>NW_015167542.1:567716-607205 GCF_001447785.1 Gekko japonicus | reverse complement strand
GCGTTTTAAACAGACTTTAAGCAAGGTCTTATGACCAACAACGAACAGTGAGTTGAGTAAAAGCGAAATGCCAGTAATTTAAGAAGAAAGCCCTCCCCTGGGAATGGCGAAAAAAGCGAGCGGTGGAGGGACGCCTCCCAAACACATGAACTAAAAAGTGAGCTAACCGGGGGGGGGGGGGGGGGGGAGCGGAAGTTAAAGCGTTGAAATCTGTTTTAAGAAACTTACCGGAGCGCGGATAAGCGTATGGGCGAATTTCAGAGACTTTAACAAGTTCATACAAAAGTAAACAAGCCATAAAAATGGCGTGGAAAAAACGGAGAGAGAAAAACAAGCCAAAGTGAAACCACCGGGGAGCATGAGCCCACGACCGGAAGAGACCACTGAGTTCTCTAAGCTTCTGGTGGACTCTTTACGCCCTCCACTGGATCAGATGACTAACATCAATCAACAGCTGACAACTTTAAATCAGAACTTTGGCTCAGCAGCTCCAACTGTCTGAAACTACAAAAAAGACGGCGCAACCAGCTGAGAAAGTAAAGGAAATGGATGCCAACTCTAAAAAAGTTAAGAAAAAGGTACTGGGTGGCTAGTGTGGTGTAGTGGTTGGTTAAGAGTGGCAGCTACAAATGGAGAAAGCTAACCTGGTCCTCCAGTTCCAAGGGGTCCCTGAATCTAAAGATGAGAATCTAAAACAACTTTTGAGCGATGCATTAGCTCCAGTTACAGATTTAAAAGCGGAATATCTTAGAAGCGAAATGGACAGGGCCTACTCCGTTTACATTAAAAAAAAAAATCTGCCTGGAGAGATAGTGGTGAGATTCTCAAAGAGACACGTAAGGGATTTAATCCTGAAAGCGACTTCAGGAACACCACTCAAAATCGGAGGCAATACTATTAGGATTCTAAAAGATATTCCATTTGAAATAAGGAAGAAAAGAAAGAAGTACTTGATCCTCTTTCTACAAACAAACAGCATTCCATACAGATGGTTAACCCCGGAAGGCGTCATTTTCAACCTACAGGATAAAAAAGAAAAGATTGACTCTGTGTCCAAAGCGCGTAAGTTTATGAGACTGCAACTGGGTGAACCAGAAGAGGACGCCAAGGAAGAAGATGACAGCAAACCTAGTGACGAAATAGACTAAGTGTCTTCTGACGAGGACTCTGCTTCAGAAAAGGGGGGGGGGCGGTGGCCCCTAAACGAGAATACCAATTGAGGATTAGAAAAGATAAAGCAAAGTGAAGGCTAAAGAACTCTGAATAGTGCCTTAAAGCATATACTATAACTGATGTTCTTGGGGTTGTCTTTAAACAGTTAAAAATGCTTTAAAAGATAAATAATTTAGCTTAATCGACTATGTTCAATGTAATACTAGCATATAAGATTAACACTTATATAAGATGATGTAATGATCTCCTATACTTGGGGTTTTAGTTAGTAGTGGTTTTCTTTCCTTTCTCCATAGATGGAGACAACCCTTCTCCTTTTTTCGTTGTAGTGTATAGAAAATGCAATAAAAAAATCCCCTTCGAGGGGCAAAAAAAGAAAAGAAAAAAAGAAACAAAATTATGTAAAGATATACAGTAACCTGCTTTAAACCTGGAGGATGGGATGAAATTAAGACTAAATTAAGCAGGCAATATCATGAGATGGTAGAGCTAAGTAAAGCTATGTAGTTGCAGTAGTCACAGAAGCATGTTGAAAGCATTTATTCCATGTAACTTTAATACGCACGAATGGTTTCCCATAAAGAGATCTCTAATCAAATAATTCTGAAACTAAACAGAGCTAATTTCAATGTACCACTTGTTCACCGACACAAATTCTTACTTTCCAATCCAGGGTTTCTTTGCACATGGTCCTTCTGTAGTGTTTGACACTCGCTTCCTGTTGTCTGGCTCAAGCACTACTCTGGATACATTAGTATTGTTACTAAAAATGCCAACTGGAGGCTCAGTCTGGATGATAATATTAGCAGCTGGAGGAGAAAGGATAGGAGTATTATCTGCAGTGGACTGGAATAATATTTATAAAGTGGCACATTGAATAGCAGCAGTTTTCACTCTCTCTCTCTCTCTCACACACACACACACACTTTTTTAGCATATATACAAAAGAAGTTCCTGCTACAAAAAGAGCCTTGCAAATAGCACATTAGTAGGGGATATTGCTGTGGCCCAGAGATCATGTGCAATTATGTGGCCCCATACACAACACTTGTTCCTTTGAGATCAGAAATCTGTCATGGCTTGAATAATCTTAACCCTTTGCTTCAAAAGTTGAAACAGTGTGAACTCTCTACCATGGAGGGTGTGCTCCTCATCTCTGGAAGACAGACAGTTCAGCACATCTCCTATGATCTAAGCTGCAATACATTGAGTGGCCCAATGGCGGAAAATTACCAAAAGGGACCTCTAAGAGCCATGGCCTCCAATTTTATTCCGTGCTCAGACAAATATCAAGACCAAGGAAAGGGAGAAGAGAATGCAAATAAAGTTAAAAATATAATTTCTGATCTAGTACAACACCAGCAGCATTTCGAGACATATACCCTTCCTTCTAGCCATTATTTTAGCCTGGGAGGGAGGGTGGCTGCAACCCTAGATCAATTAAACTATCTTGTTTTGCACGATTAGAAAAGTCAAATTAACTGCCATTTCAGGCCTGGAGCATTCTATTCTTAGAAATCCAAAGTTCTGGTCATTAGAAACACCAATGTAATGTAGAGTTGTAATGGCAGTTCAACAAATTGCATCTTGTTTGCAAAATGAGGGCCAAATACTCACTAGAAGATGACTGAGAATGCCAATATAATAAACTGGAAAAAAAATTGGTCCAGCAAGTTTTCAGTTTCCACACTTCCCAGGCAATGCTCCCTCTAAGCTGTGGAGTCTTGTGAGCAGAAATACTTTGTGAGCTACTGGCATTAAAGTTGTGAGCAAATGATTTGTCTACTGCCTAAATTAGTTTGCTCTGGAGCCATCCTTCCTGAGCTAAGACAAAAATGTGTGAGCCAGAGGCTAAAAAACTGTGAGCTAGCTCACACTAACTCAGCTTAGAGGGAACACTGTTCCCAGGCAAGCTTGAACTATGGGACATAGATATGACCTCACATACTTATATTAATAGAAATGCAATGAATTGTTATATAAACTATCACAGCATTCTTCTGTGAAAAGGTCTTAGAATACATTAGTCTCATACTGGACAATTTGGGCTATGAGGAAAATTAGTAGTTAATGAGCAGCACTGGCTGCAGTTATTTCTGGGGACTAAAAGTATGATTCCCTTGTTCACCTTTGTCAGGTTAGAGATTAGTAGGAAAGAAACGCAAAGTACATAGAAAGCAAGACAAAGGCTTTCATTACAACTTTTCCCATCTTCCAAGAATTATCAAGACTGTAATGCTGCCTCCTAAAGCATATGCCTGGAGACTGGAACAAGGAGACAAGATCTTACCTCTTGGATTTGTATCCATCTCACCAGAAGTCAGGCCAATAAGATTTGGACGCTGCATTGGTGTTCTAGAGAAGAACTGTCGATACTGAGATCTACCAGCACTAGTAATACTAGGAGCCTCTGGATTATAGCCGTCTGGTTCATATATATCTATTGTAAAACAGAAAAGAAAAAAAATATGGGATGGGTTTCCAATTAGTTAAAAAACCTTTATGTGAGCAATTCTACATTCTTGGGCTACGGTTTCTGACAAAGCATATTATTAGAATACATATTATTTCAAAGTTTCAAGTCCTACTTCAGTAATTTCTGCAGTTCTATGGGGCTCATGGGACTACCTAAATCACGGATCCAAAGAAAACTACTACTGGATGTAATTATCAGTTTCCAAAAACTCTGAATGGTTTCTGAGGTGAGATTGGGAGAAAAAAGAAATTCAAATGAATAAATGTTATACTAGGTTCTTCACTTAAGTGTAGGAAATTATGACTACGACTCTCCCTTAATATTTCATGTATTACCAAAGAAAATCTGATTGTGCCAAAGTGCCAACATTAATGACCTGAAAGAATCTTCAAGATCTTTTTAAAAAGTATTAAAAAGTGTTACTCAAGCAATAATAGAGAGGCAGAGAAAGAGTGACACCAATGCCTAAAGGGAGAAACTGTCAAACCTTGGGACTTGGTGACAAAAAAAGAGCTAAATTCATATGCAAATGTAAGTTAAATACAGTTAAACAGATTTCTGTCAACGCTGCATAGATGCAAATAATTATTCCAGATGCAAATAATTATTCCAGCTATAAACTCAACAATGTTTGTCCCAAAACATATAAATCATTTGTAAAGGAATGCAGTTTGATTGTCCACTAAAGACAACACAATAAGGCCAGAACACCAAATTATTATATAAATCTGCATTAAAAATACAATCAATGAATTATCAGCACACAGGTACATCCACTAAAGGCTTTTCATCTTTGACACAGTTTAGATGCTTATTTAAGGCCCAGACTCTGTTCCTGTGGTGATGGAATGAATACTACAGTACCATACTCATAACCTGGTGTGATACAGAGCCCCGCACTGAGGGCCAGATAATTCTATTCACATACCCCTTTTGAACAGGTTTAAATTGAGTGATTTGGTCCACTGCATATGCCTCTATCAATGTCATGAGCATGATGCTGATGACATACCTACACCCTCCTTCACAACATGAGTATAATCTATAGCCTACGAAAGTGTCTGATCTAATTTCCTCATATATAGGGTGGTCACACTTGGTTGTAATTTTCTCTTGCCACAAGATTACTCTTAAAATAAATTTCTGAAAAATGTAAATTCCAAGAAAGCTAAAATTTTGAGCTATATCGAGAATACAACTGGGAATTGGGAACTGTGTGGATTTGCATAATTTATTCTGAGTGTATTTAAATTGATCTTTTCTTTTGGTGCAGCATATGTGTTTTCTTGCTTCACTCTAAAACTGTGCAATACTAATCTTGTAAAAATTATCAGTGGTCTTTGACATAAGAAACACAATTGTATCTAAATATATGATTTACATATTCTATTACATTCAGTTGTTATAGTACAGCATTGCTGTAATTTTGGGCACTGATTCTGGTTCTCTTCCCATTATCTACTGGGAAAATTGTATTTGATAATTTACTTCACACTCAGGGCCATTTCAGACATGGTGAGTATCCTAAAAAAATTGTATATGCAGAAAAAATGTATGGCAAGCAATCTTTATAACATAAAACACATGACATATTCACTTTAGAGTATGTACACAGCAGAAGCTCCTAAGTGGATTAACTGTATGCATACATAAATAAGGGCATGTGCCTTTGGTACATATGGTACATGTAATAATATACATACAGTTTCCTTTTATCCACACAGAAATTTATCATGTGTATGATGACCCTTATGAAAGATGCAAAACAATAATGTGCAATATCAACAGTCACACTACTACCCTAACCACAAGTAGAGAATTACATGTGCTTACGTTCTGATACTGTATACAATAGGTTTTGGGGTAGAGGAGGAGGTAGTCTTGCTCCCACAGGTGCAAGGCTAGGCACAGTAGTTGTACCTGGCTGGTCACGGTTGTTTATCATACTTGATTGTGACAACGGTGGCCCTGTAATGAAATGATAAAATGATAAAAAACTAAATCAGATCTATTTATTAACTTTCATGCCAGTTTTTGATCACACAGCAGTACATACAGGAACCTTAAAACAATTTCATAAAATAATTACAAATGCAAATCTTGATACCTTTCTGTTGTTTTAAAAAAGCAACAGAGAGCACTATACCTAAAAAACCCCGTACTTCCAAAAAAGTACAATGGAATAAGACTGCTTTCATTGCTGTTCCTTGAACAAACTCAATGAGATAAACTGACATTCTTCGAAAGTTTATTTCAGAGTTCCGGGGCTACAACAGAAATGGCCCTGTTTCTTCTGGAGACTAATTCAGCACGAACAAGAGTTGGAACATGAAGCAGTGTTTCATTGGCTCATTTTTAATTTCAGGACATTTTACGGGCAAAGTGTTCCCCTTCAGACAACAAGGGCCAAGACTGTTCAGGGTTTTTCAACTGGATGATTTGTGTATCTAACCACTTTTGAATAGTTACAGTAAACAAGATTTGGATCAGCATTTTTCAGAGTTTACAAAAAGAAAGTTTAAGTATAGCAGTCTGATTAAATCTCAGCAAGTTACCAAAATGGATAAAATCCTGGATGAGTAGTAGCTATTACTGTTTAAAATGTGACCTTGTAAGCTGTTGCTCTTCTATCACTCAAGTATCTTGTCTTCAAGATCCAAGATTAAGAAATCTCACATTCAAATAAACATGGGATCTATTTGGTCAGAAACCTCCTTGAATGTAAAGTGAGGAAGAACATCAAACTTGGGAGACATTCTCAATCTCATCACACACTGTGAGAGCGAAATAAGGATGTCCAAAGATGACCAACTATTCCAACTAAGAATCTGTAAGAAAGATCAAACTCCAAAATCCTTGTTGCCTAAAAAAACTCTGAACACCCCCCAACACAAAATTCTCACTCAACATTATAATCTGGAAATACTGATATTCTATCACAACTGTTTTTGAAATGGCAAGACTTCAAAAAAAAAAAAAGACTTAAAAATCAAATAGTCCACAGTAGCACCCTGCCTCTTTTACCAAGCATTCTTCCCCATTCCAATCAGTGTCACTACTTAATGCAAAAAAAGAAATACTCAAGTTTTAGAAAAGCAACTAAAACTGAAAAGTTGGCCAATTTTTGGAAATTTTAAAGCAATGCATTTAGCGTCAATCAAAATGTTTAAAAAATTGTGTAGCACAGAATTACCACTTGATGTATATAAGTGGCCAATTCAGTACCACAGTTCATCCTGTGCTGTTCTCTTTCCAACCAGAATCACTATCCAAGTCCAATTCAAATGGCTTAGCTTTTATTTCCCCTCTTTTGCAGTTCTAAGTGTTGTAATAATTTATATTGCAATTTTAACTCCCAGTAAATTGGAGAAGTTATTTTTCTCTTACAACACTCTTAATGGAAGCTAGCAACAGGAAAAGAAAATATAGTCAGTAGCTAATATTAACCAGACAAGGCCATTCTGGGCTCCCTGAATCATTTCTAAATGTTCCACTACAGAAATGTAACAGACAGTCCTCTATTGCTAGCTTTCCTTTTCAAACTAGTCCAGTCATACAACAGAGGGATAAAACTGTAGATAAAAGAATAGGATCTAAAGTTAAGACAATGCATTATCCCTACAGGCTAACCGATACATCTTCTGTTCTCCAAGTACATGGCTTATTCAAAGCCTATCTATGTCTCCCCATTCCTTTCCTCTACTGCTGTGCACTTCTTGTATCATTGATTTTTGCTTCCAAACCCCTTTTTGGAAAGCCGTGTTCAGAATTATAGGCATGGCAATCACAGCTACTCTTCTTTCCTGCCTCCATATCCCCTTTAGTCCCAAGAGGATGCGCAGTTGCCAAAGAAATAGCCAAGTTAACCAAGGCTTTTTCTGTGACAGCACAGACAAAACGCTAACATGTTATGTTCAGTACCAAGATCAGAAATAGTCAAAGCAAGAAAACTCCACATTCTAAGAGAATCATGCCCACGTTCAGCACAATGTAATCTCCATGCTCAGTGATAGTTTACCACTGAACCCCATGCTGTGCATATGGGGAATGCAACTAGTGACTTCATACTCTGGGGCTTTCTGGAAACAGCTAGCTGACTTCTGTTGAAAACTGGCACTGGTCTAGATAGACCAGAAGTGTGATCCAACAGGGCTCTTCCTTTGTTTTTCATTATTCATTATAATACAGTATATTTTTTGTAGGTATAGCACTTTGTTTATATGGACCTCCAATGTAGCAGAGTTTGAATTTTGGTGAGTCCCCTCAAAACCCCCAAACCAGCAAACAATTCTGAGGCATAATTCAGCTGTTTCTAACTAATCATTATCAGGATGAGTAAAATTTCTGCTGTAGCTCAAATCTAAAAACTGTTTTAACTAAAATGCAGTATTAGTAGACTCTATTTAAAAAGCAATGCTACCTGCTCTATTTTTTGCATCTGAAGAGCTGGGTTGTGGCACATACACAAAAATTATAATACAATAGATTTGTCAGTCTTTAAGGGGGCGGGGCACAAGATTCTTCACTGTTTTGCTAGCCTCTAGATTCTGTTTTATTTTGCTCTTCTGTATAACCCCTTCCTACCATCTCTGTTTTTTAGAGAAGAAAAAAGTGTGTTTTATTAGTCAAAGGCAAACGTAAAGGAAGAAATAGAAAGATCAAAATCCACAAGAGGCTACTAGTTTAATTAATACAGAACCAAGATCTACCTGTCATGTCACAAAGAAGAAAACAAAATTGCACTTACCTGTAACTGTTGTTCAACAAGTATCTTCTGTGCAGGCCTGCTATCAGATAGGTTGTTACAGCTACAAGCCTCCAGGGGGCACTGCATGCCAGAGTCAGTTGGTTGTTCCCAGCCAGGGACCATGTGCTCCTGGCACAGCAGCGCCCCCTTACCCTCAGTCATCTCCAGAGCATGCAGCGGGGCAGGAGGGAGGGTATGTGTGCCTGCACAGAAAATACTCGATGAACGTTACAGGTAAGTGCAACTTTTTTTTTCATCATCAGTCTTCTGTGCAGCCCCACACGGGGATTCTAGCAAGATACTCACCAGGCAGTAGGCATGCTCTCATCACTTGAACAGCAAATGAAGAACTGCCTTCCCCTTGAGCCTCACGTCTCGCCTGCAGTTCCAAAGTGTAGTGATGTACAAACACGTCTGCCAATGACCAGGTGGCAGCTCTGCAGATCTCCATCAAAGGCAAGCCATCGAGGAAAGATGAAGAAAAAGCCATTGCCCTAGTGGAATGGGCATGAATGTTCAACGGGCATGGCAATCTGGCCCTATCATAACACTCCCTAATGGTTCTGACAATTCATGGGGACAGGTCTGAGATGACGCTCTCCTACCTCTCTTAGGGCCACTAAAACAGGGCTCTATCCCTGCAAAACTCCAGGGTTCTCTTGAGGTAAAATAATAATGCTGTCTTAAGATCTAAAGAATGCAACAAGTTCTCATTCTCAGAGCTTGGTGCAGGAAAAAATACAGGCAAAACAATATCTCGGGATAAATGGAACCTAGAAACTGCCTTAGGAAGAAATCTAAGAGTAGGGCGAAGGATTACCCTTTCAGGAAAGAACTTCAAGAATAAGGAATCTGCCTGAAGAGCTGCTAGCTCACTCATTCTCCTGGCTGAAGTAACGACTACTGAGAAACGCACCTTCACCGAAAGTTCTGCCAAAGAACAGGTAGCAATGGGTTCAAAAGGCTTGAGCATTAACTGTGCTAACACAACACAGAGACCATTGGGCCACCAAAGGATTCCAGGGTGGACAGAGATTACCTAACCCTTTAATAAACAGACAAATGATGGAAGAAAACTGATTCTCCCTCAGTTCCCCTGTGATAGCAAGAGATAGCAGCCAGATGAACCTTCAAAGAAGAAAACGCCAGGCCCTTAAGCTTTCAGGTGTAATAAATAATCAAATATGACCTGCAAAGGGGCACCACCACCCCCAGTGACACATCCTTCTCACTACACCAGAGGAAAAATTGCCTCCAGGTGTACATGCAATCACATGCGACCTTGATCCGTGCCCCTCTTGGCTCATTAAAATGGGTCGCAAGGGGTTTCGAGGTGCCCTGTGGGAGATTAACAGGTCTCTCCTGGAGGGGCGGTTCCCCTGGGCACTCAAGGAAGCGATGGTCCGCCCTCTCTTGAAAAAACCATGTTTGGACCCGGCTGAATTGGCCAATTATCGGCCGGTGTCCAATTTGCCCTATTTGGGCAAACTTATAGAGAGAGCAGTGGCGACACAGATGCAGGGCTTTCTGGATGACGCTTCTGTCCTCGATCCCTTCCAGTCTGGCTTTCGCCCTGGTCATGGAGTGGAGACTGTACTGGTCGCTCTGACGACCTCCGTAGGCATCTGGATCGAGGCGGTGTGGCGGCACTGTTGTTGTTAGATCTGTCGGCCGCATTCGATACGGTCGACCACCAGTTGCTGACCCACTGCCTCGCCGACGTAGGGATTCAGTGGCTTGCCCTCCAATGGCTAGCCTCTTTTCTCCAGGGTCGGGGACAAAGGGTGGCGATAGGGGATCAGCGGTCCCGGAGGTGGCCCCTCGAATGTGGGGTACCTCAGGGGGCAGTGCTGTCCCCAATGTTGTTTAACATCTACATGCGCCCCCTTGCCCAGATTGCCCGGAGTTGCGGGCTTGGGTGTCATCAGTATGCAGATGACACCCAGCTATATCTGATGCTGGGCGGCCGGTCGGACTCCACTCCAGATGACCTTCATCGGGCATTGCAGTCCGTGGCTGGTTGGCTCAGACTGAGTTGGCTGAAATTAAACCCAGCAAAGACGGAGTTCCTGGATCTGAGCCGGATTGGTCCGGGGTTAGGGCTCCCTCTCCTGACCTTCGACAGGGCGCCATTGGTGCCGGCGTCTGAGGTTAGGAGTTTGGGTGTGCTCCTGCACTCTTCGTTAACAATGGAGGCCCAGGTAGCAGCCACTGCCAAGTCGGCCTTTTACCATCTTCGGCTGGCGCGGCAGTTGGTCCCCTTCCTCGACCGTGATGACCTGGCCACAGTGATCCACGCGACGGTCACCTCGAGGCTAGACTACTGTAACGCTCTCTACATGGGGCTGCCTCTGTCGCAAGTTCGGAAGCTGCAACTAGTGCAGAATGCTGCAGCCAAGCTATTGATGGGTCTTCCTAGACGAGATCACATCCAGCCTGTGCTGAAAGCGCTGCACTGGTTGCCAATAGTGTTCCGGATTTGCTTCAAAGTGCTGGGTCTTACCTTTAAAGCCCTATATGGCCAGGAACCAGCCTACCTAAGGGACCGCCTTTCCCCACATGTTCCCCCAAGGGCACTACGGTCGGGGGATCAAAACCTCCTGGATGTTCCAGGCCCCAAGTCCATCAAATTGGTGATGACCAGGGCTAGGGCGTTTTCGGTGGTGGCTCCTATCTGGTGGAATGAGCTCCCAGGGGAGATCCAGGCCCTGCGGGACCTTGTATAGTTCCGCAGGACCTGTAAGACAGAGCTCTTCCGCCAGGCTTTCGAATAGGAGTCGCCACCACCACTGTTCCATCAACGCCCTATACTCTCCGCACACTGCCACCGCTGGTGCGGGTTCCATCGGAGGGAGCGGGACATGCTTAGGGGACAACACGGCAGGGGGGGAAATGCACTGCTGTTGCTGTATAGCTACACGACTGAAAGCACCATCTTGATTGTAAAATTTGGAATTGAGTAGGGGAGCACCGAACTGTTTTATGAATTTAATTATTTAACTGTTTCTGTATTTCTGTGTATTTTATACTGGTTTATTGTTATTATTGGGCATATGCCCCTGTTAGCCACCCTGAGCCTCCGGGGAGGGCGGGACATAAGTTTAAATAAATAAATACATACATACATACAGGATCTCCTGGTGTTAGGCTTGCGTGACCGCAGAAAAACGTCTTTAACCTCCTTAGAAAATATTAGGTCTCTCTCCGAAACCTCCACGCCTTCGGGCTGAGGTGGTTCAGATCGTGATGAAGCACCTGATTGATGCTGATTAAATCTGTTTGATTTGGTAGGGGAAGGAAGTGGCCCTGGGTGATCTCCATAAGGATCGGAAACCATATTTGACAAGGCCAAAGGGTGCTACCAGGATAATGTTTGAACTCTCCCTCCTGGCTTTCTCTATTACCCTGATAAGGAGTGGGAACAGAGCTCACTGCCAACACAAGTGAAACACATCCCCATGGGAACCAACTCCTACTCCAGAACAGAAACTCACAGCCTTATTTTCTCACGTTGCAAAAAGATTGACAACTGGAACCTCCCATAGGGTAGAAAGCAGTTCCAGGTAAGTGGCCTTTATGGACCACTCACGGGAGTGTGTGCCAGCCCTGCTCAATCTGTTGGCTTCTGTGTTTAAATTCCCAGGGATGTGGATAGCTTGGATGGAAGCATTCAGCTACATTACCATGTCCTGTGCAAGGGTAGTTTCCTGAAACAGACTTCTGGACCCTGTACCTCCTTGCTTGTTTAAATAAAACATTGTAACTGTATTGTCCATCTGGACAAGAATGGACCGATTCTGAAGGATACCTTAGAAACAAATCAGGGAATAACTAACTGCTCACAATTCTAAAATGTTAATATGCAGCAGCTTCTCATCTTCTAACCAAGTGTACCTGGGATAAATTATCCACAGAAGACCACCACAATAAAGTAGTATGACAGGTCTGGGAATAGAGAGTCTGTGCCATAAGGCATGAACCCCAGCTCTATAACAAGATAGAAACCAGAGTTGAAGGGGTCGCATATGTAACCTAGCCATCGGAAGGGCTGTGGTGGTAGAAGCCACAGATCCCAAAAAGTGCAGAATGTTCTGAACCAATTGGAATTGGTGAGATCTGAACTGTCACACCAAGGCAAAGACTATCTGTACCCTTTTGGGAGGTAGAAAACCCTTCCCCACTGGGGAATCCAGCACAGCTCTGATAAACTGTACCCTCTGAGATGGACCTAATTGTGATTTATCCTAATTTACCAGGAGTCCTAGTCCTTGACAGGTCTCCATGACAAGAGTGCAATGACTCAACAAACTATCTTTGGAATCTGCCACCAGTAGCTAATCATCTAAGTAAGGAAATATATTGCAACCCTGCATATGGAGGTAAGCAATAACTGGGGCTAAACAGATAATACCTTGGGTGTAGTGACTAGACAAAAGGGCAGGACAGTGTACTGAAAATCTCGTTCCCCACATGAGAAATGTAAGAACTCGTGATACTGAGGGTGGAGTGAAACATTAAAACAGGTATACTTCAAATCAATAATGATGAACCAACAATTAAATTTTAATAATTGTAAAATCGAAGGCATGGACACCATACAGAACTTTGAAACACGAAGAAAAACGTTGAATTTTTTGAGATCTAAAATGGGCCTAACTCCCCCATCTTTCTTATCTACTAGGAACATACAAGAGAAGAAACCCTCTGGTGCCTGAGACACCATAACCTCCTCTATGGCACCTTTGTCAATTAAGGAGGCCAAAACCTGGACAAGATCCAAAGCTGTTTGGATGGACCCCCTTACAGGTAAAGAGCAAAGAGGAATAGACTTAAACTCTAATCTGTAACCAAATTTAACTAGGGACAAAACTCACTCATTGAAGGTAATAGCCTTCTAGGCTGTACCAAACTGAGCCAGCCTGTCCCCAAACTTAACAAGGGTTGGCAACGATCCTAGTCAGAAGGATGATTTCTGGAATGAAGTTGCCTCTCTGGGAGAGGGCAGTTGCTAATTCAGTCTAGGCCAATTAGAACCCTTATGCCTATGGTAATCCTGTTGTGGGGTAAATGTAGGATACTGAGACCCCAAGGGGCTGGAAAAGCAGTAGTCCCTTTGATACGGATGACAGGGCTGTCTCACAAAGGACCTCTACTTAAATTGGGACGTGAGACCCCTAGGGACTTAGCTGTCTGCTTGTTCTTCCTTATCAGGAAAAGCACCTCATTCATCTTGGAAGAGAAGAGAGTGGAACCTTCAAAAAGCAAGTCCTCAACTTTAAGCCTAGTCTTCACAGGCAAGGTTGTTGATCTTAACCTTGCATGGTGCCCGAGTACAATGGAGCTCATCATGGCCTGCACAGCCAAATCTGCAGAATGCCGTCCCACATTCATTTGCTGCTTTGAAAGTCTAATGGCCTCCATATGCAGAACTTTACCAAGGGAATCCTTATATTCCGGCTGGAGCTCCAGGAACAAAAGAGTCCTGTTCCATAAGAAAAGCTGATAACTATGAAACCATTATGGCTGGTTAACAATTTTGAAACCTAGAGCTGCTGAAGAACGTAATTTTCAACCCAGTACATCCAGTTGGATCTGTGGGATCCAATCTGTGGGAGTGGAGTGGTAGCCCTAATAGCCCTTCAGCTGTATCTCCTCCATAACCAAGGAGGATGAGTTGTCAAATAGTTAAATGGCTCCTTCTTGATCTTACAAAAATGTTCTCCCCTTCTGGAGGTAGGCTGGACAGATGCAGGTTGTTGCCACAGTCCTCAAGCCCCTCCAACACCGGGAAAACAATAATCTTGGGAGGCTCTGAATAGAGGTGATTCAGAATCCTATCTTTGGGTTTGTGCTCCAAAGTATCTTGAGAGACTGGGCCATATGAATAATCTGTTCTCCAAACATTTGACGATCCTTCATGGGAGATGCTGGATAAGGATATGGCTTGCCTAACCTCTTGTCTGGGTTTGGACCCAAAGTTGTGCCAAATCCATCAGATTCAATCGCTTTTTCTTCTCCTATCACTGTGGGGACAGGAGAATGCAACCTGCACAAGATGGTCACTGAGAGCCAATACAATGATACCTGATGAAGGTAATTATACAAACTTGCATCCCTGAGGCTTGTGAATTTGTCACACCATTACTCCAAATATTTCGGAGACATCATGTAGGGATGTGAAGGCAGTTGGGCATAGGCAGTTGGGGCTGAACCTGACCATGTAATAAGCCAGTATTCCCGTCCCCATCGGAGATAGAAACAGGGGAGCACTTCTTGAAAAGGGTCTTTTGAGCCATGGAAAGGACTCAGAAACCAATGTAGCTGCAACAAGTCTGACGAAATTCTCTCCACTGTAGCTGCAGACTCCAAAAACATGACCTTTGCCTTCAGCAGCAAAAGAGGAACTGAGGGTAGAGGGGTGCTGCTGCTGCACAGGAGCACATGGTCCCTGGGTGGGAACAAGATTCTGACTCTAGCACGCAGCACCCCCTGGGGGCTTTTAGCTGTGAAGAACTATCTGATGCCAGGCCTGCTCATGCACAGTCCCCATGTGGGAATGCTCAGAAGGTTGATGATAAACAGAGGATAGAATGCTTTGATACTTTACCCCAATCATTGTCTGCACCTCTAGAGCCAGTACTACAACTGCAACAGCAGCAGTCGGCATGCCTCCACCCGTAACTATCCCTGCAAACATTCTCTTTTGCAGTTCTCATGCCTGTCTTAACCTTCCCCAAGTGCCATCCTCAGCACAGAGCTTGGATTACAATGCTGCCAGAGTCCCACACTTTGCAGCTCTCTGCTCCTAATGACCATGTCATGGAGAGAACCTGTTTTTCTTTAAACCTTTAATCTTCCTTCCATTTCCATCTATGATCTATGTATCAGGGATCTCTTTGTGCCCACTTTCCTTGTTTCCCCCCCCTACTGCTTCAGACATCCTTCTCATTCAAATGTCCCTTTACCCTAAAATATACTGTATTTTTCGCTCCATAAGACGCACCTAGTTTTTAGAGGAGGAAAACAGGAAAAAGTGCCTCATCTGCTGCTGTTCAGTGGGGAGAGAAGCCTATGCAAACCAGAATGATTCAAGAGGGCTCTTCTACACAGGCAATAGGGTTACACTGTACAAAAGACTTCACAAATTATTAGGGTACACCCAACACCTCCTGTCCACACATGCTTAAGGTAGGATAGCAGCTCAATATTTCATTAGCAGTGGTACTTAAGAATATCTGTTCCAGTGCAACAGAACAAAGTTTGAGTTTAGTGGCACCTTTAAGACCAACAAAGTTTATTCACATGAAAGCTAAGACCCAGAATTAAACTCTGTTGGTCTTAAAGGTGCCACTAAACTCAAACTTTGTTCTGTTGCACTCTTTGTGTTTATTGACTGTTAGCCTTTATTTAAGCTGGTTATAGCTTAAAAAAGAGAGGGGGGAGAGGAAGGAAGGAAGGAAGGAAGGAAGGAAGGAAGGAAGGAAGGAAGGAAGGAAGGAAGGAAGGAAGATGTAAGGAAAGGGATAGAAATAAAGGGAAAGAAGGCAGGAAAGGGAAAGAAAGAAATTGGAGAAAGGAAAAGAAAGGGAGCAAAGAAAGGGGAAGAAAAAATGGGAAGAAAGGGACAGAAAATGAAAGCCTCTGTGTATGTTTGCTTTTTCCCCAAGTTCTGAATTACCCCACCAGCTGATAAAAAGGAGCTTGAAGACTTACATTTGAAAGAACACGTTCTCGGGTCCATTAAGCATATAAAAACGAAAGTAAACCAAGAGCTCCAAGAGGACCAAACTAAATCACACAGAAATTAAGGGTAGAGCAGATTGTTCCATTGGGAGGGGGGGAGAAGGCTGAACGGACTTAATGGACCTGAGAAGTGTCCTTTCAAATGTAAGTCTTCAAGCCTTCCCATGGGCTCCCGTGGGCTTGGGGGGGGGGGGGAGAAGGCAGTATTCGCTTCGTATTTTGCGGGGGAAAGTACGTCTTATAGAGCGAAAAATACGGTAACCAGTTCTACTCTTAGGGCAGTTTATTCTTCTTACTGGGGGTGGAAAACCTTTTCAAAATTAAGTGCTGGATAAGGATCCTACATTTTACAAATTTATTCAAAACCTTCTAAAGTGAAGACAGTAGCCACGATCCAAAAATGGATTATGCAATTTGATCTCAGCCACTGTACTCATTTACTACTTTATTATCATACTATTAACAGAAAGCTTTGGCTGTGCAATGGTAGAACAAATACAGGTGACAATCCTATAGTTAATGTGTACAGGATTGCAGCCTTATCAGTGTATATACATCTTGGAATTCCTACAACAATTTTCAACAACCTTTCCAATTACCATTTTAATAGCGCCCTACATTTCAACAGCAGATAATATACAGGCACAGTAACTCTTGGAGACAACATTAATTAGTTATTTGGGGGGAAAAACCTTACTTGGCATAGGAATTCTGACAGGAGGTGGTGGCCGAGGATGCACTTGTGGCCCTGGCATTCTCATGTTGTGAACAGGGCCTTGTCCGGGAGGCATTAGCATTCCAGGGGGAGGAAGTCCCGGAGGTGGTGGAGGAAAAGGAATCATGCTTGGCAAAGACACTTCATCTACGACCAGTGGATCATTGCCATGATCAAATTGGCAGAGGTCCCCAAGTACACAAAACCCACGCTCTGTAAAATCAAGAACAACCATCACCTGTAGTAATAACAGTAATAAGCCATCTTGTTGTGATTGGCTGGAGTTATTGTCAAAAGACTTTATAAATCAGAAGGTTTCTTCTTCTTCTGTGACATGAATTAACAAATAATTCTAGTTAGAAGGTTAATTCAAAAAGGCACTATCTGTACTGACCTTTCTGCAGAATGGTACAAATTAGTGTACAAAATTTTGTTAATTAGCATTAAGTGTAATATTCTGCATGGTACTGATACGGTTTATACGTTTTTAGAGAGAACGTATTAGCATTAAGTTACTTTATGCCATACACCTGTCTTTTTAAAAAAGGGAGTCAAGCTCTGTGAAAGTGTGCAACAGCTTACATTAAAATAAATTAAGAAGGTAAGATGGAAAGAACTAAACAGAAGTCATGCAAAATGCCTGCCCCACAGCATGGCATAAAAGCAGGCTTGGGGTATAGCTGCCCCCCCCCCCGATACTTTAGTCAGACACTAAAGGCTTACTCAGCATCATTACTAATGAAGGTAATCTGCCATTTTTATGCATAAACGTTTGCTCCTGTTAGGGTAAAAAATTGAAATTAAAAAAATCCACTCCTGAATTAGACCAAAAAGAGCCCCACTCCCATGAAATGTAGTATTATTTAAAAAGCCCAACATAATGATTATATATCAACATTTCAAGAATGGTTTGAAAAGACATTAAAAAGTGAAATGCCTACATAAGAGTAGTGACAGAAGGACCACTAAGAGGAAAGAGAAGCAAGGCTTACCATCATAATCTCGACAACGCCTTTTTTGTGGAGCATTTCTGCCAAACGAATTAGAAGAATGATTGTTGTAGTAATTTGACCAGCTTTCTGTTGTGTTTTCAGGATGGTGAGCAGGTGCAATAACTGTAACAGCACTGGGAATACACTGTGCACCAGAGGAATACTGCTCAGTAGAGTTAGCAGCAGACAAAGACGCTGGGTTATATGAGCTTTCCATATCACTCCTTTCACACTTGAATTTGGCTCTCTCTCGGTGTTCTGTTTTTTAAAAAACCCAAATCTGGTAAGTTTCTATGCTTTTCCAGCATTTTTTACATTTTTTCCAAGTCAACTGCATATACAAGAACTAACATCACATATATCTGCTTGGTATATTAAAAAGTCTAAGCTTTGCCTGGTTAATTTTGTTGCAAGGCTTGAACTGTATACTTGCTTATTCTTAGAATAGAGTGTTAACAATCTGCTTGTAGTACTCACACCAACTAAATCATCTTTCTTAAGAAAAAATAGATTTCCCTTTTGTAAATAATTTCACTTAACAGATTTCCTCCCAAAGCTTGCTGCACTGGAAAACACTTCTAAAGGCCTAAGATTCTTAAAAAATAGAATCCAGCAGTATATCAAAACCACAAACCTCTTCCTTGCTAAAAAGAACACAGCAGTTTACAGCACTGGTCTCTACCAGCAAGGCAAAGTATAATAGAAGGTATAGTTATACCAAAATACTCTTGAGAACAAATTAAAAAAGAATGTGCATGAGAGGGAAATCCCTTGACTAGCTCACTCTACAGAACACAGCCTTAAATCTGCTTTAATGAAGCCAGAAACCACTACTTCTCCAAATCAATTCCAGTACCTTGCTAAAGTTGTCAGAGATCTAGGTGATGACAAACTTCTCTTCAAATACAACAGTTATGGGGGGTTCCCCCAGTTGCTTTTAAATCAGTTGCTATGAAACTAGGATCAGAAATTCTTCAGCCATAATACGCTGGCAACTCACCAACATTTCTGTTTGTATCCCGTTCTTTGTTTGCATCCTGGTCTTTGCTTCTACCTCTGCTGCGACTCCGACTTCGACTCAATCCTCTGCTTTTACTGCGACTCTTACTTCTTCCCCTTCGCCAATCATATTTGTCTCTGTACAAGTCATTCCGGTCATAGAATCTATCATAGTCTCTCCATTTGCCATCATCTCTTTTTCTTTCTCTCATCCTGTTCAAATTAAGGAAAAAAAGAAAAACGGATTTCTATAATGCAACAAATTTGAAGTACCTGTAAATTTGCCCTTGCAGAGTCAAAACCAACAGCCAGGATAGAACAAAACACTGTTCCTGTGAAGATCTAAAAAAGATTTGTATAGCAAACATAGATCCATAGATGGAAATAAACAGAATAAAATGAATGTGCTGACAGAAGTCCTAAAGCTACCACATTCCTTGGATTCTCTGTACCACCAAAGGGTGTTTGCTGATACATGAAAAACAACCATGTGAATTTACACTGGCACAGCTAGAAAACTACTTCAAATACCTGAGTTTCCACATCAAACTCTTGTGACATTAGAAACAAGATTAAGTGACATTCACTCAAGGGTCAAATAATGCAATCCAAACACCTATCAGTAACTGTGAATTAAGTTGGTACTTTTCTCGATTACTCCTAAAGTACAAAAATTATTTGGGATGAAAAAGATTTACTGATGTCAAAGGCAGTGTAAGAGCCATTTTTTGAGAGGAGACATGCAAAATAACAACAGAGTGGCAGAGGGTTTCACATAGCCATTATGTGTAAATTGAAAAAGTTTCCAAGAGAAAGGGCATTCTACACAAAACAATTAGCACCGCAAATACCCATGCTTTCTATTTCAAAGCGTGATCAAAGTTGGACTGAAGAAGGCAGTTTCAGTTCTCATGAACTCTCCAGTGAGGCAGAAGCAGGTAAAGAAGGAGCTTACATTCAATCCAGCTACTCTTGGGCCATGGCCTCCATTCCAGATCAGCATTGTGAAGAACTTTTCAAAGGAGCCTTGACAGCACCAGGACGTTACAGCTATATAATAGAATTCCCCACCCAACAAAATCCTCCAAGTGACTTCTTATGCAGCTTTCAGTGACAGGCCTAAACACTTCCATGTGGCTACCGTTCTCTGCTAACAGTATTACTCATCTTGCTTTTAATAATATGCATGGTTTAATGATTGAATTTATTATTTTGTATGATTATGCACCGATTTAAAATGACTGAGCACAACAAGAAAAGGACCAAACTAAACTAGTAAAACTGCCTGTTCCTGGAAGTGCTCTATCAAAGGCACCCCAGGCAGCAACCATTTGGTTCTCTGGGCCCAGCAAATCCAATGGAGAAATTATTTCCACTATAACATTCTTCTTAAAAGGATTAGACAAAAACAATCAGCAAGAATTTCTAATCAGAATACAAAAAAAGAGGCTACACTTTATGAAATAACACTAACCTTTGTTCATTAGAATCTGAACGATTTTTCTGTGGGCTAGTATATTTCTTCTTTTTGCCCTCTCGGTCTTCTTCAAAAGATTCCTGAAATGTCTAAGGACAAATACCAAATCATTCTCATACCAGCTCACCCTTACAAAAATACAAAAAAGGCTTTGGACACTTCATCTAACAGACACTTAAATTCAGAAGCAGGAGGAATGTGATCAAAGTTAGAGCAGTCATCTTCAGCCTATAGGCTGAGTACCTCATGTGGGTTGGAAGTGCCTACATAGTTGCTACCTCTTTTATGGCCTTTTGAAAGGACCTGTTGCTAGAATGTTCCTATTTTCACACATGCTGAGAGGAGCAACAGGATGCTGGGAGGTCTTTCAGTGGCAAAAAGGATTCTTCCATCGCTCCGACCTTTGGCTTGTTCCTCACTGTGGCATACCATCTGGTGCTTGACTTGTGTTTCCTGTCCATGGCTCTCTTATTCTATTGCCCACAACGACACCTGAGGTCATAACTCTAGCTCCCTCTCTTTCAGTCACGTGACTTCCCATCTGTAAACTTGAGGGTAACCTATTCTTTGTGCGGGCTCAAAGAAGAAGAAATCCATACTCCATGCAGGCACTGGCCAAGCCCAGACCAGCTTCATTTTAGATATGAAATTATGCCAGGTGTCTTCAGAACCTTCTCTTAACTACAGCATGCCTGCTGTTTTTCTTGACACTGTGAATACAGGATTACAGAGAATGCACATTGTGCACTATGTGGTTTCCTCAAATATGAAAAAAAGAAGTCAGTCCTTGAAAAGCATACTAAACATTATACAGGAATTATTTTCTTAATTTGCATCTTTATTTTCTCCCTTATAGCATTCTATCACATTTTGAAACTTTGCAACTACAAATGCTAAACCTGTTCTATCAAACACAGCCAGTTCATTATAGCATACCTAATGGAATGATTCTGGATTGTACTGATGGGCCAGTGCAAATCCAGATTATAACTGGAAGAATCTGCACAGCTATTATATCTGCACTTGCCCTCTTCCTTTAAAACCAACATTGCTACCACTCTTTCAGCAGACTTTTTAAAATCAAAACTAGCATTCTCATCTAGCAACTGTCCACAGCCAAACAATAAATGTTCCCCATACAGTGCACACCTTCCCTAGTCTCTGAACTAAACAAACTGGCTTTTTTTATATATATACAATATATTTTATAAATATATGTAGTACAATTGACATAAAAGTGTATAAACGTAGTATAGTAGAGCAAAACAGTTACAAGTAGTGAACAAACTGGCTTTTGAACAGATTTTTAAAAATACCTTTGCTACTTCAGGGTTATTAGTTCTCATAAGCAGAAAAGCTGCAGTCACTGATAGCAGTTCCACAGAGAATGCATTACAGTAATTTAGTTCTGCAATCTCAAATTAATTTTCATCACATAATGCAAGTCATACCTGGTCATAATCTTTGTGAAAGGAAGACAACAAAACAATGACAGAGGATATTGAACAAGTCTACAGAAAGACCAAAAGCCAAGTCTAAACATAACTGAAGTATTCCTCAATTACTCATTTTATAGTAAATGAAAACATTCAAAAATAGAAATAAGAACTCCCCTTTAATGTTACAGGATACATATGCCTAAGAGATGGGGGGTGGGGTAGAACTGCCTGAAGCAAACATATCATCTCTCATTTGACCTTATCTAAGTATAGCAAAGTTCTTTACAAGTAACGTGTTCATCACTTAAACCAGGCCAGCCTATCTGAAGCTAAGAGAATACTACACTACAGTACTTTATCCCAGTATATCTACTCCCAGAGTAACACCCACTGAGCTCTGCACTGTACAATCTTAGAAAGAGAACCTCTGTCCTGAAATGCCAATGACTAGAATGAGCAGCAAATCTTTGCACTTTTTTTTTTGCTATTGTAAAACAAAGTGACATTTAGCGATGCAGAAGTCAATGTCTGAGACTTGGAGATGAGAGACCAGGTTCAAGCCCACACTCTGACATGGAAGCTTGCTGTGTGACCTTGGATCAGGAACTACCTTACAGGGTTGTTGTGAGGGTAAGATGGAAGGGGGGGAATTGTAAGACCTAGCCTCCTGATTGGAGAGTAAAGTAGGATATAAGTATTTAAATAAAGATTACGTAGTGAGATAAAAAATTACTGTTTCTGAATGAAATCTGTCTCCATAGCACTATTCCAATCCTACAGTTTACAGTTTTCCCCCCTTGCATCATGTAAAAGCGCTGGGGAGAGTTAAAACATTTTAGGACAACCCACACAATATACATTATATGCTGTAACACACCTTCATTACCAGTTGAAACCCTGGTCACTGAAATCCCACCCAAAGAGGAAAATATACTAGTATCAGGAAGAATATCAGGCCTGAGTTGAGTCCTTCTAGGCAAGGAAGTTCTGTAGTTCACAGACAGCCAGGCTTTTCAATAAGGGGTTTTATCATCAGCTCAGAGCCTGAAGACCTTTAAAATTAATACTGTTGTAGGCTATGTTTATTTTATGCTTTTATGCCCTTGCCAATGTTCCCTCTAAGCTGTGGAGTCTTGTGAGCAAAAATCCTGCTTTGTGAGCTCCTGGCATTAAAGTTGTGAGCAGGTGATTTGGCCACTGCATAAATTAGTTTGCTCTGGAGCCACCCTTCCTGAGCTAAGACAAAAATGTGTGAGCCAGAGGCTAAAAAACTGTGAGCTAGCTCACACTAACTCAGCTTAGAGGGAACACTGGCCCTTGCATGTCTTTGAATTTTTGGGTTTCATTGTATTAGCTGTGAACTACCTCAAGACAGCTCTGGAAAAGCAGCATATAATTCGATAAATAAATAAATAGTAATTTGGCTCCTGGTGACCTATCCATTCAAAATGCCCAAAAATTTATGTCTCTATAACTCACTACAGAATCCAACATTACATGTTGGTTTCTGGAGTGATTTTTGGAGTGAGGATTGAATAATTGCATATCTGAAGTCATATAGCAAGTCAGTCTCCTTTCTTAGCAGCAGAGATAATACCTGCCAGCAAGGGACCTAAGCTTTAGCCCAGGCCAGTAGCCATTGGGGGGGGGGGGGAGAGAAGGGCATTTGAAGCAGTGCTCCCTCCTGAATCTGCCCTGCCCCACTGAATCTTCCCGGCTTGGTGGCGATGGCAGCAGCGAGGCCTGGGCAGGTGGGCCAGAGGATGCTCAGAGGGCAGCCCACAACTCTGCTAGCCCCATCCTGCGTGTGGGCTCCCTGGTCACCTGGCTGCGAGCGAGGAGGCGCGCCCAGCTAAGGTGCCACCATCGGCCTTCCTTCACCTTCCTCTATAGGAGGCTGGGCAGGCAGGTTGAGGGCCTCTTGCAACATGTGAAGCAGGAAGATGGCTGGGGCTGTGGCAGCAAGAGGAGTGCCCAAGACCCAGCACCAGGCTTCCCAAGTACTTACCGTGATTCGGCGGGGAACAAAGACGTCTTCACAGGATCATTCTTGCGGGGACAACAGATGTGCCGCACCATGCCGTCGCCAGGAAGTGACGCCGGACGACACTCTGGCAATGGGGCCAGAAACTCGATGGTAACATCGAGTTTTCAGCCCCATTGCCACAGCGTCGCCTAGTGTCATTTCCTGGTGACGGCATGGTGTCCCCCACAGGATTGAGGTAAGTACTTGGCAACCCTACCTAGCACCCAGCGAACCTGCGGCCAGCCTCGCCTCCTCCAGAGCCGCTTTACTCACGTGCAAAGCACACCGAGCAGTACAGCTGCCTGGCCTTGATGACCCCACGTCTCAAGCAGCGCTTAATCAGATCCTAATTAAGTAATCTAATTGAGCTCCCTGCTCCCGGTATGCTAACAAATGGATTCAAACGCACGAAAGAATGCCCCACTTTGGTTATTATTATTATTTTTAATCTACAATCAAGCTGGCCTCCTTATGAGCTATTTGTTGCTCAAGAATGTCTTAAACAGTTCTTCCAGTTGATGGCGGCGCGCTAGCAGACTCACCTCCCGGACCTCCCGGGGGTGAAGCTGCGCTCCAGCAGAAGGAGGGGGTGTGCAGGATCGTCACCCCCCCAGGGACCCTATTGAAGGGGCCTTGGCCAAGGGACTCTCGAGAGGTCGTCTCTTCGCTGGCGCGATGCCGGGGAATTGAGGCGCTTTTCCGTCCCGGCGGTTTTTCATGCTGTGAGACTGAATGGAATTAAGTGATGCCAACCAGGGCAAGCACAGGAGGTCGAGCGTAAGAAAACGGAGCTAAAACGAGGTCTATGGACCAATTATGAATGTGAGTTCAACTAAAGAGATCGGTTAAAGTGAAAAAGAAAGCTCCCTACCCATGCGGAACAGAAAGTGAGGCGAGCGGGGGAGGGACGCCTCCCATGCGCATAAACTTTTAAGCGAATCAGAGGGGGGGAGCGGAAGAAAAAGTGAAAGAGACTTACCAAGGCGAGCTTGCGCGTTTAAGCGCATATTCAGAGACTTTTAAAACTTTTGCAAAAGTAAACAATTCAAGAAGATGGTGGGGGAGAGGACAGAGAAAGAGAAACTGTTAAAAGCGAAAGGAACTGAGAGTCCAAGACCGGAAGCAACCAACGAGCTGGCAAAGACATTGGCGGAATCCATGCGCCCCCTGCTGGATCAGATGAATAATCTCAGGGAGCAGTTGTCAACAATGAATCAATGTATCACCACCCAGCGAACACAGTTGAATGACACTCTTAAAATGATGAATCAAACAGCTGAGAAGGTGAAAGAAGTGGACGCCACTGCCCAAAGGGTGAAGAAGAAAGTACAAAAACTGGAAAAGAATCAAATCTCCAAAGAAAATCAGTTGTTACAGCTACAAATGGAAAAAGCCAGTCTGATTCTTCGCTTCCAGGGAATTCCAGAGACTAAGGGAGAGAATCTGAAGGAAATGATGAGTGAATTACTGGCCCCAGTGACAGAGATGAAGGCGGAATCAATTCAATTCAATTCAAATACCTTTTATTGGCATTCAATATTAGAAGCATTTACCAATAATACAATCCAAAAGAAATTATAAAATAGATAGTCGTGGCTATGTCAGGCCTAACTCAAGTTGTCACAAGCTACATTTGACCATACAAAAGATGCCTGAATCATAAAATAAATTGGCATTCTAAACTTTTAAACTTAAATTTTTAGACTTATAAATTAAGAATCATTAATATGGTCAGGGTCACTCTTCCGTTTTATAAAACCATGGAGAAACTTAGCGGTCAGTTCAATGATCTCCGGATCTCGTGAAGCAAGGAGAAATTGTACCTTGATTCTATCCGATTGGCCTGCTACCAACCTAAGGGGGGCTTCTATAAATTCCACTCGAATTTCATTTAACAATTTACAGCGTAAGAGTATGTGCTCAACAGTTTCTATTTCTCTTCTATTACATCCACAGAACCTGACTGAATAAGGAATTTGCTTATATCTCCCCTCAAGAATAGCAGAGGGGAGAACATTAAGACGGGCCAACAGATAAGCTCTACACATTTGCGGTGAAGTCAGGCAGAAAAAGTAATATGGTAGAGCACCAGAAAGGGGATAGGCCCACCTTACTGAGGAGCACCTTCCGGAGGCAAGGGCTCTGAGCTCTTGCAACTCTATATCAATAAGCCTCTGTTTAAGCAGAGTAAAGACCTCAAGCTCTGACCAGATGACAAGGTCAATGAAGGCGGAATCTTTGCTAAGCAATATGGATGTGGCCTATAGGTCATATTCCGGATATATAAAGAAAAATAATGTGCCTGGGGAAATAGTGATAAGATTCTCAAAGAGGCATGTGAGGGATGCAATCCTGAAAGCGGCATCTGGCACACCCGTGAAAGTTGGCGAAAACAAGACATTCCATTTGAAATAAGACAAAGGAGAGAGAAGTACAAAGATTTAATTCTTTTTCTCCAAACAAATACAATCGGATACAGATGGCTAACTCCAGAGGGCGTAACCTTCAAAATTAAGGATAAAAAGGAAAAGATTGACTCTGTTCAGAAAGCATGGGGATTTTTAAGAGTCCAGCTGGGAGAGAGAGGAGGAAGGAAAAAAGTTATGGACAGTAGGTCCAGTGGCGAGCTGGACTCGGGGTCTTCTGGAGAAGATTCTCTATCAGAGAATGGGGCAGCAGCCCCCCAAAGTCCTTACAAACAGCAAAAGAGACTGGGCAAGGGAAAATGAAGACTGAAGGACTCTGAACTGTGCTTTTGACATTTTTAAAATTAGATGCTTGGGGATCTCTCTTGTAACAGTTAACATTAAGAATTGAAAAAGATAATGCTATACTTAGTTCATAATGGGACTAGCGTGACTAAGTGATAACGTATGTTTAAGCTGATTTGATGACCTCCTCTCTTGGGTTTTTAGTCAGTAGTGGGTACTTTTTCTTATATGTAGTCCCCTCCCCTATTTTCTGTTATAATTTGTAGTGCTAATAAAAAAAAGAAGAATGTCTTAAAAACAGGGGCTTAAGTACCCAAGTAACATATTCATAAAAGTAACTTTTCTTTCTTCAAACTGTTTCTTTCTTGCTTCAATATCCAGTGGGGAAAAATATTATAGACCGATAAAGGCAGGTTAATTCACAAGCAGGATACAGAGAAATTTAATATTACCTCCTCTTTGATTTCTTCTTTTCCTTGTCCTGCAGTTTTAGATTCTGGTTTTGCTGGTTCATTGGGAGATAGGTAATTCTTGGTGTATAGGCTCTCAAAGAGTTTATCAACAAAACCTGACGTTTCTGGCAGAAAAAGTATATGAAAAAGATTCATTTGGTAAGAAAACTGTTTTTCTTTGCTTCCTGCCCTCAGGGCATTTTGTCAGGGTTTTTTATCCGCTTGAAAAGTTTTGGAAGCAACTGAACACCATTATGAAATATTTGCATTTTATAAAGATAATTGAACTATTTTCAACACAAAGATTAGAAAACATTATTTTAAACTGCCCTTCTACTGCCTCAAGATGTTTTCTATTAACTGTGTAAGAACCCACAGTTTACAGCAGATGCACACAACTCTCAAATTCTCAACTGCTTCAGATTCCATCACCTTTTACAAAAGGCACTTAAATACACAATCCAAAATGTAAAAGAAGAGAGAAGCATGTTTCAGTCTATGCAAGTCTTTATTATTCTGAAGCACATGAAGATGCCAAAAAAGAAAGTTCAGAACAGGAAGCTACTGATCTTTCAGAAGCCAATCCTAGTAAGATGGTAACATTCAAGGGATCTGTGTATCTCCCCTAGTGTTACAGATGTATTTGGACTATTGCTGGCTTTGGTGATATTAAGTGTTAAGCATGTTGTGTTGTTTTAGGACTTTGGTTTACATGGTTGCCTAAAACCTCCTTCTCCTACGATATTTACTTAATTTGACAACACGGAACTCTTTAGTAGTATACTGCTATCTTAATGTAATGTAAAATGTAACTTCATATCCAGATTTACTAACAGCACTTTACAGGGGTCTTTTGGGACCAGAGCGTGCCAGAGCGCCTCTCCGGGAGCCCAGGAGCTGGCAAAATGGCGGTGGTAGCAAGCCCCGCCCCCAGCTCCCACCCCCCGCTACGGCCTGTCACCGGCTTTCCAGGGCCTGTGCTGAAGCGCTGCGGCCCCAGGGAGGCCCGAGGAGACCCATCGTTGCTTTTCCAAGGCCCGCGCCAGAGCGCTGCGGCCTTGGGGATGCACGTCGCTGCCTTCTCAGGGCCCGCACCAGAGCTCTGCGGCCCAGAGGAGACCAGAAGAGCGCCGCCTCCCTGGGCCAAAGCTGGAGTGCTGCGGCCCGGAGGAGGCCAGAAGAGCCCCCCCGCCTACCTGGGCCAGCGCCAGAGTGCTGCGGCCCAGAGGCCAGGAGAGCACCCTCGCCACCTTCCTGGGCCAGCACTGGAGTGCTGCGGCCCA
This sequence comes from Gekko japonicus, assembly GCF_001447785.1. Taxonomy (NCBI): domain Eukaryota; kingdom Metazoa; phylum Chordata; class Lepidosauria; order Squamata; family Gekkonidae; genus Gekko; species Gekko japonicus. The sequence continues at coordinate 578,972 of NW_015167542.1, read as the reverse complement.
GAGGAGGCCAGGAGACCCCCGCCGGCTTCCTGGGCCAGCGCCGGAGTGCTGCGGCCCAGAGGAGGCCAGCAGAGCCCCCCGCCGCCTCCCTGGGCCAGTGCCAGAGCGCTGCGGCCCCGAAGAGGCCAGCAGAAGCCCCGCTGCCGCCTCCAGGGGTAAGTGAGGGATCCGTGGGGGGTGGTGAAGGCTTGAGTGGGGGGGAGAGCCTCCCCCATCTCTTTGCCCTTTCTTTCCCTTTTTTTCTTCCCCTTTCCTTGTCTTTCCCTCCTTTCCTTCTCTTCCTTCCTTTTTTCCCCTTCTCCCTCTTTCTTTCTTTCTCTCCTTCTTTCCTTCTCTTTCTTTCACTCCTTCCTTCCTTCGTTCCTTCTCTCTACTCTTTCTCTCTCTCTTTCCTTCCTTCTTTCCTCCTTCTGTGGCCCAACTCTAGTGAGAAGGGGTTTAAACTTTAAACCCCTTCTTTCTTCGCTCCCCCCCCCCCCCCCTAGGGAAGGGGGGGCTTTTGAATATTCCCCCCCTTGCTTCCCCTTCTGACATCCCTTCCGGTGATGTCAGGAGGTGTTTCATATGCTAATGAGCTATTATGCTAATAACCTAGTAGCTCATTAGCATACCATATGCTAATGAGTCCTGCAGCTCTTTTTCTACGAAAAGACCACTGGCACTTTATATTATTATTTGTTAGGCTGAAAGCAAATGCTAATGTTTCCCTATAGAGCTTGAAAGAGGGATCAAGACTTGCTTTCCAATGGACTAAAACTAAGACGTACTTTAGTACCTTAAGGTGCACCAGCTTACTGCTTCAGCTTGAACATGGGGTGTATTTGCAATTATTGTTTGAATAAAGCTATGACTCAGTACAATTGCATGTATTAAGTTATAGAGAAATTAACTCTATCCCAGATGAGCAGTGCTGCACTAAATTGATTCCACTTCCCACCTACTATGGACTACCAGAACAGTGTGACCATGAAGTGGGGATAAGCAATCAGAGAGAGAAATCACAGTGCTTTCTCTAAGAGGCAAATGAAGTTTGGGTCAACATCAATGAAATTTATATTCTTAAAGTAGTATGGATTTGACAAGAAAATTGCATTTTTTGCCAAATGAAAAAATAGCTTTCTTCAATATTTTCACAAATTCCTTCTCTAATTAATAGTATACCCTACCACATTATTTTACAGTAAATATAGTCCTAAGTACAGAAAACAGAGTTATTTGTTCCATTTGACCAAGCAAGTCAAATATAAGTCCTCTGCTACACAGTCAAAGCCTTCTTGGATACTGTGGGACATCCAAGTTTTGTGATATGACATGGCAATCTGCCATTTCAGGGAAAGATTAGGGAAATAGTAAGGAGTTCTAGGAAGCGCACCCAAGACCTTGAGCATGATTAAAATATCTCTTTGTTTCTCAGCCACATTCTCACGTGCATGAAGAAATTACTGATTAATCACACCGTATACAGAAAAATTATCTGTAACTGTAAATAAGCTGCAAAGATGGAACTGCACTAAAGCTGTAAAAACACTCCACATCATAGCTTTCTGCACATTTTTTTCTGGTGCGAGTATTATTTCTTGAGACAGTAATCTCACAACATTAAATTTTTTAGGTTCCTCCCCAATTTTACCCACCGTCCCATAATTTCCCTATGAACATAAGCCTGTCAGATCTGATGTAGTTTAATAACCAGATAACAAGGGGAAAAGCAGTCCAGGTTGGTGCTTGTTTATGCAGTTCCACTAATTCTGATTAAACGTCTAAGTAAAATTGCATGGGATTGGAACATAAATACTAGAGTTAAAATATTCTGGAAATTAAGAAGACCAGGTCAGACACAACACAACATATTACTTCTAAAAATATCCAAGTAGTTATTTGTCAATCAAATTCTAGACTTTTTGGTGGGGTATTTTTATTGCATAGCTTACAAGATGTTCTGTGCCACTTTAAAGATTAACTAATCTGTGCCACAGTAAGCGTTAACCTCTAAATCACCATAGTACTTTTTGCTTTACTGCTGCCATACATTAGCATAGCCACTCCTCAGGCAATTTATAGATGCCTACTCAGTGCTTTGGTTTCTAAGTTTAACTATCTGAGATGGACACAAATCTGATCTTTCATGCGTCTATAACTTGTGGTTAAGGCATAGTACAATCATTTTGTAGAGGAAAAAGCTTTTATATATTTGGCATTCTGCAATTCAGCTGCATATCGAGCTTTCTAATTTACATATTAACAACATGCTGCCATTAACAAATTAGCACATAATACCTTTTTGTAGAAAGACATCTAGCTGATCAGCACAGAAAGCCTTCAGCTCCTTCTCAGGCTTATCTTTCTTGACCAACGCCACAACATAGTTAGCCAAGGCTGAGGGATCAGCATCACATCTAAAGAAAAAGTTACATTTATGAACATGTCACTAAGGTGCCCCCATTGATTTCAATAAAACCTATTTCTAAATGTGCCTGTTTACTATCAAAGTTTAAGAACTGGCACACATTTTATTTCATTTATGGCCTGCCTTTCTTGCTGAGACTGAAGGTGGATTACAAAATACAGACAAAAATTCAATTAAACAACGTAGACTATCCAATAAACAGAGCAACAGGACAAGGATTACAGAACTGGAAGACCACGCAAACAAAAATCCAAGGCATAACACAATGTAGAAAGTGGCACACAAAGGCTCTGCACATTTTCTGCTCATAAGTGAAAGTTGTAATTTTATTTTCAGTCTATAGCTGCTAAGAGTTTAAACTCTATTAGAAGTAGTCTAAAACCTTACAGTCAAAAAACTGGGTGATGAAATCCAGCTTCTCTAACCCTAGTGCTTCTTGGCTCCTGTGGCCTCCTTAGGGCTGCCAAGTCACAATACTGCAGTGAAGGAGCCGTAGCAGAAACCACAACAGGTAGAATTCCCTGTCAGAGTCTAAACATACTAAACCCAGGCCCTTTTGCTCTCTCCCCCTTGCCTGCCGACTACATTCCCACTAGTAGTGCACAGCCCATCATATAGCCGAGCACCATCTATAGTTTTACCTCAGAACCACTTTCAAGTTGATACCTCGACCATCCATTATTTTCTCAGGTCTTAACTTTTCAGGCCTCTGCCTATTTGGTTCCAGCCTATTTAGCAACTCTGTCCTTGATCAGTTTCTCTTACATTACCCACCCAATACGCATATCGCCCCTCATTTGACTGATGTTTCTTCTCTGATTAACCCTTTCTTGTCCCAGTTCCAAAATACCTTTGCTGTTTTCCTCAAGCTGTTTCCTCATTCCTTATTCAGCTTTTTCTTTCTAAATGTTGCTTACTCTTTCGTCTATCCTGACCTCTACTGGAGCCTCTTCTCAGCCTACAACCTGTGTGAGGTTTTACTCACAGCCAGACCGAATCCTTGCCCGCATAGAAGCAGAATTCCAAAAAGATTAGTTTCCCACATTCAACTGAATATTTCATACACTACACCAACTCAGCCTATCTCTGTCACAGCTTCAGTGCCATAAGTACAAGAGAAGACAGACATCACATATAGACGGACAGAAAGATTCTTCTGGTCTGTAGGGTAAGAAATCTCTCATTAACACTGTTACTATAATTTTGTTTGTTCAGGTGTAAGCATTTGAATAATCCACACAAATATGTTTCAAATAAAAAGAATTTCAAACCCAAAACACATGTATAAATATTGAGGCTTTCCAGCCTTGCCAAGTCACCTGTTTCAAATATCCTACACTATCCTATACATTTTTTCAGATGTATATGTGGAGCAGGCCAAATGGTGTGTGTAGCCTTGCTTGCCCAGGTTGGTGTACTGTCAGTGCACTCTGACCTGCACAACCCCAGTACCTTTAAAAATTAGTGGGAAAAACAAAACACTGTGAAAAGGGTAAGTTTCTACCACAATAGATTTTGTCATTCTCTCGCAGTAGTAACTTGTTTAAATGCTATTCTTTTACAGAAATATTCCTCAAAGAAGTGTTTCTGTAGCAATATCATTTAAAGCAATTACTACTATGATAAAATGACAATATTTATTTATTTATTATTTACATTTCTATCCCGCCCTCAGGGCGGCTTACACGGCATATCGCCAGATAATACAATAGAACAATAAAAACATTAAAAAATATTAAAATACATCACAGTCATCAAAATTACATCTGATTGATTTCAATCCTTTAGCAAAACCAGATCATATAGCCATTCTACACAGAAAGTTATTCTTGAAACCTTTCAAGAACATTCATCTGCAAAAGATGCTTGAAAGTAATTTAAGTCCTGAAATGCTTCAAGGTAATAAAAATGATACTTCTGTTGATATAAAGCAATATAAAGTGGCTGGCAGAGGGAGGATGGGTGGGTGTGGCTCGGGGAGGTCGTTGTTTCTTTCTCCGTGGCTCCATTCGGCTTGGGGGGGGGTGCAACAAGCCCCCCTCTCCCTGAGAGAGCTGTGGGAGGGTGGGGAAGGGGGGGTCTCTCCTTTGCGTGGAAATATTGGGGGGAGGAGGTGAAAGGAGGCTTTTTATTTTCAATTTGTCTCGCCGTTTGGCTGCTCTTCACTGGGTACTGTGTTATGGGTTGGACTAGATGACCCTGGAGCGGTCTATGATTCTATGATATAAAGCTGCTCCCTTGATCCAGTTTAAAAAGTGCTGGCCCTTGAGTACTAGAAAACCACTGTCAATCAGAAGGCACAGTAATGGCCAACAGTCAAATTCAGTCTAAAAACCAATGTAAGACCGTTTCCTACTTTAAACGAGCATAAATGGGAACATATGCATATATTATACTTCAAGGAACCTTGTATTAAAAAAAAAACTCACCTCGACTCCAGTCATAAAAGCAAAACCTGAGAAGACATGTACCTTCCTCATAATGTAATGATTAAAAAGTAGGTTTCAGCAAGATTCTTGACTATGACTTTTAGCCTAGTGTTCTCCTGAACAGATTCTAACCAAGTGTTTCTGTCCTATGACTACTATGCACAACTAAATATACTATAAAGTAGTTAGGAACTTATTTAGACATGGCAATACTTTGCAATTATGCAGTGAGTGCCAAAATTATTCAGACGTTTGGGAATGAAGCTTCCACAACTACAGTTTTAATATAATATTTATATGCTACTGCAATCTTGATTGATAAATTAGCTTTGTGGAGACTGTGATGCACAATAAAGGCAACAACAACACACAAAAATTGAATAATCAGCACTTCATCTTCAGAGAACTGTGCAGACATTTATAAATTAATCTTCCACACCTCTATGTGAAAGAAAAATACATATTAAAATCCACAAATGAAACAGAAACACTGCTACTTGTTCACATAAATAGAATTCAGGACCACCTTTTCCTCCACCTTCATTTTGCCAAAAAAGTATTGGCAGAAAGGCTAATCCACTGAAATCAGAACCTACTTAAAAGCAAATGGAATATTAATTTCATCAGGGCCAGAGGGAGATTTTAACAATACAAATGCAAGACTACAGGAATCAGGACAATTAAAGGATCCAGAACTTTATCACTTGCCACTTTAAGTTCAATGCATTTAAATGACAGCTTGACAGAAGTATCAGATTTATTTACAAACCCCAACTGCAAGGGTATATACTGACTAACATGAGGCCATGACAACAGTACAGCCATAATATAATTATTTGCCTGATTATAATATACAGTCATTCAAGAACCTGATCCCTTCACTTACCTTGAAAACTACCAAATAGAAAACAAGAATGTAAGAGTTGCTGGGCTGGATCAGGCCAACAGGCAATCTATTCCTGCATCCTGTTTCATACAGTGGCCAATAAGATGACATCAGAAAGTCCAGAAGCAAGGTACAGAGGCTATAGCCTTTCCCTGTTATTGTTCCCAGGATTAATATAGACACTGGGCAACCTCCTAATCCTTATCTAATTCTTAATATGCCCCAAATCTGTGGGCTGGAGTTTTCCTGGGCAGAGGTTGCCAGGGGAGAGAAAGCGGGAAAGCTAAAGGCATGGGGGGGTGGAGATTAAAGATAGGTTTGGCTGCTGGGGGGATGGAGAGAAGGAAACAGCAAAACAGGAAGGGCTTTCAGGGAAGGGGGAAAGGAAATAATGGGAGGGAGAAATTATATGTCCCTCACAAATCCTTGTAGATCCCTTAAACGTCCCCACTTGTATATTCTAATTCTTAACCCAGACAAACATGAGGCTACTTAAATCCAGTGACCAGAACACACAAGACAGATATTTCTACAAACCTGAAAAATGCTCCAGATTTGAAATCTTTAAAAATACATTGGGAGGTTAAAAAATGATAAAATAAGTGCTGGTAGCTTTAAGAAACAGATGCCCTCAGTGGCTGTTGCTAAGCAACCACAGCATTCCAGGCTTGATTTCTGTCAGTAAAAGCAGGGGGACAGGCTGTTTTGGCTTTTGAGGAAAGACTCATTGGGGCCAGGCCCAGCAGCAATCACCAGGCAACTTGCTACCACCCACCTGCCATGAGTTACCTAGACCTGGTCATTTGCTACTGTTCAACAGCAGCCACCCTACAAAAGCCAGTGTAGTATAGTGGCTAAAGATTCAGGGTCTGTGAGGCTCAGGTTCAAATCACCAGTCTGCCATGGAAGTTCACGAGATGACCTTGGGTTAGCTGCATACCTGCAGCCTAAACTACCTCACAGGGCTGTTGTGAAGACAAAAAGGAGGAAAGGATAATGATGTAAACTGTTTTGGACTTCACTGTGGAAAAAGGTGTGATATAAATGAAGTAAATAATAAATATTGCTGAAAATGGGGAGGCAGATAAAATATAGATTGATGAATGGTGGAGAAGGGGGAATGAGGCAGGGAAAGGGGAGATTATATGAGGCTTACCAGGAGGAGGAGAGAGGAAATAGTGCAGGGAAGAGGATATAGGGTAAGGTGAGATGCCCCTAAGTCCTTGCGGGTTCCTTACGATGCAAGTGGGCCTGGCCCTGTTACAGCACCACACAACTGGGCCATAGTGTTCCCAGGCAGAGAGTGCTGGAGAAAAAACTGAAGACGAAGCTGCAGATAAAGGTAGGTTGGCTGCTGGGTGAGAAGTAGAGAAGGGAGCAAGGAGGGGAGAGGCTATGGAAGCTTTCAGGGAACAGAAATAGTACAGGAAAGGAAAATAAGAAACCCCTCAAAGTCCTTGCAAGTCCCGTTTGTCTAAAACTATTTAAGATGTACTGTTTTAGGCATGGACAGAGACAGTGACTGGCAGGATACCAGAGCCTAGACATAGCTGGTTTAGGAGTCTACTGAAATCATGTCTCAGGATCCTCTACACCTCCAAAGGAGACTCAAAGTCCCCCCTTGAAGACTGTACAGGGGTTCATCCAGTGTCAGAGACACGGGGCCAGAATGAGGCCTCACAAAAACCTAGTACAAGCCTTACAAGACCGTGAAGCTAAGAATCGCAAAATAATACAGACTGCAACCTATTCTCTGAATACTTCAGTTTCCTACAACTCACCCTTAGTTCTGATATGATGGAGGAGCGCACAGGAAAAAGTGACGGGGCAATGCTTTACCCCTACAACAGAATTCCAGCAGTGGGACATAGTTAGCCTGAACACGTGAATTTCCCAGAAGTTTTGAAGAGCAGCTTCTCTGCTAATGACACACGACGGTAGTTATGTGTTTATTAAACAATTAGTCACTCGAGGAGCCAGCGTGAAACCCCACAAAGAAGGCGAAGAGCATCCGCTCCGGAAAGTGCATGTCAGCCTTCTAGCCCCTGAACCTCAACTCTTGACTCCCCCAATCTCACGTGCCTCCTTCCCCTCTCCTTCCCTAGTTACCAAGCCACACTCCGGACAGTCTAACGCAGAGCAGCCATTGTCACCCCCACACTCCCAAGTTGCTCCATGACCCCGACCTTCCAGGCGCAGCAATTCCTCAAGCGCGCTCCATACACAGAGAGGCGAGCCCAGGCATCCCCTCGCACCCGTAAGCCACGAACTCCAACTGCCCCCTCCTCAGCCGCTGAGCCCCCCCCCCGGCCGCCCTCTCCCACTCCCACTCCCTCCCTCAGGGGCTCAAGGCTCACCCTTGCCCCTCTTCACCCACGAGTACCGTCCCCCCGCCCACACCCGCACTCACATTGGCTCCAGTAACTTGGCCAGCCAGGACTTGAGCGCGTCCACGTTCTCTATGATCATGATGATGGCGCTGCAACGGCTACACGCCGGGCCGCATCGCCCCGTTGCGCTCCCTTCACCCCCGCGCCGCTTAGTTGCTCGCTACTAGCGACAGCCCCCACCCCTCCCCCCTCTTTGCTGATGCTGAGCGTAGGCCTAAAATCAGACCAGGAACTAGCCAACCGAGGGCGCAACCGAACCTGCTGGGTGCCGGAGAGGGGGCGGGCACCCGGTCTCACAGCACAGCCAATCGGATGACGGGGCACTTAGGCATTCGAGCCAATCAGAAGCTGCTGAGAGTAAGGGCGGGGGTCACAGTCAGCAGGTTAGGTCGAGTCAGCTTACGTGAAATCCTTGTGGTGCAGTAGCGCCAAAGTGAGAGGGGAGAGCGGAGGATTCGGGAAGAGTTGACGGCTCTCACGCGCGGTGTGCCTAGAAAAGAAGGCCAAACTTGTGCAGCCCCTCGACGTGTTTTAATAGTTGTGCGTCAGAGGACGCGGTGTAAAAATAGAATACCCCTGAGCACGTGCAGAGTGTATTTTCTCGCAACGGCTCGCCCTCCCTACCTAGCATGTACAGGACTGCAGTTTCTTACACACAACAGTGGTTGTTTTCCCCGTCACATATTTCCAGTAAATGCAAGATCGCCTTTTAAATGTATGTGAAGGTTGCACTTATTGCTTGGCAGTGAGTCGCATTGAGCAAATCTGCATCGAATGCGATAGATTACGCCGCAAAACCCGTCGCATTTAGCGAACAACGGGCATGCGGTGTTTTCTAACGGTGTGTGTGTGGTGAGGTGCTTTTAATTAAAGGCTTTATTTTTTTATGTTTTAATTATTTTCCCCTTTGTATTATGGTATATTTTGGAAGGTTTGTTGTATGTGGTAGATTAAAAAATATTCAATTTTGGAATAAAAAGTTAAAAGGATTTATTAGAATGGCTTCTATGATCACTTGCAATGGGACTTACATCTGGGTAAGCATATTTAGGGCTCTCTTGGACTGCACCTTTTCTCTTTCCTAACTGAAGGGTTGCAAACCTGTGTCTCTCCCACTATTATGATTCATCACCAGACGACCAAGATCAGTTTCCCTGGCGAAAACAGCTGCTTTGGAGGCTGGACTGTAGGGCATTATACCCTGCTGAGGTCCCTCCCTTCCCCAAACTCCCAAGTTCTCCGAGCTCCACCTTCAAAACCTCCAGGTATTTCCAAACCCAGAGCTGGCAACTATCTGCAATTCACATAGAGATGGGCCTTTAGTGTGAGATCCACTTTCTTCCTCCTTGTCCTGTGCTGTATTGTATTTAAATAAAGCACACAACACAATAAGGGAACAACCAGTACTCTACATATGCCAATACAGTTACCAGCTACCTGATTTAAAAGTTCCTTTAATAGAGGCTTAATGGGATGCTATTTACCCCACAACATGAAAGGTTGAAGTGAAGATGAAGTGCCCACCATGAAGGAACCAGGTGCTGGTAGGCTGTCACCTTCCCCTAATTGTGGCCCTAGATAGGTATAACTAATTACATGTAAACCGCTCCAAGCCTACGGGAAGGAGCGGTATAGAAGTCAAACAAATAAATAAATAAATAAAAAACTTCACCTGTCCATTTAGCCTCTTTTAAAGGGACAGAACATTTTCTCCCATGTCTTGTTTGCTAGTTCCAGAATTTCGTTTTAATGTGTGGTGTGAAATATAGGAGATACATTTTTCAGTGCCATCCTAAATGGGTTATTGACTTCAATGAACCTCAAAGGATATAATTGTTTAAGATGGCACCGTATGTTATATAATATGAGGTAAGGAACAGTTTGGTTAAATAACATGGCAATCCTACCTGGAACAGTGTGCTTTTTCTAGAAATGCTTTCCAGTTTTTTTGGAACAGTTAAGAGTTGCTCATAAACATTTAATTGGTAACTTTTAATTTATTGAGAAAGCACTAACAGGATGAATCTGAAAAGATTTACTTGGAAATTCTCTTGAAACAAATGGGATTTCCTGTCACAGGCCATAAGATTGTGTATGTCTATCTTACATTTAGTATTTATTTATTTCATAGATTTCTATGCCACCTCTGTAAAAAGCCATAGTGAAAACTGAACACAGCGAAAAGATATATTGGCAAAAACCCTTTGCAATTTTATGTAAGCTTTTTGTTTTTTGGCCATTCCAAGTAACGAAGGACACATAAAATCCACTCCACTGACATGAAATGGCAGCCATCGTGAAATTATCTAGTGCAGTGATGTTCACTTCAAGGTTTGCACAGAGCCACATTCACAATTATTTACCATCAACCAAAAGAGCCACATGACTATTGTATGCTCAGAGTACCACCTCACAAAACACACACACACACAATAAAAATATTAAATAGGCTTGCGGGCATGTAGACTCTTCCCACCATGGCTTAACTTTAGCCAGCCCTTGTCTCTCTGGAGTGAGGGGAAGGGCTTCTGTCTTGGCCTTCCTACTCTCTCCTTATCATAAGGCACAGTAGCTGAGGCCAAAGAGCGAGATTGCCAAGGCATCCAGAGGAGCGCAAGCTGGCTGTGGAGGGTGGACTGTATGGCATTATACTCTGTTGAGCTTAGGGTTGTCAGCTCTGGGTTGGGAGATTTTGAGGGTGGAGCCTGAGGAGGACAGGGTTTGGGGAGAGGAGGAACTTCACTGGGGTATAATGCCACACAGTCTATCTTCCAAAGTGGCAGTGTGTAAATTGTAATTCCAGGAGATCTCCAGCCACCACCTGGAGGTTGGTAACCCTAGTTGAGGTGCCTCCCCATCCCAAATCCTGCCATCCCCAAACTCCACCTCCAAATCTCCAGGAATTTCCCACCCAAAAGTTAGCAACTCTACTCTGTTCCTGGGTGGCTATGTAGGGATGTCAGGCTACTGTCTGGCATCCCTGGGAGCTTCAGGAGCAGGGCAAGGAGTGGATGTGATGTCAAGTCAGCTGATGCTCTAAAAACTTTATGGTGCTGAATCCTGATATCACATCTAGGGGTTTGCCCGGACATGGTGGCATGTAGTGGAATGTAATTTCCATTCCCCACTGTTCTCCTGCTGGCC
>NW_015167542.1:485606-567669 GCF_001447785.1 Gekko japonicus | reverse complement strand
AAGCATATGGCATCCCTAGGTGATGGTGGTTTTACTCTGTTTTCTCTGTATCTGCCTTCGTGCTAGGATGAGAGCACAGAGGCTGTGAAAAGGGGGGGGGCATTGTTGGAGATGATGGGCAATTTCCTTCCATCCCTGACATGAGACCCACAGCTCAGGAAAGTGAGTAGCTTACCTCTCCTTCAGTTCCTCCAGCAGCAGCTGTTTAAAGGTACAAACCACAAATCCTACAAAGCAAAGGCCTGCCCACTTTTCTGTAACATGGGGTGGATGCTATATTGGGGAATGGTGCTCTGAAGAACCACCTGTCGCTCCCAAGCCACTGAGTGATTATCACTGATCTAATAATTAATTCCACCCTAGGCAAAGTTAACACCCTTCTAAGCACACTTACTTCAATGGATTTAGAAGAGTGTAACTCTACTCAGGCCTGCACTGCAGCTGTTGTATCAGGACGAGTGTCCTAGCGAGCTTCCGGTTTATGGTGACACACAGGCAGACACATCTCCCGGATATCCCGGGGATGTAAACTGCACACCAGTGTGTGGGAGGGGCTCCGATGGGTCGCGACCCCCTGGAGCCTTGGTAAAAGGCTCCCAGCCAGGGGGCTTTTGAGGGGCAACCACTTCGATGCCCAAAAGCCGGAGAAGTGAGGCGCCCCTCCGCCCTGAAGGTCCTGCCACTGAGTGACCACATGGTACGAGTGCTGCTGACCGGGACAAGCATTGGAGATTGGGCGAAATAAATGAGCGAGGCCGAATGGCCAACAACGAACTATGAGTCAGGTTGAAGCAAGCATGAAGATATAAAAAAAAGGTGCCCCCCCCCTAAAGAGCAATGGGAAAGCAAGCAGGGGAGGGATCCCTTCCAAACGCATCGACGAAACACAGAAGGAAAGTGGGGAGCGGAAAAATAAGCAACTAAAACTGTTGTAGGAAACTTACCAGAGCGCAGAAAAGCGTTTGGGCGAATATCAGAGACTTTAGCAACTTTTTTGAAAAGTAAACAAATTCAAAAAGATGGCAGGGAAGAAACCGGAGAAAGAGAAGCTGTTGAAATCGAAACTAGGGGCCAGTCCTCGAATGGATGAGGTCACTGAGCTCTCAAAACTCTTGGCTGACTCCCTGCGCCCCCTGCTGGACGAGATCACTGGCATTAAACAACAACTGTCAGTAATTGGGCAGAGTGTGGCAGCGCAGCAGATGCAACTGAATCAGTCCTTTAAAGCAACAGAGCAAATGGGAGAGAAGGTGAAGGAAATGGACATCACTACTAAAAAAGTTTAAAAGGTGCAAACGCTGGAAATGAAGCAAGCTACAGAAGAGTCAAAGCTTTTACAGCTACAAATGGATAAAGCAAATTTGGTCCTATGGTTTCAAGGGGTCCTGGAAATTGAAGGAGAGAATCTGAAGCAATGGCTGAGTGAAGCAATAGCCCCAATGACAGATTTAACAGAGGAATACCTTTGCAGCAAGATGGATGTCGTCTACAGGTCCTATTCATCGTACATCAAGAAAAATAATCTGCCTGGGGAAATAGTGGTCAGATTCTCGAAGAGACATGTGAGAGATGCTATTTTGAAAGCAAATTCGGGGACACCCTTGAAAACTGAGGGCAATAATATCAGGATTTTAAAATATTCCATTTGATATAAAACAGAAGAGTAAGAACTATAAAGAATTAATCCTTTTCTTACAAACAAATAGCATCAGTTACAGGTGGTTAACCCCAGAATGCGTCATTTTCAAGATTAACGATAAAAAAGAAAAAAATTGACTCTGTTTTTAAAGCACGTGAATTTCTGCGGACACAGCTTGGGGAACCAGAAGAGGGCAAATAGGTGGAAAAAGAAAGCAAATCTGATGGCGAGTTGGGCTCAGGGTCTTCGGACGAGGACTCCCCTTTGGAAAAGGGGGCGGCTGCCCCCAAAAGCCCTTATAAATTGAGGATTAGAAAAGATAAGAATAAATAAGGGCTGAAGGACTCTGATTTGTGCCTGAAAAAATGTTGAAATAACTTGGGGATGCTCTGGGAATTTCTTTAAACAGTTAAAGGGATGGTTAAACAATAATTAATCTAGCATAACCGACTAAGTTCATTGTATTATTAGTAGCTTTTTGAAAATAGCATGGTGTTAAGCTGATGTATGATCTCCTACTCTTGGGTTTTTAGTTAGTTGTGGGTCTTTTTTCTTTATTTCCTAGATGTAGTTCCCTTTCCTATATTTTCTGTTGTAGTTTTGTAGTCTGAAAAAAAAACCCAATAAAAACCTCCCCCCAGGGGGATGGGAAAAAAAAAAAAGGAAGAGTGTCCTAGCATGTTTTATTTGACCATTTGTGTCACTGCCCTTGTATCATAATTCTGAACAGTGGTTACCAAATATTTTTGACTTGTTTGTGATATAGTTAAATTATGCTAGCTTCATTAATATATATAGGCTAAGACTCTTTCCTGGGAGTAAGTACCATTCACTAACATGAGACTTATTCCTGAATAGACCTGTTTAGGATTGCTCCTGTAATGAAAACATCCATTATTATAAATATTAAAAAGTATATTTAACTACAGCAGCTCATCTGATGACCACTTATATAAAATTCAAGAGATCCCAAGGAGATAAGGTAGGATAGAAACATATTAAATAAATTTTGTTGTTTTCATTTGGCCATATGTGAGGTGACATGGTTTAAGTAAAGCCTCAGTGATTTCAGTTGGAGTGTATTTAGCTTAATATATCAAAGTTTTGTGATAATTCTAAATGAAGATATATTTCATCTGCAAAGTGAACTAATGACTTTGGAATTAAATCCTATTCTATTCAATGAGGTTTGGTCTCAGGAAAGCATTCTTAGGATTACAGCCATAGCCCTTGATGAAGTTTTGTTATGATTCCTACATTCTTATTTTAAAAGATTTAATTAGCTAATGAAAGCATATACTACAGCACTGTATTACTGATCTCACTGTTAATATTTTAATACTAGGCACTAGTATTAAATTGCAAGTAGATAAATAGGTACCACTTCGGTGGGAAGGTAACAGCGTTCCGTGCGCCTTGGTGTCTACTCATGCCAGCCACATGACCACGGAAACGTCTTCGGACAGCGCTGGCTCTTCGGCTTTGAAACGGAGATGAGCACCGCAACCCTAGAGTCGGATTCGACTGCCTTTCGAGCAAGGGAACCTTTACCTTTACTTACTAGTACAAAACATTTAAACAGAACAAATTTTGAGCCAGTGGGACCTTTAAGACCAAGCACATTTCCTCAGATACAGACTGAAACAGAATTTCCTGAAGCCCTACATACAGAAAGATTGGGGGGGGGGAGTCAGTGCCAAGAGTCTCCACTAGTGTTGAACACACAATGGAACATGAAACCAAAGGTTCCTGGATCCCTGCCATGTGTTCAGACTGCATTGCTTTTTTGATAGGCTGGCTACCTCACTATTTTCTGGTGGATGAATCTTCATGTTTCAGCAGCTATAAATACTACAGCAGGGCAGATGCTTGTATCTTTTGCAAGTAATTCCAGTTTCTCATTTCTGGATTGGAAAGCTTGGAAGCCATGCTACTTGATTCTGTGCATGTTTTTTCAGAAAAATCCTCTCCAAGTTCAGTAGGGATTCCTCCAGAGTAAAGGTTTGTTATGTAGTGAGTAGCCGCATGGATGAACGACAGACAACGACGTGGTGCATAGCACGCTTTATTGGCACACAACAAGACATGCGGATAAACGGCCGGCAGGCCAACTATATACACACCTGGGGACCGCCCCTGGTCACCATTGGTGGGTTCAAATCTCCCGCCACGGATCCCATTGGTTCCCCAGTGGAGGGACTAGGATCCTAGTCCCCATTGTTGTTTCAGCCTGAAGCTTGGGCATGTGCGCTGACCTCCGGTGGCGGTCAGCGGACACTACACCGTTACAATCCAAAATAGTTGTGGCACCTTAGAGATCAAGGGCATGATTCAGGTAGAAGTTAACCACTTGTTAAACCTCATTGATTTTGGTAGGAGAGTATTAACCACATGTTTAATTATCTTGTTGGAGAACCAGTGTGGTGTAGTGGTTAAGAACCGTGGCCTTTAATCTGGAGAACCGAGTTTGATTCCCCACATGAAGTCTGCTGGGTAATTCTCAGAACTCTCAAGGTGCCTGTTGTGGGGCAAGGAAGGGAAGGCAGTTGTAAGCAGCTTTGAGACTCCTTACGGTAGAGGACAGCGAGGTATAAAAAACCAACTCTTCTTCTAAATCAAACTTCAGTATGCTTAACTTGGGCAGGAATGTGCTCCAGGCTCCAGCACAGTAGTTTCATTCTTAATGCTTTAGATTACCTCTGGTATAGTGTTCATAGAATGCCTAAGCAGGTCTACACAGAATCCTGCTCATATCTGCTCATTGAGGCTTACTCCCAGGAAAGTATTTTTAGGATTCTTCACTGTAGAACTGCAATATAAATTAGAGTTGCCAGTCTCCAGGTCGGGCCTGGAACTCTTGATTACAACTAATCTCCAGCCAACAAAGATCAATACCACTTAGGGTTGCCAAGTCAATCTTTGCCGGGAGCGGGGGGCTCGGCCGGCATCTGGTGCGCGCGCGCCGCATGCACATCACCTGGAAGTGACGTGATGACGCCAGGCACGCTGGGGGCGGGGCCACGGCCATACAAGGGAAAACCATAGAGTTTTCCCTCAGATGGCCATGACCCCACCCCCAACGTGCCCGGCGTGGTTGCGTCACTTCCAGGTGACGCGCACGTCAGGGAGGAGTTCCTCCCGGGGCCCGATCCAGCAGCGCCGGGGAACGGGCCTCTGGGGCAGGAGAGAAACTGGCAGCTTCAGAAGGCAGACTCCATGGTGTACCATAGATTCTTGGTGAAATCACTCCCCAAATTACAGGCACCACCCCAAATCTCCCAATAATTTCCCAGGCTGGAATTGGCAACCCTTATTATGGCTGCATTCTCCAGTGGGTTATAAACTCTGTTTGATCCCACTTCAAGTAGTTGTGATGTTTGAATGCAGACGAGCCAACAAGCCAGGGTGTATTTGCTGACACCCCACCTGGATTTCAAACTAGAGTCTGTAGCTGCGTTTTAACCACAGTTTATACTAAATGTTGTTTGCTGTGATGTCTGAATTC
This sequence comes from Gekko japonicus, assembly GCF_001447785.1. Classification (NCBI taxonomy): domain Eukaryota; kingdom Metazoa; phylum Chordata; class Lepidosauria; order Squamata; family Gekkonidae; genus Gekko; species Gekko japonicus. The sequence goes on along the minus strand of NW_015167542.1, from coordinate 562,525 downwards.
AGTTAGTTGAATGGCACTGCCTCTTGTACCTGCTGGGCATATGATGTCCCTGCCTGCTGGGAGGTGGGCAAGAAGCAGATAAACTGAGATTTAAACACTAAACAGGAGTTGTTACTTATGTCTGATATAGACTTACATTGGCCCCGGTCACATGGGAGGATTTGCCCTGCGAAACGGACGGGTTGAGGGCAGATTAAACCGGCACGATCAGATGCCAACATCTGGCAAGCGTCACGCCCCCGCCCCCAACCCGTCCCTTCCAGCTGAAAACGCGGATTTAAAAGATACCAGCAAAACACTACTACCTACTTGGAAATGCGCCGTATGGGCGGACATGTTATCGCCAATACGCCCGTATCCCGTGGTATGCGAGGCCCCGCCACACTGCGCCTGCGCACAACTGCGCAGCTGCCTCGCCTCACCCTTCACCCCATCACTTCACCCTCGGCATGTGATTGTGGTGGGGAGCAAATGCGGCCCGGCTCGGGGGATCTGTCTGATCCCGATGCTGCGCTTCAATTTGCTGCACCTCTAAAAAGCCGCACTTCTGCCGCGGCTTTTCCCGCTAGTGTGACCGGGGCCACTGTAATCATAAACAACATTGGTTTCAACAGGGGTCATTTCGTATAAAAAGAGCTAGGGGAACTCATTAGCATAACTCATTAGCATATGCCACACCCCCTGACATCACCGGAAGTGTGTCATAAGGCCACACCCCCTGACATAACTGGAAGTGTGTCATAAGGCCACACACCCTGCCCCCAACAGTCCCGGCTGCCGCCACCGGCCTTGCAGCTCCACTGCCGAGCCCCATGAGGGGCCCGGCGGTGGACCTGCAAGGCTGGCACGAGTGCAAGGAAGCCCCGTGAAGGCCCTCCCTGGCCCCAGGCAGGCAGAGGTGGGGAGAGGCAGGGAGGAAGCAACTTACCCTCCTGCCTCCTCCTGGCTGAATGAGGGCCGGAAACGGGGCGGCCAGAAGCAGGGGGCGGGGCTTTGTCATGTGCCCCGCCCTCCTGTACCTCACCCGGGGGAACTGCGATCCCCCGCGATCCCCCCCGAAATGACCTCTGGGTTTCAATAGGCATAGAACAGTGTAATGCTGTTTAGTATTGCACTGTAATTTTTTTTGTGTAAATTGCAGTTCAAACATACCACATTTATGGTGATGTCCAGATAGAGCAAACACTGCTTAGTGTAAGTGGCTAGCTGGGTCTGGGAAGTGATAAATATCTGTCTGTCTTGAAGGAGATAGAAGTGAGATTTCCTCAAGAATCCAAACTTTCCCTAGACCCAAATACTATTGACAGATGTTGATCAGATGCTAATATCTCCTTTTGGGATAAGCAGTTGACACTATTTTTTGTTGCTGTTCAGTTGCACAGTTGAGTTTGACTCTTCGCGATGCCATGGACCACATTATGCCAGGCCCTCCTGTCTTCCGCCGTCCTCCGGAGTGTGCTTAATTTCATGTTCATTGCATCGATAACACTGTCTAACCATCTCATCCTTTGCCGTCCCCTTCTTCTGTTACCTTCAGTCTTTCCCAGCATCAGGGACTTCTCCAGTGAGTGCTCCTTTCTCATTTGGTGGCCAAAGTATTTGAGCTTCAGCTTCGGTATCTGGCCTTCCAGGGAACAGTCAAGGTTGATTTCTTTTAAGACTGATTGATTTGATCTCCTTGCGGTCCAAGGGACTCTCAAGAGTCTTCTCCAGCACTATTATTCGAAAGCATCTATTCTTTGGCGCTCGGCCTTCCTTATAGTCCAACTCTCACAGCCATACATTACTACTGTGACACTATTTCAGGTATCTCTAAATGATTCTGATATGCAGTTCAAACTTGACTGGCCTAACAAAATTGCCTAGGGTTATCCTGTTGGATGATTTATGCAAGAATACAGGGAAGTGCAGCCATGTTGATTCTTCTGGACCTCTCAGCAGTTTTCAGTAATATTGCCCTTGGTGTCCTTTATAATGTCTACAATGGGACCTGACGTCCCTACATTCCAGTGGTTCTTTCTCTATGTAACTGGGCAATTCCAGACAGTGGTCCTGGAAGACAACTGCTTTGTCTCCTGTTAAGTAGTGGGTTCCATGGATAAACAGACCATATGCCTAGTGATCAGTTCTACTTTATTAGTGATTTCAGCAAGCACAAGACTCCTGAGCCTCAGCTGTCAAATAGCATGCAGTTGCCACACCCAAACAAACCCCACTCCCAGTGATAGGCTATTTACATAACATTACTACTAGATTGGTTACTTTCAGAATCCTGGCAGGCTATTGTTCTTATGCTTCAAGATCAGCCAATCTCTGGAATTATCAGGAATTATTCAATCCCAATATATAACACTCCTAACCTCCATGTGACAAGATTGTCATTAATGTTACTTAAAATCCTACGGGAAACCAGGCAAATATACGATACTGTATAGCCAAAGCAGGTTCTCAAAAACAAGAGTCGAGTAAATGCTATTCCAAAGCTAACAATTCTCCGGAGCAAAGAAACGGATTCAGTATTCTCTCCTTTCGATGAGAACCCCAGTTTACACAGATCGCTATGACACGGCCCTGTGCATTATGGGAATCGTAGTCCTCAACTCCAGGCACGTCCGGATTTAGACTAACTACGCGAGGCATTGGGCAACGCACGTTTCCCGGGAAGTGTAGTTCGACATCTCACCAGAGTACCTCGGTACCTGCATGTCGGTGAACTCCATATCCCAGTAATCTTTGCGAAGGAAACAGGATCCTGCCTTGTTCTCGTTGCATTGCGGGAGAACCGGCGGCGTGGAGCAGAGGCGAACGCTTCGAGACCAGCTGTTGCAGGCTGCGGTTGTTCACAGTGGCACGGCGCGATGCTGGTAAATTCGGGCGGCGATGAGTTCACCCCCCCACACACACACCCTGGTTTTGGGTGGTCTGATGTGAGGGGAGTTGGGGGTGAGACCACAGGAGGAAGCCCATTCAGTCAGAGGGAGGGGGCGGAGAGGCCTGTCGCTCCATCTCAGGGTACTAGAAACTGGTCTGCTTTCTTCAGCTCGCTGTTTCCTCCAAGATGAGCTTGCCTCCTTTCGAGATTGAGTTTTGTAGGGAAAAGGGGGTCTTTCTCACGAGGCTGAGAGGAGGCTCGGGCTCCTGTATGGTAGGTCTTCTGTCACATTTTTATCGGGCCGGAACAAGGTGGATGGCAGAAAACCCCTGGCAGGTCACCGGAGAAACTGGGCGGGCGTCAAAGGCCACGGAACACTCAACTGCTCTGCCTCACTAGCCCTCTGCAAGAAGCTACGACTATTGGAATTCCCTCTCCACTGTAATTGTTAAAGTAAAGGAACCGTCTCCTTCTTTGTTGACGCTAAGAACATGTTCCACAGTGTTAGACTGTTGCTGAAAAGAAGAGTCTTGAGATGCCTTAGAGACCTTTAACAGGCTTTTATGGCTCAGGCTGTTTGTGAGCAAAAGCCTCCCATTTCTTCAGTAGAATGAGCAGGAGTGGATTAGGAAATAAAAACGGCTCTGGAGTGCTATAGGTTAGTGCTGCATAAGCTCACCCATTTCATTCTCCTCAAAACTGGCAGCAGTGCAGGAAGGGATAATTGGTGAGTGGGCACCAGTTGTCATTAATGAGCCAAGTGACTGCTGAGGAACTGACAGAGTCACTGGGGCTCAGCTCTGTTTGCTCCTGGTTACCAGCAAGCTGTAGCAGCGCCTAGTTATCAGCAGCCTGTATCTCTTCATATGTATTTTCTCCCCCCCCCCTTTTGGTGATATTAGGCATGACATTTATTAGTTTAGCTATCAAGTCACAAGTGACTTAAGGCAACCCCATGGAGTTTTCTAATTATTTATAGTTTTACATTGTTACACAAACAGTATGCTTACATTGAATCATAATCACGAGAGTTTTATGTTTCAATAGTTTTTTTGTATCCAGTTATACACTCTTGACCAAAGTTTTACATGGGTTTCTTCATCTTTCCCTTGAAGTAATGAGCTTAGTCTGTCCATTTCAGCCATATCCAATAATTTCTGAACTAGTTCTTCCTTTGATGGTATCTTAGCCATTTTCCAATACCTTGAGAACAAAATTCTGGCCGATGTTAAGATATATATTACCATACATAAATCAAATTTGTTATAACCATCTGGTATAATAATCAATTAAAAATATCTGGTTCAAAAGGCAAGTTACTATTTATTATTTCTTGAATTATCTTTTGGAATCCAAACCAGTATTTATGGGTTTTCCTGCACGTCCACCACATGTGGAAATATGTCCCCAGGTTTTTCTTACATTTCCAACAATTGTTCATTACATTTGGGTAACATGTAGGGGGACCAATGTCATCTGTGAAGCATTTTGTAAATATTTTCTTTATATGCTGTAGCCCTAGTAAACTTTACTGTTTTCCAAATTTTTGCCCAATTATCTAGAGCTATATTGTGGCCAGTATCCTGCATCCAAGTAACTGTTGGTGTTTTAGCAACTTCATCTTGCATATATTCATCTGTCAATAAAACATAGTTTTTAAATCAATTTTTCATCTGTACCCAATCATATCTTATCAAAATCCGTTAATTTGTCATAAAAACCAACTCGATTATCCTTAAGAAACCTAGACTTTAACTGTGACTTTTCCCACCACGTAAATTTCAAGTTTTGTTGTAATAGTACTTCCTCATATTTTAATTTATTGTTGGTATCTAATATGTCTTCATATCTCCCCATGTTATAATTAGTAATTAAGGTAGGTTTTATAAATGCTTCAAGGGGTGAAACCCATTTTGGTATTTGAATATAATAGTTTTCTTTTATGTCTTTCCAAATTTTTATCAATGCTCCCCTTATCATGTGCTGATGAAAATTTGCATGTACCCTGTCTTTACTGTACCATATATAAGCATGCCATTCCATAATTAAGTTGTCTTCTAATTTTAAACATCTTGAATTTTCTAGAGTTAGCCAATCTTTTATCCAGGGTTGAGATGCTGCTTTATAGTACAAGGCCCAATTGGGTAGAGCAACATCCCCCTCTTTCTTGTCTTGTATTGTTGTTGTTGTTCAGTCGCACAGTCGAGTCCGACTCTTCGCGACCCCATGGACCATCTCCCGCCAGGCCCTCCTGTCTTCCTCAGTCCTCCGAAGTTGGCTCAATTTCATGTTCGTTGCATCGATGACACTGTCTAACCATCTCATCCTTTGCCGTCCCCGTCTTCTTTGACCTTCAATCTTTCCCAGCATCAGGGTCTTCTCCAGTGAGTGCTCCCTTCTCATTTGGTGGCCAAAGTATTTGAGCTTCAGTTTCATTATCTGGCCTTCCAGGGAACAGTCAGGGTTGATTTCTTTGAGGATTGACTGATTTGTTCTTCTTGCAGTCCAAGGGACTCTCAAGAGTCTTCTCCAGCACCATAGTTCAAAAGAATCTATTCTTCGGCGCTCGGCCTTCCTTATCGTCCAACTCTCGCAGCCATACATGACTACTGGGAATACCATTGCTTTGACCATGCGGACTTTTGTTGGCAGGGTGATGTCTCTACTTTTTATCATGCTGTTTAGGTTCGCCATCGCTTTCCTCCCAAGGAGCAGGAGTCTTTTAATTTCATGGCTGCAGTCACAGTCTGCCGTGATCTGGGATCCCAGGAACGTGAAGTCTGTCACTACTTCCACGACTTCCCCTTCTATTTGCCAAGGAGTGATGGGGCCGGATGCCATGATCTTAGTTTTTTTGATGTTGAGCTTCAAGCCCACTTTTGCGCTCTCCTCTTTTACTCTGAGCAAGAGGCTCTTTAGATCCTTTTCACTTTCAGCCATTAGAGTGGTATCATCTGCATATCTGAGGTTGTTGATCTTTTCCCCAGCAATCTTAATTCCCGCTTGTGATTCATCCAGGCCAGCATTTCGCATGATGTACTCTGCATATATATTAAATAAGCAAGGTGACAGTATACATCCTTGTCGTACTCCTTTTCCTATGCTGAACCAATCAGTTGTTCCGTATCCGGTTCTAACTGTCGCTTCTTGGCCCTTATACAGGTTTCTCAAGAGACATGTGAGGTGGTCTGGTACTCCCATCTCTTTAAGGACCTGCCATAGTTTGTTGTGATCCACACAGTCAAAAGCTTTAGCATAGTCAATGAAGCAGAAGTAGATATTTTTCTGGTACTCTCTTGCTTTCTCCATAATCCAGCGAATGTTGGCAATTTGATCTCTAGTTCCTCTACCTCTTCGAAACCCAGCTTGTACTTCTGGTAGTTCTCTATCCACGTACTGTTGAAGCCTAGCTTGTAGGATCTTGAGCATGACCTTGCTAGCGTGTGATATGAGTGCAATTGTGCGATAGTTTGAACATTCCTTGGCATTGCCCTTCTTTGGGATTGGAATGTATACTGATCTTTTCCAATCCTGTGGCCACTGTTGCGTTTTCCAAATTTGCTGGCAAATGGAGTGCAGCACTTTAACAGCATCATCTTCTAAGACTTTGAATAGCTCAGCTGGAATACCATCACCTCCACTAGCTTTGTTGTTAGCAATGCTTTCTAAGGCCCATTTAACTTCACATTCCAGGATGTCTGGCTCAAGGTCAGTGATTATACCGTCGTGTTTGTCAAGGACATTGAGGTCTTTCTTGTATAGTTCTTCTGTGTATTCTTGCCATCTTTTCCTAATCTCTTCTGCTTCTGTTAGGTCCCTACCGTTTTTGTCCTTTATCATGGCCAGCTTTGCATGGAACGCTCCCTTGATTTCTCCAATTTTCTTGAAGAGATCTCTAGTCCTTCCCATTCTATTGTTTTCTTCTATTACTTTGCACTGTTCATTCAGGAAGGCCTCCTTATCTCTCCTTGCTGTTCTCTGGAAATCTGCGTTCAGTTGGGTAAATCTTTCCTTTTCGCCTTTGCCTTTCGCTTTCCTTCTTTCCTCTGCTATTTGTAAAGCCTCATCAGAAAGCCATTTTGCTTTCTTGCATTTCTTTTTCTTTGGTATGGTGGTGATTGCTGCCTCCTGTACGATGTCACGAACCTCTGTCCATAGTTCTTCAGGCACTCTATCTATCAAATCCAGACCCTTGAATCTATTCTTCACCTCTACTGTATATTCATCAGGGATGCGATCTAGGTCAAACCTGAATGGCCTCGTGGTTTTCCCAATTTTCTTCAGTTTAAGTCTGAATTTTGCAATGAGTAGCTCATGATCTGAACCACAGTCAGCTCCAGGTCTTGTTTTTACTGACTGGATAGAGCTTCTCCATCTTTGACTGCAAATTATATAGTCAATCTGATTTCGGTGTTGCCCATCTGGTGATGTCCATGTGTAGAGTCGCCTCTTAGGTTGTTGGAAAAGGGTGTTCGCTATGACCAGTGTGTTCTCTTGACAAAACTCTGTTAACCTTTGCCCTGCTTCATTTTGCTTTCCAAGGCCAAACTTGTCTGTTATTCCAGTTACCTTTTGACTTCCTACTTTAGCATTCCAGTCCCCTATGATGATGAGGACATCATTTTTTGGTGTTAGTTCTAGGAGGTGTTGTAGGTCTTCATAGAACCGGTCCACTTCAGCCTCTTCTGCATCAGTGGTTGGGGCATAGACTTGGATTACTGTGATGTTGAATGGTTTGCCTTGGAATCGGACAGAAATCATTCTGTCATTTTTGAGATTGTATCCCAGTACTGCCTTTTGCACTCTCTTGTTGACTATAAAGGCCACACCATTTTTTCTACGAGATTCCTGGCCACAGTAGTAGATATAATGGTCTTCTGAGTTAAATTCGCCCATTCCTGTCCACTTTAGTTCACTGATTCCTAGGATATCGATGTTCAGTCTTGCCATCTCATTTTTGACCACGTCAAGCTTACCTTGATTCATAGATCTTACATTCCAGGTTCCTATGTAGTATTGTTCTTTGCAGCATTGGACTTTCCTTTCACCATCAGACACATCCACAACTGAGGGTCCTTTCGGCTTTGGCCCAGCCGCTTCACTCTTTCTGGGGTTACTTGTACTTGTCCTCTGCTCTTCCTCAGTAGCATATTGGACACCTTCCGACCTGAGGGGCTCATCTTCCGGCGTCATATCTTTTAGCCTTTTGATACTGTCCATGGGGTTTTCTTGGCAAACATACTGGAGTGGGTTGCCATTACCTTCTCAGGTGGATCACGCTTGGTCTGAGTTCTCTGCTGTGGCCTGTCCGTCTTGGGTGGCCCTTCACGGCATAGCCCACAGCTTCATTGAACTGCGCAAGCCCCCTCGCCACGACAAGGCAGTGATCCATGAGGGGGTGTCTTGTATTACCTTCCATTTAATTCTAGGTTGTTTCGATTGCCAGATAAATTGACCAGTAATCTTATCTAAATCTTTAAAATATTGTTTCTTTTTAAGAATTGGTATATTTTGGGCAAGAAACAAGAATCGTAGTAGGATATTCATTTTAATCATTGCAATTCTCCCCATGAACAATAGTTGTAAATCCTTCAATTTTGTCAAATCTTTTTTTATATCTAAGAAAAGCTTCTTAAAATTATCATCTGGTATTGAACTACATCTATTAGTTAAAACAATTCCTAAATATTTGACTTTTTCTGCATTTCTATAGAGGAAATTTCTTGAAGCAGCTGTATTTGGTTCTTGGTACAATTTTTGGTCAGCATATTTGTCTTTTTAAAATTCATTTTCAAGCCTGCAACTTGTCCATATTCTTGAAGTGTGTTTACAAGTTGGATAATAGACGCTAAAGGATCTTCCAAAATACTTTCTTGTCAGAGGCCAGTTTAAAGAGGTGATAGGCAGCTTATGTTAGAACTGTTATTGTATATGGAGATAGTTCTAATGTTAAGCTTTTATTAAGTCCATGTATGGTTGCACCCTCAGACCCCTTTGCTTGAGATGGGCCAGGAGTCTCAAGCTTGCTTTGATAGGGAAGGACAATCCTTTCATTTACACAGTGTTAGATACGAGACTCAGACAGCAAGTGAACAGTGATTAACAGCTTTATTGAACACGAAGTCAGAAGAACCAGAACGAGACAAATCAATGGAGCAACAGGCTCCTTTTTAAACTGTCCGGGCTTGGCAAGCCACGCCCACAAGTCAGATAAGGTCCAATCACATACTGTACATAAAGACCAATCTCTGTGCTTCCCTCCAGAACTTCCTTTGTTCTGATAGGTCTATTTACAATACCTTTCTAGACTCAAGCTCATACATTCATTACATTACAATACATTACATTACATACACAACACACAGGTTGCTTGTATTTTTTGGATGATTAATATAACTTCATTTTTGAAATGTTTTAGTGTACAAACAGTGGCCAAGTAACTCCTTTAAAAAGTGTAAGTTGCCCCCTTTCTGACTAGAATAATGTCTGGGAAATGGAGGAATTTTTCCCTGATACAATCTTGGGAGCATATATGGAAGACATTAACCGTTTTCTCCTTACTCAAAGATCCCTTACTTTGATTGCTTTTCCTTAGAAGCTTCACACAGTTCTGAAATAGTATGTCAAACCACATATTTGATATATGTTCCATTAGGTTTGTGACCTGCTGTTAACTCTTTCAGACATAGTCTGTAGTGTTGCTGGCGAATGTGGTGCTTTACTGAAGCTGCCTCATTAGCCAATAAATGACTAGAGATGTGAAGGCCCGGAAAAAAACCGGAAAAATTCGAAAAAAAACCCAGGTTTTTTCCGTTTTTTTCCTGAAGCCTTTTTTGTTTTTTCCCGAAAAATTGGAAAAATTGAAAAAATAAAATAAAATAAATTGACTATGGAACGTTTTATTTTAACATGATGAATAAAATATTTTAAGACAAGGTGTTCAAATATTTTCCAAACCATTTCCAAAATATATCTATATGGTATCAGATTGATCTAATTTCTGTGCACTGAGGACAAGCAAGTCCTAGGTTACAAACTGAACTCTCCAATGCAAGAACAAGATGCATTTCTTACTTTAGGAGGTGCTATTGTCAGAAGAAAATAAAAAGGTTTCAGTTTTGTTTTTGCATGTGGATGGGTATTCTGTTTGTAATAATTGTTTGGATACACTATATTTTAATATGCTAGTTGTGATAATTTCATGCCAAGTAAAAATGTCCATAGTCATATTTTATGTTCCTAAAGTAACAGAATGACTTTCAATCTAGAAAAGACAAAAGAAATGCTAATGTATCATTTTTTTCAATTTTTCCAAAAATTTCCGTTTTTCCCCGGAAAAAACGGGAAAAAAACGGTTTTTTTCCCGAGCTTCAAAATTTCCGGAAATTTTACATCTCTATAAATGACAGGCCAGGCTAAGAGTGATTGTGCTTCACTAGTCCCAAGGAACACTAAGCTGGCAATTAGGCTTGCAGAACATCAGAGTCTCTAATGAAGAAAGCTCTGAGACTATACAGTTGACTAATATAATTGTATGACAGATTAATGTAAGATTAGGTTAAACAGTGTAGTCAGTGTTGAAGTTGCAAATTGCTTTTTTGGTGATGAACTCGTTTATAATTAAAAGTATAGCAACCTGATTGTATTGGGTATCTTCCTGTAACTTCAAGCAAAAGTGTTCAGACCTTTAATGTCCCTTGATTTCCAATGTTTCTGTAGGTCCATTGTTTTTTCTTAAGTGATGTTTATACCCAAAACAAAGCCTTTTTTCTTAACCCTTTAAGAGCGGAGATGTGTCTGTACTGGGTATCCCCAGTGTGTGTTTGTATCTAAAGTTTAAACAAGCAGACTTGATACTGTAAATCAGTAATATACCACATTTTCCACAGGAACCTTGGCCCCAGTCACACGAGCGAGATAATTCGGGGGGGACGTGAGACTTTTTGCTCCTGAGCAAAATGAAGCGCGGTATCACGATCCGACGTTCCCCCGAGACTCCGTGCTCAGGCTGTCAGTCGCTGATCACACGGTGATGGCGAAGCGTGGCAACGAAGCAGTACCACGTTTGTGCGCATACCACGGAGGCTTACAAGAAGAAGAAGAAGAAGAAGAGATTGGATTTATACCCCGCCCTTCACTACCCAAAGGTGTCTCAGAGCGGCTTACAAACTCCTTTCCCTTCCCCTCCCCACAACAGACACCCTGTGAGGTGGGTGGGGTTGAGAGAACTCTGACACAAACTGCTCTTTTTCAAGGACAGCTGTGCCAGAGCTTGTGACTGACCCAAGGTCACATCAGCAGGTGCAAGTGGAGGAGTGGGGAATCAAACCCGGTTCTCCCAGATTAGAGTCCGCACACTTAACCACTACACCAAACCGGTGGGACGCGGACGGGCACCGGATGCGATGGGATACTAGCGCTTCCGCAATCAGACGCCCGCCGCGCCCCGCGTTTTCCAGATAATACTATACTTTCCCAGCTACTTTTTAACTCTGCATCTTCGGCCGGATGCTACGGGTTGGAGACGGGCACGTGACGCTTGCCAGATGTTGCCGTATGATCGCGCCCTTTTAATCCGCCCAGCAGTCGTGTCTCTCGCACGGCAAATTCTCTGTGTGACCGGGACCCGTGTTTAGTTTCCTTCCTAATGGAGTCCCAGAGTGTACAACTTTATTTTCTAATACATGGGTGAATGGTTTTTTTCTGTTCATTTGTTCGCTGTTCTAAGGGACACTGGTGTGGGGACACCCCCTGAAACTTATTGGTTCAGCCCTTGGGGCAATAGATGTGCAATGGGTTTGTGTGCAGAAGAAATGCAGTACGTTCTGCACAGGTCCTTATAATAGTAGGCTCTCCATTCTGCCACACGATGCAGATATTTTGCTAAATGAGTGTTTGGGCTCAGGCATTTTTGTTGGTTGTTGTGTATAGCTGCTGGAAAATGTATAATAGAATCTAGTTTGGTGATTTTCTTTCTGGAACTGACAAATTCAGTAGCCCCGTTTCAGCTTTCTAGGAGTATAATTCTGCAACTTGGCCTGGTTTTGTAGAAGTAAAGGGCATGTGAATGATTAATGTAATTCTTCTGTAAAAGGGTGAGCTATGCAGTTCCTTTCAATTTGCCTGTTGCACACAGTAATTACTACACATACAGGCAGATTTTCATTGATATAGTTGTTTTTTCCTATTTGGATTTGTTGCAAAGGAGAGTGTGATTGCAGTATCCAATAGAGCCCCATCTTTTATTCAAGAAGCAAAGTGGTATGACTAAGAAATCAAAAGCTGTAGGGTTAAGGGTGGTAGCAGCTGAAATTGCTTTGTAGTTTAAATGGTTGTATAACTTATTAAAATACGCTTTGAAATTCAGTTCTATATGCTTTCTGTCATGTTTAATATTTTATGCAGTCATACATATTTACTTGCCTGCTATCATAATACAGTATGTTTAAGGGTCTATGGAAATTTGAATGGTCTTGATTGCATGTATCATGAACTGTGGAAGCTGGCACAGAATCCAATAGTTTGACCTAGATCTTTGGAAAATGAACTTCCATGTTTAAAGACACATTTCTTTTTAGCCCAATACAAAATTATAAATAATGTCAGAAACAAGGAAGCTCCCCCATTACCTATCAAAATATAAAAGTGTAGTGTGTTATAATTGAGCAACCATGCATAATCTTGTTATCAATTCAGATTATTGGCTCCTGTCTAGCCATCCAACATTGACATTCAGCTGTTTAACTAGCCAGCCTACAGTTACTACTTGTCATCAAACAAGAAGATTGCTTTGGTTGATTTTATACAAAATGTGTCTGGCAATAACTAACATATGAGTTATCATCATCAGTGTTCCCTCTAAGCTGAGTTAGTGTGAGCTAGCTCACACTAACTCAGCTTAGAGGGAACATTGATCATCATATGTTTTTGTTCTATTTTTTAGCTTTTTAGGTGGCATATATGTTTTCTAAATAAATAAAATGATCTTATTAGCGGATCTTGATCTCTTGCATAATCCCTACAAGATAATCAGGATGTGAACTTGCTGGACTATACGTGTTTGACTGTTTTCTTGTAAACGTTCATTTATTTTACTGCAAAACCAAACCTAGGAGAATTTTAATATATATAACGGAGTATGTTGCGCAACTCTTTTCTTTATCGCACTATTGTATTTCCTCATTGTGGTGTGCGTTTGTATGTATTATATGGTTTTATTGCTCTGTTTCAGTTTTGTAGCCCACTTTGAGAAAGGCAGACTATATATGAAGTAAATAATAACAATAATAAGAAGGCAGAGGAGGAAATATTTTGCAGTGGAGATGACATTAATGGTACTGAGCCAGTGTGGCGTACTGGTTAGAGTGTCCAACTAAGTTCTGGGAGTTTGGGATTCAAATCTTCGCTGTGCCGTAAAGTTCACTGGCTGACCTTGGACCAGTCACTCACTTTAAGACTAACCTACCTCTAAGGATTGTTTTGAAGGGGAGGATGTACACTACTCTGAGCTACTTGGAGGAAGGACAGAATAAAAATGTACTAAATAAATATAGTAAGGCTACTGTGGGGAAAGTATGTGTTTTGTATATTTTACAATAAAGGACACCTTATCCAGTCATTCTAATATGCAGTTTTGTTTTCATTCTTTCATACTTGTTAAGAAACGGAAGGGGACAGCTAAAGTAGACTTTTTGAAGAAGATTGAAAGGGAAATCCAGCAGAAATGGAAAGATGAGAGAGCATTTGAGGTTAATGCAACAGATGCTGCAAATCAGAAGAGGTGAGAATGCAAATACAAACAAAGCATCAGATTATTTACAAAAAGACATTAATAAAGGAATCAGGTCATTTTAAAGCTTGACAAGTGTATACTGAAGAGTTTTAATCATTCTTCAAGTAGGAAAAATTATAGAAGAGGGAAGGCCAGCATTCCTTTTCAGCATGCTGGAGGCACTTCAGTGGTTAGAAGAAAGAAAGAAATGAGTATCTTTCCAACAAGTATGGTTTGGGGAGGACTTTTAATTCTATTTTTAACATTACCTGCATGATTTGTATGTGTGGCCATTGAATTAAAATACTTGAACTGTTTGGTTATTGTAATAATAAAATGCTTGAAACATCTGCATAAATGACTGTGGTACTGTAATGAAGCTTATGCTTATTACAGATTTTAGGTGATCATCAGGATAATTCCTGTTTAAGTTCTAGTAGCAACATCATAGGCTAGCTAGATGTCCTTTTCAGAAAGCAGCCTTGTGTACTTAGTCCAATGTCTTCTGGTTTAATTGCTGCAGACATATTGGTATGTTTTTAATATTTTGTGTTCTCCACTCAGCAATGGCAAATACTTTGTCTCCTTTCCATATCCATACATGAATGGCCGGCTTCACTTGGGACACACATTTTCTTTATCAAAATGCGAGGTATGAATTTTCCTGTGTTACCTGTGTTACTTCTGTTACCTGTGAAGGCCATACAGAAAGAGAGGAAAAATCTTGGCATAGTCCTTCAGCCAACTGAATGCCCATTACTGTTCTGTTTGGATAATGGCTGTATGAAATGGTATAATTTGTGCACCCTGTTCATTTCTGTTTCAACCTCCAGCTGTGTGGTAGTTGGGGATTATAGCAAAATGTCTTGGGCCAAACACTTGGGCACAGTTGGCCTTTTTCTTCTCTCTAGCAACTTCCTCTTGTCAGGTCTTGTCATCTCCAGTACATAGGTCTTATTGGCTGATAGGCACTACTCTGATTGGCTCTTATGTATCTGTGGTACATTTGTGTTCCCTGCCTGTCACAGTTTTGGTAGAATGGCATATAGAGAGGTGTTGTCACGGCTCAGGTGGGGTGTCACCTGACACTGCCACCACTCTGGATTTAGGATCCCTTGAGAAGGCCCAGAGTACCCTCCCAAGATCTTTAGACCTCCCTTTTTGCCTGAATAATAGACATGAGGACTAGAGATGTGATGGCCTGGAAAAAAACTGGAAAAATTCGGGGAAAACCCATTTTTCCCCTGAAGCCTTTTTTGTTTTTTTCCAAAAAATTGGGGAAATTGAAAAAAGAAAAGAAAAAAAATTGATTACGGAACATTTTATTTTAACATGATGAATAAAATATTTTAAGACAAAGTGTTCAGATATTTTCCTAATCATTTCTGAAAAATATGTATGGTATCAGATTGATCTAATTTCTGTGCACTGAGGACAAGTAAGTCCTAGGTTACAAACTGAACTCTCCAATGCAAGAACAAGATGCATTTCTTCCTTTAGGAGGTGCTATTGTCACAAGAAAAGAAAAAGGTTTCAGTTTTGTTTGTGCATGTGGGTGGGTATTCTGTTTGTAATAATTGTTTGGATACACTGTATTTTTAATATGCTAGTTGTGTTAATTTCATGCCAAGTAAAAATGTCCATAGTCATATTTTATGTTCCTAAAGTAACAGAATGACTTTCAATCTGGGAAAAAAAGAAATGCTAATATAGCATTTTTTTTTCAATTTTTCCGAAAATGTCTGTTTTTTCCTGGAAAAAACTAGGTTTTTTCTGAGCTTCAAAATTTCTGGAAAGTTTACATCTCTAGTGAGGACCAGGCAGAGTAGAACAAGGAAAAGGTTTATTTTATAGGAGGTCAAACAAACAAGGTGCAGGAATAACAACAGTAAGTGGGTGAAAAGAAAAGAAATCAAATGCCCTACTGTGTCTAAATATATACTGTCCCTAACTCACTATCTCAAGTGCCCTTAGATTACTCACCCTTCCCTCAGGATGAGTGTTTCTTCCCACAGCAGCCTTCCTTCTGGCTCTGCCCTCTGGGAAGAAGAACAGCTTTCCCTCTTGCACCAGTTCTTTTATTTCCCAGCCCTCTTCTTCCCTATTGGTCAAAATCGGCGCCAAAACTTCCCAAGGCCTTTTGGGGTTTGTAGGCCCAGCCTCCCCTACTGCTAGCCAGGCTCCCTGGGCCTAGTAGGCATCTGGTGGCACAGCCCAGATCATGACAAGTGTCCTCAACGGTTTTTTCATCTACAGATTTACTTACGTATCTTTCAGAAAAAGAGAAAGACACTTCTGTTAGCACATGTCTTCGTTGAGGGTGGAAGACTTTAGCATATATTAGCTTTATTTGTTTTCTCCTGGTCAAGCCATTAGTTTTTGTTTGGACTTCCAAAAATATAATTTTCTTCCCAGAGCCTGTGAGGTAAAGTAACTGTGGCCTTCAGAATGTATCCAATCCTGTTATGCTGTAAAGATGTGGAGTTAATTATTTTAATTTCTTCTGGCTTCTTTGTAATCACAGCTCTGGTATCATTAATGAATAATCCTAAAAGGCAGGATTAAATCATAAATCAGCCATAACCTTTTAATATTAAATGCTTCTAATTCACTTTCTCATACTTGACTCTTCATCCTGCATACTTTTTTTTGGTGTGTACTGTGTTATTGTTTAATACATGCCATTGTTTCTGCTTCCTGCAGTTTGCTGTTGGCTATCAGAGGCTAAAAGGAAAAATCTGCCTATTCCCATTTGGACTGCACTGCACTGGCATGCCCATTAAGGTAAAATCAGTTTTGGTTTTTTTTGGTGTGGGTAGAAGTGTAGGTTTTTATATCCCACTTTTCTCTACCTTAAGAAGTCTTAAGGAGTCTCAAAGCAGCTTACAATCACATTACCTTCCTCTTCCCACAGCAGTGAGGTAGGTGGGGCTGAGAGAGTTCTGAGAGAACTGTGACTGGCCAAAGTTCACCCACCAAGGACTGGGGAATCAAACCCGGTTCTCCAAATTAGAGTCTGCAGTTCTTAACCACTACACCACACTGGCTTTCTGTGTGTGTGTAAAAAACCATTCAGATTCTATACCAAGGAAGTATACATTCAGTGTTTAGAGGCAGAGCGGTTTCTCATGCGTCTTATTTTAGATTTGGTGTGAATAACTGTGTTGTAGTGAAAGTCTGTGTCGTAGTGAAAAGTTTGGGAATTTCTGCTCTACCAATGTGAGTTGGTTCTTTGGCATGGTAGTTAGTGCTCAGTGGGATGCCAGTGATTTTCATGTGTATCTGGCTTATTTTAAAATTGATAATTCTTATGTTTTATTATTTTAGTGCATTGTTTTTACTTTATGAGCCACCTCAATCAGGCTTCTGGAGACGCTGCACATAAACTTTCTAAATAAATAATACGTAATTACAGTTTGCTTGCCTAGAACTACAGTAGCACAAAAATGAGCTTCACCGTAGAAAATCAACAACAACCAGAACTGTGAAATAAATATCAAATAAATTAAAATACCATCCTTTATATTGTTTTCTTATATATCTAAGTAATCCAATTACAAATTATGTAAACAAGAGACTGTTCACTGAGTATTACAAACTGTAACAGTATAAACTTGAACAGAGGATAATAACTCTGGAGTAGTGAGCAGTAGGTGAATGGTACTCCTCCAAAACAATGACTCTGAAGTAAACTCTTTCAGAAATACAATTGCATATATGCATCTGCAAAATAGTCCAACAATAATGTTTGTAGCTTTTTCTGGTTTCTTTTCTGCTTTCCCAACATGTGAGCCAGCCTAATATCTCCATGTTTCACTTCAAAGCTTTCACAAGGTTTAAAGAAAGATTGCTTCAAAAGCGGATATTCTATCAGTTAAGCGTCAGGACCTAGTCCTCTGTGCTGAATCGCACTGAAAAACTTAGTGTACTCCAAAGTTTGGACAGTCATAGTGAGATTCTTAAAAACCTTTTCTTTGAAAAGCAGATCCCCAAGTCATACTGCACACTTTTTTGGGAAGTGGTTTGGTGGGAGAGGTGCTTTTCAAGGAGCAAACCCAAAGTCCCTTTGACTTGGAGTAATTTTGTACCAGGATTAGGGCCTTTCCAGCTGATCTCAAATTGTATGGAAGTAGTTGTGGTGAGGAGGGTCTTGTATATGAAAGAGCTGCCATCCTTCACTTTCAGTGTCTGTTAAAAAAAAAAGGTTGTAAATTGAAGTGCATCTGTCATGCTTACGTAGCAAAGACCCATAGCAGTCAATAACAGATCAATAACTTGTTTATTTCTGTGGTTGCTAGTCCTCATTTATTGATGATAGTCGGTACTTTTTTCAGTATCTCCTTTGGCAGCTAAAACAAAGAGGGCATATGTTTGAGAATTTGTGAGTTCTCAGTGAACGAATGCAATGAGACTGGTAACTTGCAATTTGTTAATGGTTGGAAATGCAAGGCCAGAAGATGCCAAGTATGGAAATAGTAAAATAATGGATTCCAGCTCTTGGATGTACAAATGATTGCCCTACCAAGCATTTGTACATCATTGCTACCAAGCCGTTGTGGATTTTCCCATAGGCATGTGCAGATAAGCTGAAAAGAGAAATGGAGCTGTATGGCTGTCCCCCAGATTTCCCTGATGAAGAGGAGGAGGAGGAAGAGGAGGAAGAAGCAAAGTGGGATGAAGTGGTCATTAAAGACAAAGCTAAAGCCAAAAAGGTATCATTTAAAGTGTGTGTGTTTTATGCTGTTGTTGAAGGATATGAGTAACTTGAAACTATAGCAGTGCATTTGTATACCTCCTCTTTAAATATGAAAATGTCTCTTCAGGCTGTGTTTTCTTCAGTTATTTCTGTCAAGATTCCTTTGAGTATTCTCCTCCATATTCACTCTGCTTTCTAATGTTCATTAAAGAGTAAAGCTGCTGCTAAGACTGGGTTTTCAAAATACCAGTGGGGAATCATGAAGTCTTTGGGCCTCTCTGATGAAGAAACAATGAAGTTTTCAGAGGCTGAACATTGGCTTGATTACTTCCCTCCTCTGGCTATTCAAGATTTAAAGAGTATGGGACTGAAGGTATAATTGACTTCTAAAATACTATTTTAAAGAACTGTTTGTCTTAAACTGATGGCCAGAGTCCTCCCCCCACTCCCCACAATCTTACATTATTATGTAGACATCTTTAAATAAAATATTGGACTGCATACAATTATTGATCTTGCATAACATTTTAATATGTTTACATATTTGCTGGAAATATTTTGGTTGTGCAACATACCTCTTAATTTAGGATAACCTACAGCAAATACTATGAGTGGATCCCACTTAAGCTCGCACAAGGGGCTCGTAGTAATCCACTGGAGTTTGATATTGTTTTGGTTGAATCTTGCTTATGAACAGAGTGGGGCTCCACTTTTGGAACTTCTGGAAAGCTAGTAGACACAGCCTTTTTGAATATTTTCAGGTAGATTGGAGACGCTCCTTCATCACCACTGATGTTAACCCCTATTATGATTCTTTTGTACGATGGCAATTTCTAACCCTGAAAGAAACAAATAAAATCAAATTTGGCAAACGGTAAGTCTGTTTAAAGTCCCCTCATGGCTAACTTAGAGTATTCCATAAATGTTTTCTTGGAGTTAATTATTTTATTACATCCTCCATCCTGCCTATAGACACCATCCAGTTTTCATGTTTCTTTGCTGTGGGGGGCTTTATGGCTTTTATTTTCAGTGATGAAATGAGGATTCTGAACTTGAAAAACACAGTAGTTTATTAATTGAATTAATGTACCAGAAATGTATTAAAATGGCAAATGATCATTTTGAATTTTTGGTGGTAAATAATAGCTGTATACTGTAGGCTGTTTCTTTGTGATCTCTGAAATGGCCGGAGAAGGAGCCTCCTTCTGTGTCAAACTGTAAACATTTGCTGTTTTAATGCTTCAGTATGTTGAGTTGAATCCAGGAAGCCATGAACAGAACAAGTACATGCAATGGGTCTGTCCCTTGTCCCCCCCCGATTCTTGCAGGACTCTTAGGAAGGGTCTGGGATGCAGACTGAAAGAAAAATGGGAACAATCCCTCTTGCCCTGCAAGCTCTTATTCAAATGGAACAAGGGCTCTTGTACAAGTGTATGTGGGAATCTCTACCCATTCTTTTTCTTGTTGCAGTTCCCCATTCCAGAGTCCCACAACCCTCAGGGTGCTGGAGAGGAGAGGGGAAGAGATTGGTTCTGTGAACTTATTGTGGGAAAGGGGAAGAGAATCCAGTGGACTGAGAACACTATCCAATTCAATCCAATTAGGGACACATAAGCAACTTAATAGCAGTCTGAGAATTTTCCGTGGGAGATGAAAGGAACGGCTCCTTATTCTGAGCAGCAGCTTTCTTGTTAGTATTGTTCTCTATAAAGCCCTAAGGGGTGGGAACTATTGAGGGTATGTGTGTATTTGTTGTGATGTCCCTGCTCAGTCTCTGACACACTGCTGAACACTAAATTAATTTGTTTTCTAGATACACTATTTATTCACCAAAAGATGGGCAGCCATGCATGGATCATGACAGACAAACAGGGGAGGTAATGAATAATTTTTTATATTTTTGAGTGTTGGTTACGTGCTGCCTTTGAAACAAGTACAAGACAGTATAACATCTATACAGATAATGTGTACAGCATAACATCTATACTTAATTATCTTCAGTCTCTAAATGGAAGTGTAGAGGGGTTTGGTAAAGTGTATACCAGATCAGGATCTAAAGAACCATCCAACTAATTGCACAAGTTCACAGGGTCATTACACTTAGTGATTTTTTTCTTCCAGAGAGCTGTTATGCTCTACTCCTGCCCATCTTCTCACATGCGCATCATGCTCCATGGCAAATTGTTTTTGAAGAGAGGGGAGTTTTGAAAGTATTTTGTGATACAGAATCAAGAGACAGCTGTTCAGAGGAAAAGGTCACAAAATTCTGTAGAGTGCTCAAGCCCTTTGGCGAGCTCTTCGGGTCCTGGGCCTGGCTTTGGTTCTTGTGTGACTAAACACTGTGTTGTTAGATTTTTCTCTTGTACTCTGGTTTTATTATGTTGTGTTCATTCATTAGTTGAACAGGCATTGATTATCAGGGATAATACAGAGTCTGGCCTTGTAGCTGTATGTAGTCTAGTCTAATGTATGAAATCTGATATAGTTCAGGACGTTTCATCACATTCTGATGTAGCTCGTGTGCCAGATACAGAAGTGGTGTACTCATTGTTGTTTGCATTGGCTGTTAGGGTGTTGGACCTCAAGAATACACTTTAATTAAAATGAAGGTAGTAGAACCCTATCCTGTGAAATTAAGGTAAGTCTCTAGAATGTTTATTAATCTGCCTGTTACAAAACAAAACTAGTGGGCTCCAGAGGTTATTTAATAAGCCCCTTGCTTACTAAAGATTTAATTGCTGTAGTTGGCAGAAGAGAAACAAAACAATAGCTTATCACTAGTAAAATTATGAGTTTACTGGAAATAAGACATGGTGATGATGGCCGCTGGCTTAGATCACTTTAAAAAGGACATAAACCAATTGATGGAGAGCAGGTCTCTCAACAGCTGTTAGCCACGAGTAATTTCCTCATTCAGAGACATTGTACCTCCAAATACTAGATGTAGGTTCTCAAACAGAGGTGAGCTATTGGTTTCATGCCCTACTAGTGGGTTTCCAGGAAATGTCTGGCTAGAGGCTATTGGAAGCAGGATGCTGGACTAGATGATCAAGCAGGGCTTACACTATGAATTCTTTCTCCTGCATACAGTTGATACATTTAGCCCAAGAATTGTTGTCCTGGATAATGTGGGTATTGATGCAAAGGGTGTGGGCTACTGTTCAGGAAGAAGTCCGATCTTTCTCCCTTCAAATTTTATATTTGTACAAAGAAGGATCTTCCTTTCATTTATCCTGTGCAAAGTGAAAGTGATAAAGAGTTGGTTTGTCTGATACATTTGATTTGGGCTTGCTAATATGAGCACGTATTAAATAATATAATGGGTACTGTGGATATTGTCAGTAGGCTATAAAGTTTCAAATATCTAATTTGAACTTCTCTGATTGTTCTTTGGGGTCTTGTTATATATTTACCTAGATTACCTTTTCTTTCAGTGGCCTTAAGGGAAAGAATATCTTCTTGGTTGCTGCTACTCTCAGACCAGAGACTGTGTTTGGGCAGACTAATTGTTGGGTTCGCCCTGATATGAAGTACATTGGATTTGAGACTGTGAATGGGGATATTTTTATTTGCACACAGCAAGCTGCCAGGAACATGTCTTATCAAGGTTTTACAAAAACCAATGGAGTAGTACCTGTTGTGAAGGAGCTTATGGGAGAGGTAAACCTGTTATAGCCTGTGGGTGAAACGATTTGTGTGGCACTGTTTGCATGTCAGACTGAGGAATTATCTGTTCTTTTAGCATGCTGTGTCAGTGCTGAACTAACCCTTCTTATGCGCACGGTACATAATCCTGTCAATTGAATAATTTCCATTTAAACATTTTACCCATACAGAAAGGTATGAAAATGCTTTTTGGGCAGGCTTCATCAGGCAGGTTGTTCCACCAGGTGGAAACTACCATAAAGAACTTGTAGGTGTGGGTGGCTGTTGAGCTTACCCATTCACTGGAGGGCACCTTCCAAAGGCATTTCTGCAGATATCTGTGTCCTAGGCCATGAAGGATTTCAAAAATAATAACTAATGCCTTAAATTCAACCCAGAAACTAAGTGGTAACCGTTGGGGTACAGCAGAATTGGTGTATTAACTACTCTGTGCCTTACTTTTAAGTCGTTTATACCCTACCTTTCTCTCCAGTGGGAACTCAGATTGTCTTGTTCGCCTCTCCTCCATGTTATCCCCAGAACAACCCTAGGCCGAGAGTTTGTGACTGGCCCAAGTTGACCCAGCCTGCTTCTATGGCAGAGTGGGGATTTGAACCTGGGTCTCCCAGATCCTAGTCTGGAACTCTAACCACCAGTCAGCACTTCTGATAGTAATTGGGCTGCAGCATTCTGTAATGAAATACTTCCATATAACACTTTGTTAGAATCTGGTCCAAATACTGTAGTTTAGGTCGAAAGATCCTGGAGTGAGCTGAAGGCACTTCTACAAGTGCCCTTGTTTTTCTGTTTTCCCTTCTCAATGTAGCCCATTAGTACCCCTCTTTCCCCCAGGCTGCTTCTAAGGGTTGAGGGTGTGGCATTCCCACTTTCAGGTAGATAGAAGTGCCTTCTACTTGCGCATAGGGGATCTTTGGATCCAAGCCCTTTATGTCTATCCTATAGCAAAATCTCATTTGTTGACACTTCAGTTGTGACTGATTTGGGGGGGTGGTTTCTCACCTTTAATAGTTCTTCTCGGTTTAGGAGATTCTTGGAGCTGCGCTGTCATCTCCTTTAACATGCTACAAAGTCATCTATGCTCTTCCAATGCTGACTATTAAGGAAGATAAAGGTAAGTCTGTTGCATCTTTCTCTGCATCAGTTATAACTCATGCTGTGAGCTAATACTTTTCTTTGCATAGATCATTAGATTTATTGCAGGAGAGTACCTGTAATCTTTCTGTAGTCTGGATTCTGGAGACTGATTTGCAAAGGGCTGATGGTTGGATCATTTTGCTTTCTGTCAGGAGGTTTGCTTTCTGTCAGGAGGTTGGCTTAAAGCCTTTTAACTTTAAGAGTGCATGATATAAATACATTAATTAATATAATTGCCGTTTGATCCCGTTCCAAGTCTGATGATTTCTTCCAGATGTATTTTAAAAGATTTAACAACATCTCTGTATTAGTGTTGCCTGTTTTACTGTTTGTACTCCAGGCTTATATCTTTCCTCCCTTCTTTCCTCTGTGCAAATTGACCATTTGATCCTTTGAAGATTCCCCGCCCCCCGCCCCCCAACCTCAGTCCAGTTACCACCAGGGTTCCTTCAGCTGTCCTCCAGTTCCAACTTCGGAATCTGAGGAGGGAGCTGTCAAATGAGTGTGTCAGAAAACAGTGTTAAAAGAAGTATGAGGCTATGTTCTGGTTTTAATGGAATTATATGGTGCTTCAGCATGGGACTGTACAACAAGAGCTGTTCTTAGTTGCAATGTCCACAGCATAGACAAGCTAATAAAAGACATAGCCGTGCTTTTTTACTTGAGATACCTTTTTTGAAAATTTGCCTTTATTTTGGTGTCTTTTAATTTAAACATTTTAAATCAAAATATAAATAGGCTAACCTGTGCTTTTTTGACGTGTTTTTAAGGCACTGGAATCGTTATGAGTGTCCCATCTGATTCCCCAGATGATGCTGCAGCCTTCAGAGACATAAAGAAGAAACAGGTAAACTTCTTAAACCTTCATCTTCAATACTGTTTGCTCTTTTGCATTAAAAGGCAAGTGGGTTGATTTGTTTGTCATGGAGATTTCCATGGAGAACTTTTGTGGATAAAGTCAGACAGCTTTTATAGATGCCAACACCACCCTTATATTGTAGACATTTTCTAGTCGGGCCAATATCACTGAAGAACATAAGAGAAGCCGTGCTGGATCAGGCCAGTGGCCCATCCAGTCCAATACTCTGTGTCACACTGTGGCCAAAACCCAGGTGCCATCAGGAGGTCCACCAGTGGAGCCAGAACTCCAGAAGCTTTCACACTGTTGCCCCCCAAGCACCAAGAATACAGAGTATCACTGCCCCATACATAGTATTCCATCTATACATTGTGGCTGATAGCCACTGATGTACTTTTGCTCCATATGTTTATCCAGTCCCCTCTTGAAGCTGTCTATGCTTATGATAACATAACTTTAATTATTTAATGTGTCCATTGGATCTCATCTCCTGAGAAGTTAAGCAATTAGGCTAGTATATGGTCATCATTCTGAACAAGATCCCCACAGACAGGTATATTTTAGGCATTATGGCAGTGATATGGGAGCTTCATTTCTGATGTAGTTCACAGGGTTGTTAGGGTAAAAGGGAGAACTCTGTACCTTGGATGAAGGACGGGGTAAAAAAGTAATAGGCAGGTAACACAGAAAACCAGCTGTCATCTAGCTGGTCCATGGTCTTGGCTGCTAGCATCTTATATCTTGTCTGATTTGCCCATGTCAAATGCTGACATAATGGATTTATTGGGTGCAGTATGGTAAAAGGCAATGATAATGGGTAAAACTCGTTAGATAATGAAGAGGGTTTTTAAAATTTTCATGTTTCATTTCTAATTTCTCCACAGGCATTCCGAGCCAAGTATGGCATCAAAGATGAAATGGTCCTGCCATTTGAACCAGTGAGTGCAGCAAAGAATGATTGTGCATGATTTTGTCACAACTCTCATCTTCTATATATAGGCCTCTAGGGCATGCCTCTGCAGTTTCCCTAATGTTCATTGCCAAAGGCTGGTTTAGTTTTGAGAAGGTTGGGCAGTGGTAAGCAAGAGACTTATTTGTGAGGAAGAGGAGGCAGTCAGTGCATGTTGGTTGGTAGGACTCTAAGAAGATGAAAATGCGTTCCTTGACTGCTGAAAGATCTACCTGGACATTCCTGAAGAGAAGAGCTGTGTGAACTCATAGTGACTTAGAAGACTATCCCTTTCTTAATTTCTGATGTTAAGCATTGGCTGTGGTTCTGGGGTGGTGAGTGTAAAGGCACCTTCTGTTTTATCCTTTGTCCCATTACGAAGTATTTGCATTCAAAACAGGCTGCAACACTGAGGTCAGATAAATCAGATTCTTGGTCCGTCAAGGTAAGTATTATCTGGCAGTGGCTCTCCAGAGTCTCAGGCAGAGGTCTTACACTTCAACTGTTGCCTGGTTTTTTTAACTGGAGATGCTGGGGATTGAACCTGGGACCTTTTCCATGCAAAACAGAGGCTCTTCCCCCTCAACCACAGTGCCTCCCTACAACCCTTCCGGTTTATGAGACTGGAGTATGTGCGTCCATATGTGTTCATTTTCTCTGTGTTAGCCATGAGAATCAGCAACTTTTTAAAAATGGTGGGAGGATAGAAAGGTGAGATTCTTGGAGTTCTTCCAAACAAAGTTATTCTTTCATGCTGTTCGAATTCTTGCAGCAAGCAGTTTTCTGGTTTCTCCCCGTATCACATAATATACCTGTTGGTTTTAATTACTTTCAGGGCAGAGTTTACACATTAAGCAAATATGGGATTGGGGCTTAATGAAATTATGTGTTAGTGGTAAAGTGTGTGTGTGGGGGACATTTTTAGGGGAGAAAATGCCACTTGACCCCCGGCTTTGCTCATGTCATCCTCCAAGGCTGAAAATGAGCCTGGTTGGAAGAAAAATGACCTGAGAGGTGTGTGTGTGTGGGGGGAATAGGCAGGCTTAAGCTTTCCCACCTTGCTTGGATTCGCTTGTGAAAAGCAGCTCTTCTTTCTCGTTATTCAGCAGGCAGGGGAGGGGGCTGTACTTGTTAATACAATGACTAAGTTTGAGTCTGCAAGTAGTTCCTGAGGAAATGGGCATCCCCTGTCAGCCCCCAAACAAGCCAGCTTGGTATTTGGCTCTGACAATTCATCATGGAGCACAGCATATCCCACCAGCTTGGTGTTGTGCACTTTGTGTAACCTGCCTAGGTATTACCCAGGAAAACCTGATCACTGGATTGCCGTATATCCATCAGAAGGCAGTTTTGTGAAAGTAGGGCTCTTTAGTAGTCCCCCTTTGTCACACAAATGCAGCAGCAATAGAACATCTTTGTTACTATCAGTAAAATAATTTTCTGTTTTGTAATTTTTTTTAAAGGTTTGCACAGAACTGCTGTGGGAACTTGCTTCCTTACTAAAAAATGAATGTTGCATTTATGGTGACCCTGTAGGATTTTCAAGGCAAGAGACTTCATAGGCAGTTTGCCATTGCCTGCCTCTGTGTCATGACCCTGATGTTCACTGGAGGTCTCCTATGCAAATACTAGCCATGGCTGACCCTGCTTAGCTTCCAAGATCTTATGAAATTGGGCTAGCTTGGGCTATCTAGGTCAGGGCACCTGTTGTTACATGCTGCCTATATATATGCAAATAGTTTGGCAGGGGAAGTTGCTTTTGCAGAGCCCTTTGACCCACTGGAATGCTGGTCTGTGTCCCCCCCCCATTAAGCAGATGGCAGCTCTACTGCTGTACATCCCTAGCATAGCCAAGTGAGATCCAAAGGTTGCTGTTGCTTCCAATAGGTATTGGTCTGCCAAGAGGGCTGTGAAGCCAGTCAGGGTCATGAAATATATATGCTTGCGGGACTCCACTTGAAAGTCAGATCTGCCTATCTGTTTTGGAGCTTTGCTTTCGTGTAGGTGCTCTTTGCACGTTGCAGTTACAGAGGTGACAGTGGTGCTTGTGATGCAGGATTTAAAACTAGGTGTCCACTGGGTGACTTTTGGCACATGTTTTATGGCTCCTTCATAGAACATGGAGAGCCCCAATAATTTCAGGCAATCAATATTGAAGGAAAACTTTGTTAAGAAGCAACCAAAGCAAATCCTTGAGTCTTCTAATACTTGTGCTTTACCCATATGATGTGCAGGTTTAAGATTGTTCTATTCGGATGAACTTACTGCTTTTGCTTTATTTTCCCCCCTCTTGTGGTTCACATTCCAACCCATTAGGCTATGAGCAAGGCAGATACTGTTGATATACTTGGAAACCTATAGGGATTGAATTCCTCATAGGATGTTTTATTTGCTTGCACAATTGCTAACAAAGTGCTTTACTGTGCGATTTTATATTCTCAGGTGCCCATCATTGAGGTCCCTGGCTACAGCAACCTTTCTGCTCCGCTGATCTGTGATGAGCTGAAAATCCAGAGTCAAAATGACAGAGAAAAGCTGGCAGAAGCCAAGGAGAGACTATACCTGAAAGGATTTTATGAGGGAGTAAGGGAAAAAAAGTTAAGGTTTTTTAAAGGGTCTTAAGGGAGAAGTGAACGTGATTGGTTTTGTTTTTAACACATGTGAAGAACAGACCTAGGCCTCAGTGAGATGCACACAGTCAGTTTTGCTTTTTTGTCAGGGGGCTGAGAAAGAACTGCTCTGTAATTGGGCTGGTTGTGACTTGTGTGCTTCCTTCTGTTCAGCACATGACCTGACACACCTCATCATATATGGTATTGTTCTGCTACATACATACATACATATTAGACTTCTATACCGCTCCTTCCCGGAGGCTCGGAGCGGTTTTACACAGACATTTAATTGCCTAGCTAGGGCCACGATGCAAGGGGGAGGGTGAATGCCTTACCAGGCACCTACGCAGCAATGGTCTTCTTCTGTGTTCTTTTTTTTTTTTTTTTACATACAAGTGTTGTCCAATAAGCAGCTCTGGCAATAGCATACATTGTTTTTCTTTCTTTTTTTCTTTTCTCTATTCCAGAATTTAGTGTGCACACATTTATTCATGTAAGGAGTGTCCTTCTGTTGCATCCACTGATGCTTATACTGGATTGGGTCCAAAGAAGTGTGTGTAGAACAGCAATAGTGGTTATAATTTACTTATTTAAAATATTTACATCATGCACTTGTTATTGAAGGGTCTTCTGCAGTGCTATAAGTAAGAGGCTTTGTAACTACTTTCAGGCTTACAATGTGTAAGAACATGTTTTGAATTTAGTTTTGCTTTACTCTTGCAATGCTGGAGCATAATGTGTAAAATGCTTCTTCTGTGAGTGGAGGATATGCAGACAAGCACCTTTTAGATCAAACCCAATATCTTTACCAGCTCTCAGCATAAGATCTCTTGCAGACAGGGATGATCTCTGGTCTTGAATTAGCAAGGTATTTTTCATGCCCCCCCCTCCCCCGGCAGATGTGTCTCCTAAAGAATAGGAGCTTGTTTTCATCAGGCATCTAATCTAGAAATCTATTGCAGCTCTTCAAGAGACTATCCTTGGATAGATTTTGTCCCTTTATATTTAAGGTCATACAGCTATTCTCTAGTTTTAAGTCATGGGTTAATTCATGCAAGAAGTTTGTTTTAGCTTACAAATAGAGTTGAGATAAACTGAATTGACCCATTATTCAGTCAGGTGCTCTGACTTCCTTTCCTTCAGATTTTCCATTATTACTGTTACCCTACATTTCCAGTATTCCAGTGATTAATCATAATGTCCTCCTTTTCTCTGTGCTGTGCCTTCCTAAGATCCACGTCTTCATCCTCTCTGCAGTTTCAATAGTTCTCTTTAATTGGGAGGAAGAATTTAGTTTTCCTCTGTAGAAGCAACTTTGCTCCCTGATCGTTTTATGAAAAGAATTAGATCCATGTCTCATTTGCCTTGCAAGAAGTAAAACCTCTGTTCCTTTAAAAATTATTGTGTTTAGTTAGGTTTGTGGAAATGGACTTGCAGGCATTTTCTGGAGGAAAGGGGAGGGGAAACAGATGCTAAAATTCTGAAACAAATCTGCAGTGATTTGTCTTTTCAGGTAATGTTGGTGGATGGATTCAAAGGCCAGAAAATCCAGGATGTCAAGAAACTCATTCAGAAGATGATGGTAGACAATGTGGGTAGTGGTTGGTACTAGTTTTTGAGATTATATGGTAAATTTCACAACCCCATTTTGCTGCCTTGTTTCTAGCGTTCTGGCCACATGACATGAAACAGCACTAAATCAAGTACTTTGATTTTGGTGTAAAATAAATTATTACACAATCTGTCAATCAGAGAGGATGGTACTTGGTATCCTGCAGAACTGTCCATTTTCTTTTGTGAACTAATCTATTAAAGCTTGCTCACCAAAGGCAAGCTTGTGTGACTCTGACAGATCTTTTATGGTGGAGAAGAGGGGTGCATGACACTGCTGAAGGTGACAGACTGCAGTAACATTGTGGTCCCTAAAATCTTGTATCTAGAACTTTGGAAACAAAAGAGCTTCTTTACTCCAGTAACCCTGCGTTCTGAATTCATAGAATATGATAGTTTATCTATAGTACTTACACATTTCTTTCACAAGAGGGCAGTGAAAGTGCTGTGAGTCCTGACTTCTCTCTTGATTTCTTGGCACCATGGATCTTTAAGCCATTCATCATTGTGGAATTGGTTGATGTTTCATATCCATCTTAATTCTTCATTGTGGGCAGTCCTCATGATGTACAAACTTGAGCTTTGTAATATATCTTTTAAATGCATGTAATGGTTATTAGTGCCCACCTACACATGGGAAAATTTAGGCACTGGCTAAAAACCACATCGTGTGGGTTTGAGATTTGTACCTGCAGTCCTGCCTAATTTACCAGCCAGAACACTAGAGCATAAGTTGGGAAAGTTAGAAGGCTGAGTAAGAATTCAGGATTTGCATGGCAAATCTACTACCTTAATAAGTTAATAATGAATCTTTATTCAGGAAACTCGCTGCGTGTTAAAATAAACAATATGGGGCAGTTATCCAACCCTAACGTACCCAAAGATTGCACCACATCTATTCAATTTATATCTAAATGACTTCGTCCCAGGTTTGCAAAACATACCCACTTGTGCACCGTGTGTGGGAAACCGACCAGTGCCTGCCCTGCTGTATGCTGATGACCTTGTCTTATTATTGAGAACTCGGATTGGCCTAAAACATGCCACAAATGCATTTATTTCCTACTGTAATGAAGAGCTGCTGGAGATAAATGAAGATAAACCCAAAATTATGGTTTTCACAAAATCAACAAGAAGATCAAACAAAAGATGGAAAATCGGAAGGTACAAATTACAACAGGTCAATGAATTCAGATATCTAGGAATTGTTTTCCAGCTGAACTTATCATGGTCCAAGCACATTAAATATCTTAAACAGAAAGCTGACCTAACCTTACTAGCCTTGAAGAAGTTTTTCTACATCCAAGGAGCACAATATGTGCCAGCGTTCCTGAAAGCATACAAGATCTTAATACTACCGTGCATACTATACAGTTCCCAGATCTGGTTCTTAGGTCCAACAGAACAACTTGAAAAACTACAGCAAGCCTTCTTCCATAAAATATTAACTTTACCACCATGCATCACTTCTGCAGTCATAAGGCTTGAGTTAGGCCTCCCAAGAATCTCAACTCTGATCTGGAGGGCCATAGTTAGTTACAATTATCGACTGTTAAATGCTGAAAGCCTTCCAACCTTTACCATACTGGCAGAACATGAACATTGCTGGTCAAAATGGAATGATGTTGTAGATGCGAAAATAAGACAACTGGGCTTAAGGAAGACAGAG
Source organism: Gekko japonicus (assembly GCF_001447785.1). Classification (NCBI taxonomy): domain Eukaryota; kingdom Metazoa; phylum Chordata; class Lepidosauria; order Squamata; family Gekkonidae; genus Gekko; species Gekko japonicus. Next base: position 531,686 of record NW_015167542.1, on the reverse strand, counting down.
AATTTAACAAAAAGAAGACAAACACTACTCACAGAAAAGTTGCTCCAAAATGATTGGGAATGCCCTTGAAACAGATGCTAGACGAAAATGCTCCCCACTTCATCTAGGAATTAAATATTCCACTAAATTTGACCTGCCTCTCTACTTAAACATGTTGACCATTCCAAAATTGAGGCGGTCATATATGATTGCACGCTGCAATGCGTTTCCAACAGCTCAGATGAAAGGCCATTTTCTCAAGACCCCTCTGGACCAGCACTATTGTGACTGTCCTTTGATAAAACTTGACTTGCTGTGTCATGTTTTCTTCTATTGTCCAAAACATGCAACAGCAAGAGAAAGATTCTTAAGAAAATGGCTGTCGAAATATTCATCTTTTCCTGATGCATCAAGATTAAGGCTACTTCGGAGCAGCCTCTGCCAAAATTGCATCATGGGTGTGGCAAATTTCTGTTTTACTGTTCTTTTAAATTCCTATTTTTTTCTTTTTTAAAATAGTGTATGGTCTATGGGCTACTAAACCTTAGATAAACTATGATGATGACCAATGTTCCCTCTAAGCTGTGGAGTCTTGTGAGCAAAAATTCTACTTTGTGAGCTACCGGCATCAAAACTGTGAGCGAGTGATTTGGCTACTGCAGGAATTAGTTTGCTCTGGAGCCCCCCTTCCTGAGTGAAGGCAAAAATGTGTGAGCCGGAGGCTAAAAAACTGTGAGCGATTTCACACTAACTCAGCTTAGAGGGAACACTGATGATGACTACCTCAGTCCCTAAACGTCCCTTTAGTTATCATGGCTGAGTAATTCCTATTGCTTCCCTTTTTTTCAGAGTGAAGCAATTATTTATATGGAGCCAGAGAAGCAAGTTATATCTAGATCTGCAGATGAGTGTGTGGTGGCTCTCTGCGACCAGTGGTAAGTTAAAAATTAAGCATAGCTTAATTAGCCCCGTGGCTTTTTTAATGTCTGATTTTTGGCATATTAGATTTTTTTAAAATCTGATTTTAGGTACTTGGACTATGGTGAAGAAAATTGGAAGCAACGGGCTTTTGAATGTTTGAAGATGCTCGAGACGTAAGTTTATTGTTTTTTTTAAAATAACACCATTCTTCCAAGGAGTTCCAGTGGTTCTCCCGTCCTCTATTTTGTACTCAACCTTGCACAGCAGATTTGGTTGAGAAATTGACAGGTTCAAGGTCATTCAGTGAGCTTTTTGTCAGAGTGGGAATCTGAACCTAGATCTCTTCAGTCTGATAGTTTAACCACTAGACCACACTGGCTCTCTTGTAAGGAGTAGGGAAGGTGTGGGCAGTACCGAATCAGGAGAGAAAAGAAATATTTATGTTCTGCCTTTTCCAGATTTTGTGAAGAAACAAGAAGAAATTTTGAAGCCTCTCTAAACTGGTTGCAGGAACATGCCTGTTCAAGGACATATGGCTTAGGTATGGAGAGTAAAAGTTTTCTGTCTTATTTTTTCTTTTTTAACAGGACTCTTTAATTTTTTAATCAGATATTTTTACAGAATACATTTTGTGGTTGGCACATAGTGGGACAATAAGTACAGAAAATAATTACCTGTGAGTTTACATTAGGGCAGTGCTCAGTTTTTCCTGAAGAAGCACCTTCTAACAGTTTATAGTATTGCAATGGGGGTATTAATTTGGAATGGTATGACAAACCCCTGTCACTTCCCAACTCCCAGGCAGATTTTCCCACCCAAAATATTTTTAACTCCCCTCAGTGACTGAGCAACCCTTCAGTAGCATGTATTTCTTCTCTGTTTTATAAGCTTTAACTGTCCCACCCTGTCACAGTTATTAGTTTAGGCTCAAGACCCAGCATAGGAACTAGAGGGAATACAGGAGCTGTCTTATTTTAAAATACCCTCATGAAATGGCACGTGAAGCAAAATTAACATTCAAACAGAATAAAGATTTCAAAAACAGGCAGGGAATATATAAATATGAGGATTCAAGATATAGAAGTTTCTGAGGTAAAACTTTCAAATATATATACAGAATTGAGGGTTTTTTTTGAACAAACAAGAGAGTGTTGTAGCTTATTATATATTTCAACTGTTACACAGAATCTTCAATATAGTTTTTTACAGAATAGCTTTGTCTTAGTGCTTCTAGGTTTCCCCCTTCAGAGATCTAGGTTTTCCCTTTTGATATTATAGCTTTTCACCAGTGTTCCCTCTAAGCTGAGTTAGTGTGAGCTAGCTCACAGCTTTTTAGTCTCTGGCTCACACATTATTGTCTTAGCTCAGGAAGGATGGCTCCGGAGCAAATTAATTTATGCAGTAGCCAAATTGCTCGCTCACAGCTTTAATGCCAGTAGCTCACAAAGTAGAATTTTTGCTCACAAGACTCCACTGCTTAGAGGGAGCATTGCTTTTCACTATCTTCTGGGGTGTCTAAGCTCTTCCCCTTTTATCACAGACCAGGGTTCTCTTCCTTACTCCTTTCTACTGGCTAGAAGTTATTCTTCTTGTCCCTATGAAACAATAATGCCTTTTCCTGTTTGGCTTGTCTGGGAGTTCTCTCTGACTCCTCAAATCTCCTGCCAGATTCCTCTTCCAGTACTATATGTCTTCATAAAGCAGTGTTGTAGCTTTCTTGACTGAGAATCTGAATCCTCCCTCAGAGTAGTTTTAGCATATCTCAGACAATGGAGTCCCTCTTCTTCTCTCTATAGAAGTACTTTTCTGACAATTCCCTGACAGAAATCACTGACTCCCAAAGTCTCTTCCCTCAGAAACCAAACCCTTTGGCTACTGATCCGGTTTAGATTTCAGACAAAGACCAAAAGGTGTGAATCAAAAAGTGAATGAATCTTTTCCCTCCAGAACAGCTGTTTTATTTCCTCTCTAAGCTGATGCTGGCCAATCAGAGAGTGAGTAGAGCAGCCAATCCCAAATCTCTTCTTTCCAGGGAAGATTAACTCGTAACCTCCCTGACTCTCTGTCCCAAGCAGCATTTTAAAACCTGCTTTGTCTTGCAATCCGTCACAAACTGATTGAGGGTGGAGTTCATCCATGTGACTTCACAATGAAGAGTTTGCATTCCTTTTGTGTTATCCATCTAAGTAGTGTCCAGACCTTTTTTTCTTTCAAAGATGGTGATTCATACAAAAATGGTGAATTACTAACATAATACATGCAGAGACTCTGTAATTACCAAAGCAAGTGCCTGATGAGCTGTGTCAACTAAGAAGTTTAAGAACTATAAACTCAGCAATTCACTCTCTCCCCCCACCCCCGTAAAGCCTGGAGGTTGGTATGCTCTTTTGTGCTTTGTAATGAACATGCTTTGTCATTCTGTAGGAACTCGATTGCCTTGGGATGAGCAGTGGTTGATAGAGTCTCTCTCTGACTCTACTATCTACATGGCTTACTATACAGTTGCTCATCTACTGCAAGGAGACAATCTCCGTGGACAAGGAGAGTCCCCATTAAAGATTAGGTAAGAAGGGGAAGGAAAGAATACTGTGGTGTTTGGGTTTTTCCCCCATTCTTGGAACTAGTCAGCTCTATACTTCATATAACAATGAAGACAAAGATAAGCCCCAATAGTAACACCTCAGTTTGTGTTTGTGTGGCAGGTGGGGAGGCAGAATGACAGTGGACACTCTCATAATTTGAGGTTGCATATGAATCTCTTTTCAGTGCAAAGTTGAGGAAGTGGGGGTCATGCAAATTGATTGATATTCATATCATTTCTGATGTCTCAGGGAACTAGGAAAATTATTGAGAGGGGTGCCAGTTGGCTAGCAGTTTCTTGCTGCCTCTCTGTACATAGTCCTAAATAGGCAAGATCAGCAATCCTGCCAATTGTGCACCCCTCATTTTACATACAGTAACCTTTTCTGTGTTTTCATGGACTTGAAGGCTATTGTTACAGAAAGAAAGCATTATTTCGGTGGACATGTACTAAAGCTAAAAAATATTGGATACAAATACATACAGCTATTCAGAAGATTTTAAAGATTGATATACAGCTGAAACCAGAGACATTTTTGTTGGGTGTGACTAATGGACAGTTAGAAAAAAACACATGGAACTTTATTTTTGTATATGACAGTGGTGGCAAGATTATTATATGCTCAGAAATGGAAATCTTCAATATTACCTACAATAGAAGAATGGCTGGTAAAGATGGTGGAACTTGCAGAGATGGCCAAACTTACTCTTTTGATTAGGGAAAAGACATCTACATTTATTGCTAACTGGAAGCTCCTTATAGACTTTTTCCGTGGAACAGAAAAAGATGAATTGGTGATTTATAGTTTTGGAGAATAAGAGAGAATAAGATTATAGATAAAGATAATAGATAAAGAGAGCTCTATTATGTAGAGAAGGTAATTAGAGAATTAGGTAGTGTCAGTCGTAGACAAAGACTGAAAGATATCCCCTTATTTTCATTCTATTTTTTAGGTTTTTCTTATCTCCTTTTTTATTCTACACTTTGTGCTTTTTGTCCCCCCCCCCCCTTTTAAATGTATGTTGGTTATTTCAAGGCACTTTTTCATGATAATGGAATTTCAGCTTCTGGCTTCCAACAGTAGTGTCTCCTGCAAAGTTATGACTAGTCAACTATGCTGTAGAAAGTTGGGAGCACCTGTTCTCTTTGCTTCAAAACGTCTGAACCGGTTTTGATGGTTCAATTAAGTGCCCTTAAGTTATGGTAACTCTTACCAATCAGTTGCAATATAAATTTGGGGGATCTCTGTGACGTGGTAAAACCACATTCAGAAAAGAGGTTTGAGCAGGACAATTAAAGTGGAGAAGTGGCTGAGATTATTTTTCATGCAGCGACATTTATTTTCGAAGTAGCCGTAGTGTGCCTGATGCTTCTGACTGAGCTGCCCGGTGGCTGTGTCTGTCTTGAAAGATGGGGATGAATGCCTCGGGACTGCCTCTCTCAGTATACCCCTGGAAGAGTGTTGCACTCTGGGAATAAGAACTGTCTGGTGGTCTCCGGCCTGAGAGATCCGGCTGTCCTGAACTAGGGCCAGGGCTTTTTTGGCCCTGGCCCCGACCTGGTGGAATTCTCTGCCTGAAAATATCCTTGCCTTGTGGGATTTACTATCTTTCCACAGGGCAATGCAAGGCAGAAATGTTACACCAGGCATTTGGTTGAAGACAGCGACAGGACAGTATAAAATCTGGCAGTCTCTCACACACACACCACCCTTTACGCACATCCCCCGGTGGCTTGTGGAATTTAAAATCTTCCGCCGTATTGGAAAGTGTATTGTTTTATTTGTTGATATAAGTATAGGTATTTTAATGTTGGTTTTAACTGCATCATTTATTGTGCTTGTTCTGTTGTAAGCCTCCCTGAGCCCTGCTTGCAGGGAAGGGGGGGGGGCTAATAAATCTAATTTAATAAGTAAATAATAAGTAACTAAATTTTTTGCTTGGCCAGTCACTATGCTCTTTAGTTCTGCCCTGATGTTCAGATCAAAGGATGTAGCTATTGAAGTGCATGCAATGCAGATCTTTACTTGAATTTGTTTTTCTTCAGTGTGGAGTCTTAACCTCTGTTTTATTTTGGAAATTCACTTAATCCCCTTGAGTTGTTCAGCCAATCAATTGCACTAACAATATGTCAAAAATTACATGTACAACTGCAGGCCAGAAAGACTTTAGAATGAACCATCACTCAATTAGCACGTGGATCTTAATTTTTCCTACTTGTTGCCATTCACTGATAGAGATAGTTGGCAGTCTCTTCTCTGTCCACCAGGAGGCATCATCACTCAATGTGTGAATCTTCGTTTTCAATGCAGTAAAATTTACTTTTTTGTTTTACTTATTAAAAGATATATACCTCTCCATTCCCTTTGGTTCAGGGCACTTTTCAAGTAATAATTATAACATTACAAATGAAAATCAAATCAAATAAAAAACCCAAATAGCTCCCCCATTCTGTTTTTCGTATTCCATCAAGTGCTTTGACAAACAAACGAGCTTTGCCGCACCACCTAAGGATCTCCCCAGCTAGGAGCTCTCCTCCTAGCTGGGGAGCCCGTTCCACAGAGTGGGAGCTGCAGTGGAAAAGGCCTGGGCTCTGGTTGGTGCCAGGCAGGCCACCCTTAGTACAGCCAGTAGGTAGCAGCCTGAAGTCTGTAGCTTGTGCACAGGAACATATGGGAGGAGGTAGTCCTTCAGTTACGTGGGCCCCCAGCTGCGAAGGGCTTTAAAGGTCATAACTGGCACCCTGAATTAAACTCAGAAGCAAGCTGGCAGCCAGTGTAGCTGTTTTAAATATGTGCCAATTCGGCCCTGACAGTAGACAGTAATCAGGCTGCAACATTCTTCACCAGCTGCAGTTTCTGGGGTGTCTTCAAGGGCAGCCTAATATCAAGTGGATTGCAGTAATCCAACCATTAAGTTACAAAGCATGCATTGGATACATTTGAGGAATTAAAACATTGGTAAGCCAGATGCAGCTGATGGAAGGTGCTCGTGGCCACTGCCACCCACTTGCTTTCAGGCAGCAAGTTCCTAACCTGCTCTGCAAAAGCCAGCTCCCCCTCCATCCAGGACAAGAGGATTCCTCCAAAGCATCAGCCTTCCTGACCGTCATCACTTCTCTCTTGTCTGGCTCCGCTTCAGTTTATTCTGCCGTAGCCACCTGACTGCTTAATGCTGTATTGGCTGTGTTCCTCAGAGTGTTTCCAAATATTGCAGTTGCCATTAAAAAGGACTTTAAATGTCTGATATTTAAACACTCCAAATTATTGCAAAGCTGAGATGGCCGCTGGAGATTTCCTTGTGTGTGAACTTTATTCTAATGGTCAAGGTTGGTACTAGGGCCACTGGGGGCGGCAGACCAGGTTCAGAATTGCATGGGGGGACTTGTAGGTGATTTGTTGCGGGAACAAGCGTGTTGTTCTGAGTCTTAACATAGTGTGCTGAATGTGGGTGGTGTATTTGTGTAGTTCATACAAAGGTAATATTCATACAGCGGTTTTCAGTTTGAGGAGTCAAGGGATAATCTCTGTGTGCCACTTAACATTGTCTATCTTCCAGTAAGTTTCGTATCCACTTCCTCATTTTTATCACAGTCTTTTAAGCAGCTTTCAATTTAACTATATCTTATCTATTTGGAATGTTTCTAGAATTCCTAAAGTTGGTTTTTTGCTAGATTTCAGCTTTCAACTTGTTTTTAGTGTAGATTTTTTTAAGTGCAGGGAAGATGGGAAAAGCAAGGAAATTCATGAAACGTAGGGGAGATATGACCCACCATGTGTAAATGACGGACTCAGTCAGATGAAATACAGAGGCCAAGTAGTGTATGCTTTGTTAACATAAGGGTAGATGTCTGTTTAGCATGACAGATCCTTAAAAGTAACTTTCACTGTATCTCCCTCGTATTTTTTCTCTTGATGTTACATATAGACCAAATCAGATGTCGAAAGAAGTTTGGGACTACATCTTCTTTAAGAATGCTCCATTCCCTGCAACAAAAATCCCGAAGGAAGCGCTGGATAAACTAAAGCAAGAGTTTGAGTTTTGGTATCCTGTGGATCTGCGAGCTTCTGGCAAGGACCTTGTTCCAAATCACTTGTCCTACTATCTCTATAACCACGTGGCCATGTGGCCAGATCAAAGGTTGGTTTGAAATAAAACCAAGACCATTAAAGTGTGTTTTCTCAGATGTATTTATAGAAATAGCCACTCCCCCCCCCCCCAAGAGTTGAGTACAATGCAGGAGTCATTCCTGGTACGTTATGCCATATAACTGACCGGACCTTGAGTCCAAGCATCAACTAATTTGGAGCATTATTTCTCTCATATTCTGTTAATGTTCTGTTGGTGTGTATTTAGGCCATTTTTTTAAGCTTTAACACATATGCTGAATCACTTGTGATATTTAAGGATATTGCTTTTTTAGAAGCATGCCCCTGTCTGTCTAAAACCAGATGCTTGGTTTAACAGTAACTATTAAAAACTGTTTTTGTCATCTAATGCAGAGAAAAATGGCCTCTAGCTGTGAGAGCAAATGGACATCTCCTTCTGAATTCAGAGAAGGTACAACATTTTATTTTGTCTGTATTACAGATTTGTGATGGTTAGACCTAACAGAGAGGCCAATCTTATTCCTGTTTCAGAAATCTTTCAATGGTCACACTTTTCACTGCACAGTCTTTTAGTGGCATTCATCCAAGCACACAGTTCCAAAGGCTTAAGGGCATTCACATTTTCAGAAGGGGAGGTGGCCTTTTTTTGCTAAACACCTCCCCCCCCCAGACCTCCTGCTTTGCCTCCTTTTCTTCAGGACATGCTGACCCCCATGAATGAAAGTGAAGATGGCTGAGTGTCAGTGGGGACTACCAAGAATTAGAAGCTTGAAAGTTCTCTTTCAGGAGTTCTCCTGATTATTGGATGCACATTGGTATATTGAAACACCTGATTTCCACTTGCTTTCCATTTTACTACCTTTCCAAGGAGAAAATGTAGTGCCCAAGGATTTACACGTTTTGATTAACCATCTTGACAACTAAATCTTATTTTTCTTTCAAGAGTTTATTAAAATCTTCGCTGTCTCTCTGTGACCAGTAAATATCTCAGTAATAGTTTGAAGGACAGTTTATCTGCTACATTTTACCTTGCCCTTCAAGTTACCTCAATGCCCCACATACATGGTTCTCCCCTCATTTTGTCAACACAATAGCCATTTGAGGTAGGTTAGACTGAGGGAAGAGCAGCTGGCCCGGGTTCACCCAGTTAGCTACAGGGCCAAGTGGGGATTTGCACTTAGGTCTTCCCAGTCCTGGTCTGAAATTCTAATTCTTATGCCACGTATAGTAAACGCTCTTTAATTGTAATCTGTCATGGAGCACTTGATCTTACCTTTAGAACCCAGCATTACTTAGCAGTGTAGATAGGATCCAGAGGGAGTGTCTTCCATTTTAGCCTAAATCATCAGACGATGGATGAGACGATGGTGTAGGGGGGAAGGGTTCAGGTTTGTTAGGCACTGGGATACTTTTTAGAACAAGAGGGAGCTGTACAGGCGAGACGGTCTCCACTTGTCCCGAGAAGGAACCAGGCTGCTGGCACTTAAAATCAAAAAGGTGGCAGAGCAGCTTTTAAACTAAATATTGGGGGAAAGCCGACAGGAGATGAAAAGTCTCTGGTTCGGGTTGGCTCATCTGAGAGAGGTGAGGGGGTACCGGTTGCTTTTCTACAGGGAGGTGGATTGAAATTGTCCACAGAGGCCATGGCTGGTGACATGGACTGCCGGACAACGACTCGAGATAGCAAGAGGAAGGATGCAGGCTTAACTTGTAAGGGAAATTACAGCTGTTTCTATACAAATGCTAGAAGTGTCCGAGGTAAAATCGGGGAGTTGGAGTGCTTGGTGTCGGAGGGAAAAATAGACATTGTGGGTATTTCTGAAACTTGGTGGGATGAGGAAAATCAGTGGGACACAGTGATTCCCGGTTATATATTATATCGGAAGGATAGGGGGGGAAGGGTTGGAGGTGGGGTAGCTCTGTATGTCAGAGAGGGTATAAAGTCTAGAAAGATTGAGAGGCTAAGTGAATTGGATTCGCTTCTGGAAGTTCTATGGGTTGAAATAGGGGGGCCAAAAGGAAACTTAACACTGGGAGTTTGTTATCGCCCACCAGATCAAAAGATAGAGGAGGATTATAAAATGATGAATGCCTTAAAGATAGCAACTAGACAAAAACACTGTGTAATAATAGGTGATTTTAACTACCCACACATTGATTGGGTCAATATGTGTTCTAGCCGGGAAAAAGAGATTGAGTTTCTAGACACTCTAAATGACTGTGCTATGGAGCAGATGGTCACGGAACCTACCAGGGGAGAGGCGATCCTTGATTTGGTCCTAAGTAACACTCAAGACCTGGTGAGAGATGTAAAAGTGATTGCACCGCTTGGAAACAGTGATCATAATGTTGTTGAGTTCATCATTTGTACAAATAGAGAATTGGCCAAAAAGACTCACACAACCATTTTTAACTTTAAAAGGGGTAATTTCTCTGATATGAGGGGACACGTGGGGAGGAAACTGAAAGGAAAAGTAGAAAGGGTCAAAACAATTGGGGAAGCTTGGGATCTATTTAAAACTACGATCCTAGAAGCTCAAAAAATATATATTCCGCAGGTTAGGAAAGGCACAAACAGGTATAGGAAAAAGCCTGCATGGTTAACAAACAGAGTAATGGAGGCTGTAAAAAGTAAAAAGAATTCCTTTAAGCAGTGGAAAGCTAGTCACAGTGAGGCTGATAAAACGGAACACAGGCTATGGCAAATAAAATGCAAGTCTGAGGTCAGGCAGGCAAAAAGGGAATATGAGGAGCATATAGCAAAAAACGTAAAAACCAACAATAAAACTTTCTTCAAATACATTAGAAACAGGAAACCAGCCAGGGAGGCAGTGGGGCCCTTGGACGACCAAGGGGTAAAAGGAGTATTGAAGGATGATAGGGAAATGGCTGAGAAGCTAAATGCATTTTTTGCCTCCGTCTTCACTGTGGAAGATGAGAAGTGCTTGCCCACTCCAGAACCACTGATTTCAGGAGGGGTGTTGAAAGACCTGAGTCAGATTGAGGTGACGAGAGAGGAGGTCCTAAAACTGATAGACAACTTAAAAACTGAAAAATCACCAGGCCCAGATGGCATACATCCGAGAGTTCTGAAAGAACTCAAATGTGAACTTGTAGATCTCCTGACAAAGATATGTAATCTTTCCTTAAAATCTGCCTCCATTCCTGAGGATTGGAAGGTAGCTAATGTCACTCCCATCTTTAAAAAGGGTTCCAGAGGAGATCCGGGAAATTACAGGCCAGTCAGTCTGACGTCGATACCGGGTAAATTGGTGGAAACCATTATTAAGGAAAGAATTAGTAGGCACATAGATGAACAAAACCTATTGAGGCAGACTCAGCACGGTTTCTGTAAGGGAAGATCTTGTCTCACTAACCTGTTAGTGTTCTTTGAGGGGGTGAACAAACATGTGGACAAGGGGGATCCAATAGATATTATTTACCTTGACTTCCAGAAAGCTTTTGATAAAGTTCCTCATCAAAGGCTCCTAAGTAAGCTCAAAAATCATGGGATAGAAGGACAAGTCCTTTTATGGATCAAAAACTGGCTAGTTCATAGAAAACAGAGAGTGAGTGTAGGTGGGCAATTTTCTCAGTGGAGGGTGGTAAGCAGTGGGGTACCGCAGGGATCAGTACTTGGTCCACTGCTTTTTAACTTGTTCATTAATGATTTGGAGATGGGAGTAAGCAGTGAAGTGGCTAAATTTGCGGATGATACAAAGTTGTTCAGGGTGGTGAAAACCAGTGAGGATTGTGAGGCACTCCAAGGGGATCTGTCAAGGATGGGCGAGTGGGCGTCAACATGGCAAATGGGGTTCAATGTGGCCAAGTGCAAGGTGATGCACATTGGAGCCAAAAATCCTAAATATAAATACACATTGATGGGGTCTGAACTGGCAGAGACTGAGCAAGAGAGAGATCTTGGAGTTGTAGTGGATAACTCACTGAAAATGTCGAGACAGTGTGTGACTGCAAGGACGTCCTTCTTCACCCAAAGAGTGATTAACACTTGGAATTCACTGCCACAGGAAGTGGTGGGTGCTACAAGCATGGATGGCTTCAAAAGGGAATTAGATAAGCATATGGAGCAGAGGTCCATCAGTGGCTATTAGCCACAAGGTATAGCTAGGGGCTCTGGGGCAAGTGATGCTCTGTCTTCTTGGTGCTTGGGGGGGGTCAACAGTGGGAGGGCTTCTAATGTCCTGGCCCCACTGCTGGACCTCCTGATGGCACTGGTATTTCTGGCCACTGTGTGACACAGAGTGTTGGACTGATGGGCCTTTGGCCTGATCCAACATTGGCGTCTCTTATGTTCTTATGTTCTTATCAGAAAAATCAGAGTTTTGTTCCTTTACCATACCCAGATAAGAGAACCACATAGAATGAAGCCATATGATGGATGTAGATCCAGTAAATGAGTCATGCCAGAGGCCTTTATTTTGTCTGTAAAGTAGAACTAAATGCTGATGAAGCTACAATAGTATGTCCTGAGGTGCTGAATGTGGTTGTGGTTCCCACTGATAGTCCATTCTTTGATAGAAAGGGTTAATCAGTGCTTGGATTGACAGATTATAGTTTTTCTTTGATTTTGTTCTTCCATAGATGTCTAAATCTACGGGCAACTTTCTCACGCTGCATCAAACAGTTGAGAAGTTTTCTGCTGATGGTAAGCCATGAGGTTGAAATTTGAAATCTTGTTAAATTGTTGGACAAATGGTTCTGCCTTTAATTGAATGAATAAATAAATATATAAATGCTAAGGGCTGCATGCATTTTTAATAGAGTTATTTTATTTTGTGCATTATAAATTGGTATTTGTAAGTTTCCTTGAGGCACACGGAAAGAAAGGCAAGGAATAAATATTTATACAAATATTGATTATAGGCAGGGATTCATGGCAGAGGAGATCTCATCCTTTTATCTTGCTCTTCCTGTCCCCTCAACAGCCCTCTTCATCCCCTTTTCACTCCACTGCTTTTCTAGTCCTTTCCTTCCTTTTTTCACCCTCTCCTTTTTCTCTTGCTTTTCCTGCTTGTGACCACATTCTCATAGGCCTCCTGGTGGTGGCACCACTCTTACCCTCCCTGCCACCTGCTCCTTTCTTCTCTGCTGCTTCTCTGATGGCTGCCACACACACGGTCGCTCGCCCACCTGCCTGCAGCACCACTGCCTGCTCTTGCCTGGCTCATCTGGTGATGGCTCTACCACCCTTCCTGCTAGATTCTCCCTTTCACCATCACCTCTACTGTCTGGCAAAACCTTCTAGCTGATTTTGGTTGTGTATAAGGTTGCTATGTAACCATGAAAATAGCAGCAGAACAGTGATGTAGTGTCATGAGATCTTGTTTTTTCCTCCTGAACATAAACATTTAATTTTTTTTAAAAAATGTTTTTTTCTCTTTTGCGTAAACTTAGGGGGTGACCCAGGTTTGTACAAACTACCCCAGTAGTACATACCTGGCCCCAGTGTGAGGGTTTTTCAGTCTGCACTCTGAGATCCATATTCAGCATGATTTTAAAAACAGTTATTTTTTTGCTAAGGGGAAAATGTAAGCTTGTAGTATCAGTGCTGGCATAAAGGGAGAAGTCGTATTGAACATCCTTCGGACTTGGCACAAGGACTTTAAACTTTTGGTTTTGTTAGTGTTTTAAGCATACTTTGCATAGCTGTGCACTGGAAAATGGCCTAGTGTGTTGGGATAACCCATCACTTTCCCCTTATAAGAACTGATTTCCCCTCCCCCCCCATTTTCCTTCCAAAGCGTCATATAGTCTAATAGTCAAATAAGGGCTCATCTGCAGATACTTAAATCGTGGATTGGGCCCGTGTGACTAAAAACAGATATTTCTGCAAGCTTGGGGGACACCCCAGGTTTGCCAAAAATCTTTAAAAGTTTAAAAATACATTGGAGGAGGTTTAATCCACCCCAAACGAAAGCATTATCTGCATGTGTGCAGACGATGCACCTACCTCCTTTTCCTCTGTCAGTAGTGCTGGTTGGGGGGGTTGGGGTAGCTGGTAGCTGTGCTGGGTCTGGTGAGAGAGATGGAGGAGGAGGAAGCCACAGCAGGCCTGCCAGGAGCCTCACTTGGAGTGGTGATTGGGGGTGGTGGTGAGGGAAGCCCAACAGGAGCGGCACTGTACTCACCACTAGGAGCAGCAGTGGTGGTGGGGGGTAAAGGAAGCTGCAGGGGGCTCTGCAGTGGGAGGGGGAAAGCCGCAGTGGGCCTGGCAGCAGCCATAGTTGAGATTTGCCAGGAGCTGCAGTGGGCAGCAATGGGAGGGGAGGAGAAAAAGGCTAAGAGGGGGAAGGGATCTTCCTCACAAATATTATGGATCCCCACTTGTAGTTCTTTTATTAATAAATCCAGTTTTGAACCTGGGTTTCATGCTGAAGCAGTAGCCGAGAATCAGGTCTTGCTATCTGGTATTAGACAGCAGCTGACTTCCTAAGGCCCTAGACTATAAGCATGTTTTCTCTTCAGGTATGCGGTTGGCATTGGCTGATGCAGGCGATACTGTTGAAGATGCAAACTTTGTGGAAGCCATGGCAGATGCTGGCATGCTCAGACTATACACTTGGGTGGAATGGGTGAAGGAAATGCTTGCTAACTGGGACAGCCTAAGAAGTGGGCCTGCTGCTACCTTCAATGACAGAGTCTTTGCCAGGTAAAACGAAGAAATCAGTAAACATCTAGTTTAAAAATATCTTTTTTTGGTCTCTAAAGAAAATGAGTTTCGTAAAACAATATTTGCACTTACCATTCTGCGTACACTGTAGTGTTACTACTTTAACTGGTTGGACTCTAGCTTTATCCATTCATTTCTTCCTCAGTGAAATGAACACTGGCATAATCAAGACAGATCAAAACTACGAGAAGATGATGTTCAAGGAAGCCCTGAAAACTGGCTTCTTTGAGTTTCAGGTAGGTAATGTGCTTTCCATAACACAGAGAGAGAGTTCATATATCTATATTAAAAATTCTAGCCTGCCTTCTAGCCTGCAGGCTTTCCAAGCAACTTATGGCCAATTTAAGCTATGCAGTAACAATATAATAAAAGAAACCCATATGAAAACAGCAGGTAAAACAAAAATGCTGTAGCGTTGCTCTTTCTGTTGAACCTTATATCTCCAGGACCTCAGGGGGAGATATAACTTTTCAGACCATGAGTCCATCTGCTGAATACTGCCCTGTTCTGACTGGTAATGACTCTGCAAGATCCCAGCAGGGATTTTAGCTAGACTTACTTTTTGAGATCCTTTACCTGGAGACTCCCAAGGCCTGAAATTGGGACTTCTGCATGCAAAATATGCTGTCTGCCCCTGAACGGTGGTCCCTTCCCATTGTGGCTCTCCTGCTTCAACTATTTTCTGGAGCCCAGGCTGATGTTCTGCTAGATAGGAAGGTATAAGTAACCTCAAGTTCTTTGCAGTCAATTCTGGTCTGTCCTGGGCTCATTGTACCTCTACAGGAAGTAGTTTCTACTGTGGCAGGCAGAAAGCTACTGTCATTGGCAGGCAGTAAAGAGGGAGGACAAAATAATTAAGAGAAAATATTGTTTCCTTGCTCTCTCCCCCACCACTCTTTTAACAAAACAAATTTTCATGAAGGATGGCTAGATCAGGAAATGTATTTGTGTTACCATTTAGGAAGCAGAACGTTTTTCACAATAGTCCATAAGGTGTCAGCAACTCTCTAAAGTGTCTGCAGCGGCATATTGCTTTGCTTAGTAATGAATTGCTCTGACTGATTTTAACGCAACTGACTTGACTTTCAGGAATATGATTTGGCTGGCTGAACTATGTGCATAATAATAGATCATATTTATTGCTTCTCTCTTTTTTCTTTTGCTACTTAATGGTAGCTTTTTATGTGGCCATTCAGAATCATAGCGTCTAATATACAGTTACAGTTATCCTTGACTTTTATGCCCATTCCGATAGATGTCTCTTTTTTAAGAGCCGTAATAATGTAAAGCTATGTAATGTCCAACCGGCAGAAGTTCATTTGATTCTAATGCCAGCTGTTTTTTTTAAAGAAAAAATATATAGCCCTTTTAATAATCCATTATAGGATTGTAAGTAGTTCGTGTTTTAAGGACAGATTAAAGCAAGGAAATTGGCTTTCACGCAATACTTTTTCATGACAGTTGGAATGTTTTAAGGGTGGTTGTGCTTGACTCTCTTTTAGGCAGCAAAAGACAAGTACCGCGAACTAGCTATTGAAGGAATGCACAGAGACTTGGTGCTCCAGTTCATTGAATCTCAGACACTCCTGTTAGCTCCAATCTGCCCTCATGTGTGTGAATACATTTGGCAACTGTTGGACAAGGTACTGATACATATTTATCACCAGTGTCTGTTTGTGGAAGAAGGATCTCTGTTGTTGGATGGTATTTTGCAAAGCATATATGTGCGCACTGCTCACAAAGACACATCTCTTGAGTCCCCTGTTGAGGCTGAATTGATTACCCAGGAGGTTAAGGTGTAGTGCGTGTGGACAACTTTTGTTAACCTACAAAGTCCCTGTAGCTTGTCCCATAGGACAAGGGAATCCACTGAGACCTCCAGCCAGTTGCTTCCTGTATAGTTGCATCCTACACATCCTCTGTCTCAGGTGCTGTTTTTGATGTGAGGCTAGTGTGCGTTGAATCTTAGGTTTTTAAAGATGTCACAGTGTTGGGAACTGGCTATAGGAAGGTCATGAGGCTTGCTTTTTATTTAATTATTGTAATAAGCACTGATATAGTGCTATTCATTGTTGCTTAAAACAGTTGTCTATTTCAACATAAATAATAACAGTATAAATGGGCAATTTTCTCAGTGGAGGGACGTAAGCAGTGGGGTACCGCAGGGATCAGTACTCGGTCCACTGCTTTTTAACTTGTTCATTAATGATTTGGAGTTGGGAGTAAGCAGTGAAGTGGCTAAATTTGCGGATGATACAAAGTTGTTCAGGGTGGTGAAAACCAGTGAGGATTGTGAGGCACTCCAAGGGGATCTGTCAAGGATGGGCGAGTGGGCGTCAACATGGCAAATGGGGTTCAATGTGGCCAAGTGCAAGGTGATGCACATTGGAGCCAAAAATCCTAAATATAAATACACATTGATGGGGTCTGAACTGGCAGAGACTGAGCAAGAGAGAGATCTTGGAGTTGTAGTGGATAACTCACTGAAAATGTCGAGACAGTGTGTGACTGCAATAAAGAAGGCCAATGCTATGCTGGGGATTATTAGGAAGGGTATTGAAAACAGATCAGCCAATATCATAATGCCCCTATATAAATCAATGGTGAGACCTCATTTGGAATACTGTGTGCAGTTCTGGTCACCACACCTTAAAAAGGATATTATAGCTTTGGAAAAAGTGCAGAAAAGGGCAACTCGAATGATAAAAGGGTTGGAACACTTTCCCTATGAGGAAAGGTTAAAGCACTTAGGGCTCTTTAGCTTGGAGAAAAGACGACTGAGGGGTGACATGATTGAGGTTTATAAGATTATGCATGGGAAAGAGCAGGTAGAGAAAGAGGTACTTTTCTCCCTTTCTCACAGTACAAGAACTCGTGGGCACACCATGAAATTGCTGAGCGGTTGGGTTAGAACGGATAAAAGGAAGTACTTCTTCACCCAAAGAGTGATTAACACATGGAATTCACTGCCACAGGAGGTGGTGGCGGCTACAAGCATGGACGGCTTCAAAAGGGAATTAGATAGGCATATGGAGCAGAGGTCCATCAGTGGCTATTAGCCACAAGGTATAGATAGGGGCTCTGGGGCAAGTGATGCTCTGTCTTCTTGGTGCTTGGGGGGGGGCAACAGTGGGAGGACTTCTAATGTCCTGGCCCCACTGGTGGACCTCCTGATGGCACCTGGTATTTTTGGCCACTGTGTGACAGAGTGTTGGACTAGATGGGCCTTTGGCCTGATCCAACATTGGCGTCTCTTATGTTCTTAACATTAAATTAATGGCTTTCATGATAGGAATCTAGATAGCTGCAAGGCTGCAGTTGTACTATGCAGAGTGGTATGCTGGTATTGCCAGATTCTTTGAGATCCAGGGTCCAGATCCAAATTTGTAAATTGTATG
This sequence comes from Gekko japonicus, assembly GCF_001447785.1. Classification (NCBI taxonomy): domain Eukaryota; kingdom Metazoa; phylum Chordata; class Lepidosauria; order Squamata; family Gekkonidae; genus Gekko; species Gekko japonicus. Next base: position 514,008 of record NW_015167542.1, on the reverse strand, counting down.
TGTTCTTGACGAGCACTGAAAAGGCAAAGAGCCTGTAGTGAGGAGAGGAGATTTATGGAACATATAAAGCTTGCAGGTATGGCTGTAACTACAGTGGTATCTTTTGCACTTCTATGTTGTATCACAGATTAATATGGGGAGGGTTCACATTTAAAATAAGCAAATATAGCTTTTATTCTTCTCTACTGCCAAAGCCAGTGCATGTTTAAGTAAATTAATAACGTCAGTATTTTGAAACACTTTTGAAAACATGAACACGATTAGCATATTTTTCATCAGAATGGATTATACGAGTCCAAATCCAAGATTTGTAGACTAGTTACTAGCAAGACTGTAAACAGTTTGTGCTTCTGTGCTTTAACGCAGATGTCTGACTTGAGGGAAGAAAAAAAATCTTTCAAGCACAGGTGCCAAGTAGAATTTTAAAACCATGTGGAACAGCCAGCCACTGGCTACCAAGTTGGTAGGCCCAGGGGAGGGGGACAAACTAAAGCCGGAGGGAGCTTGAATAATTTCTTGGCTTCATTAGGAGACAATTCTGGCAAATGCTGTTTCGTGGAACTCTCTGAGGGAGCGGGGGAGGAAGGAGAGATTTAGCTGCTAAAGGCCCTGAAGGTGAAGAAACGGTCAAGGCCATTTTCTCATCACCATCCTTTATGGGGCAACTATTCAGAGTACAGGTGCCTTGAAATCCTCAAAGTATAATAGCTTTGATACAAGGCTTGATACAAGAAATCAAAGGGGAAGTAGAGTGTGATAGTAGTTCTTGGGCTTTCTGTAGCTGCCCCTTCCCCTACACTATAGCATTCTGTTTCTTTCCCTCAGATCCCCTTTTCTACTCTTTCTGTGCTAAATCTTCACCTCACATTTTCCCTCCTTGTTCATATCTCAGCTAAGTATTGATCAACTATGTGAAGACTCTGGGGGAGCTTCCTGTTGCAGATTTGGGGTGGGTGGGAGGGAGAAAGATCATGGAAATATAAACTGTATCTCCTGCACATCCCATTGTGATTGATTAGGAATAGTGAACCTATGAGCCATGTCTTAAATCTAGTATCTGTTGACTTCATTTTAAAGACGGACTCCATCATGAAAGCCTCCTGGCCAGTGCCTGGCCCTGTGGATGAAATATTGATCCACTCTTCCCAGTACCTCACAGAAGTTGCTCATGACCTTCGTGTGCGTCTCAAAAACTATCTGGCACCAGCAAAAGGAAAGGTAAATGGCTGTGAATCCATTTCGTCCACTGAATGCTTTTTCCATTCACTCACATTGGGAATTCTCCTCATTGACTACATTTATTCTCTCTGTTCTCACTGTTTTCTAGAAGGGCAATAAAGAAGCTCCCCAGAAGCCGTCACATTGCACCATTTATGTGGCCAAGAACTACCCACCGTGGCAACACACCACGCTTTCCATTCTGCAGAAGCACTACCAGGTGAACATCCTATCCCAGTTCCTCTTTTTTATGACTTTACTCTCAGTCTCTCCCACTCCTCCATCCCTGTAATAAACTAATTTGGCATCAAGTTTATTGAATTTAAGGAAAATGGTGTGTTTCCCCCCATGCTTTAATAAGCGTCTGCAGGTATTGCAGTGCTCGGTAATAGTGCCGTTACAGGTACATGATTAACTTTGCCATATGACCTCATTCCTAGTGACATTTTGTAAATGAAGTTATGGCCACAACTTTATTCTTCGTAATCTTTTGCACATGCAAAGCGTAGTAAGCAGCTTGCTTCAGCACCATTTGTGCAACAGAAGTACTAGCTATTGTCAGACTGGTGCTGCTTCCTTGTTAGGCAGGGGGCTTTTAAAACCCACTATAGCCCTTAGTGAGTATAATAATTCTCTGGCTTTATAGGAAATGTATTGAAGCACGATAAAGTCTTTTGTCTTCTAACCGAACAGGGTGCAAAGAAATCTGGCTTTAAAAGCCACAGTCCCTGAATTCTCGAGCTGCTGGAACTGATCTGTCAATTGTTCGTAGCACAGGAACAATGGCGCTGCTCGAGCTGAACTGCTAAATATGCCAGTTGATTTGAGGACTGTGTGTGTATTTTTATAGCTACACTGACATAATTAAATTAACTCTTTTAATTGGAAACAAGCATGACTTTGTACTCTGGTACTCACTGCCACCAATCCCTGTTGGAAGGGGGGAGGGAAATTGGATTCTGCTAACTGAATCCTTTCGTCCTCTGTGGGGCTTCTTTTGAGAGAAGTGAAATTGAAATGTGAACTTGTACTAATGTAAGGGGAAATCTAGGCGCATTACTTGGCTGGCAGTGAGTAAAACTCCCTGCCTCCTAACCATGAATAAAGTATCTGTATGAGTTTACCAAGACTGAGATGCTAGTACAGTTAAGACACCTATGGTGGGAACTAATGATTTGTTGTACCTCTTTTGGTGCATGAGAAGGGAAGCTTACATTTATCTATTTATTTATTATTTACATCATTTATTGTATGCCTTTCTCACTTGAACTCAAGGTGGATTACACAGAATAAATCAAGTTAAGTGTGCGGACTCTAATCTGGGAGAAGCAGGTTTGATTCCCCACTCCTCCACTTGCACCTGGCTGGATGACCTTGGGGAAGCCGTAGTTCTGATAAGAGCTGTTCTTGAAAAAGAGCAGTTCTGTCAAGAGCTCTCTCAGCCCCACCTACCTCACAGGGTGTCTGTTGTGGGGAGGGGAAGGGAAAGGAGTTTGTAAGCCGCTCTGAGACACCTTTGGGTAGTGAAGGGCGGGGTATAAATCCAATCTCTTCTTCTTCTTCTTCTACAATCGACAGGATGGAGTATTCAGTAGAACCAATCAGAAATCTAAAAAACCGAACAGAAGCAAAGCCGAAGTGTTAACATGATGCATTAAATGATACAAAATTACACAATAGGACCAGTGTTTCAGTATGCTAAACACAATACATTAAGTGATATAAAAATAAATAGTAGGATCCTAGTTTCAGTAAGCTAGACACAGTAGCGTAGACCACAGTCCCTAATCTAAATAACGTTAAATCATTTAGTACAATGCAACTCTTATTTCCTGTGTAGAAAAGCCCTCTTGAATAATTCAGTTTTACATGAATGCAATAGCGTTGAGGTATAAGGAAAGCAGCAAGAGAGCATCTACTTCCCATCGTATAATAAAACTGAGCTACATCCAAGCATGAATTTAGCAAAGGCCTTCACTATTTAAGACACACTAACCTCAAGCCAGCCTACCAACCATGTGTTACTGGGTTCCGTCTCCTACCCCCTGTCTACTTGTCCAAGACAGCCAGCCCATGTGGGCCCATGGTCCATGACTGAGCTGTATCCAGGTTGGTAGGTCACAGGCTATGAAGGCTTGGGATAGAAGGCTTGTTCTGTTTAAGAAGACATGATATTTAAGTTGAGGCCGTATCTAGAAAAATGACTTTATAAATGATACTTTGAGGCTGTGAACTTGATTTTTATAAAAAGCAAAATTTAAAAGAATCTGGGGTAAAGTAGGCATGAAAATTTATAAGAATGAAGAGGGAAAGTTTCAGGCAAAGTTCGCTTGTGTAGCCATATGAAGGAAGCTCTCACAAGGACTGTATATACTTTTGTACTTACAGAATCAACATGCAGTGGTGTGAATGAATTTTGTTGTTGTTTGTTGTTGTTGTTATTGTTGTAGGCCAATGGAGGAGAACTACCAGACAACAAAATAATTGCCAGTGAACTCGGGTCCTTGCCAGGACTGAAGAAATACATGAAAAAGGTTATGCCTTTTGTTGCCATGATCAAGGTCAGTCTCTTTAAAAGTTGTTATCTCTCCCTTATATATAATTGAGTAAGACGCAGCGTCAGACGCAACGGAGAGAAAATGCGCAGCAACAGTGTTTGGAGGCTTGAACTGTCCGTCAGAAGCTTTTCCAGCTTCCATTGGCCGTGTCGCCTAAGTCCCACCTCAGAACACAAAAGGCTCTAGCCCTGCCTCTGCACCCGGTCCCCTCAGACGTCAGACTACTGCTGACAACCACCTAGTGGGTGAGTGGAACCGGGGAGCACTTGAAGGGCGGCGGCAATAAGCCGTTCGCTGCCACCCGACTCCCCCCCTCCACTAGCCAGGGCTGGAGGGAATCAGTGGAAGGCCGCTAGTGGCAGCTCATCACCGCTCGCCGCGGCCCGATTCCCCCCCTTTATCGCAGCCTGTTTCCCCCCCGCCCACCTACCCCCGCTTCAAAGACCCCTTGGAGCCCCACAGGCTTCCGGAGACAGCAGGTGAGGGGCAGCGGCGCTGAGCCAACCCCCGCCGGCCTGTTTTCGCCGCTCCCCCCACCTTTGCCAGCTTTCAGGGGCAGCAGCCCAGAGGCGGCAACGCTGAGCCAACCCCCACCAGCCCGTTTTCGCCACTCCCCCCCCACCTTCACCAGCTTTCGGGGGCAGCAGGCGAGGGGTGGCGGCGCTGAACCAACCCCCGGCCCCTTAATTTTCGCTGTTCCCCCCCACCTTCACCAGCTTTCCGGGGGCAGCAGGCAAAGGGCAGTGGCAGCGCTTAGCCAACCCCCGCCGCCCCTTTCCCCCCACTACCCCCCTTCCTCACTCTCTCTTTCTTTTTCTCTATCTCCCTTCATTCTTTCCCTCTCCTCCCTCCCTCCCTCCCTCCCTCCCTGTCTGTCTGTCTGGCTTACTGACTGTCTGTCTATGTTTCCCCCCCCTCACCCTTCTTCCTTCCTTCCTTCCTTTCTCCAAACCCCTCTATCTATCCATCTACCTATCTATCTACCACCCACCCACCCTACCTTTCTAGGGCCCATTGTCTTCGTCCACAATGGGCTTTGCTCCCTAGTCAAATATAATTTGGTTAATAATTGATATGGTTACAAAAACTCTAGATAAAACTCATTTTGTTATTTTTGCTTCTAAAGTATAAAAACATAATCTAGAGGTGACTCAAATGTATCAGTTCAAATGATACATGGGTGTGAGGGAGAACCTGAATTATAATTGGAGAAAAGGTGATGAAAATTTACTTAATTTGGTACCTGTTGGTGAAGCTCCTTCAGTAACATTTTATTTATTTAAAATATTTATATGCCTTCCTTACTCCATACTCAGGAGTATGCCTTCCTTACTCAGGATGCCAGCCTGTGGTAAGATTAATGAAAATTGCATTATAATAAAACAATGAATTATTAAAAAACTGTATTAAAATTGCCATTCTAAAAATACCTTATATAGGGCTATTTTTGGGCAGGAACGCACAGGAACGGAGTTCCGGCTGGCTCCCAAGTTGGCCACACCCAGCAGGAACTCATTAGCATAATAGGCCACACCCAACAGCAGAAACTCATTAGGATTGGCTACTTTAGGGGTGTGTGGCCTAACATGCAAAGGAGTTTCTGCTCCAAAAAAAGCCCTGGGTTTTGACAACAAACAAGGTAAACAGAATAAGAAGCAAAAAGTGGGTGTGGCTGGATGACCACACTTCTGGTAACATGGAGGTGTGGCCTAATGGGCTAATGAGCTGTGCTGTCAGGGGTGTGACCTAATATGCTAATGAGTTTCTGATGTTGGGTGTGGCCTATTATGCTAATGAGTTCCTGCTGGGCTTTTTCTACAAAAAGAGCCCTGAATTGGAGAAATATTCCCTTTGTCCCAGACTCAGGCTGTCCCAAATGCTCTGTGGAATAATTCTGTTTTATAGCTCTCCAGAAAGCCAGGACAGTGGAAGGTCCCATGCTGACCTCTTCTGGTATGTTGTTTCACAGTCATTGGGCAGTTAGAGTGTACCCTAGACAAAGGAAGTGCAGACAGGAGACCATGCTGGGAAGCATCAGTGCTTCATTTTTAACTAGTTTCATAGGTGAACTTTTAAATTAGCTGTAAGTGTGTGCTTTTAAATTCAGCAAAGCACTCAGTAAAGTTAACAACTATAATGCTGTGTTAGTCTCTCATTCATTCGAAATCCGTCTTCCTGAGAATTTGAATACAAATAGGAAGTGCAATTGGTTTTCTCATTTTGTTTCATCTAGTAGTTGGGCTGAAAAACCATCTTGGTGTTAAGTTCAGCTGCAAAGCTGGGAACTCCCATTCTGCTATGCACAGTAATACCTCTCTTCTGTGAGTGGCTTCCCAACTGGGATGGAACAAGATTTTTAGTCCCTGGAAGAAATGATTAAAAGCATGGTTGTTTTAGTCTTTGGCATATTGAAAATGTCTCCCCAATACAAACCCTTGGGTCAGTGTGAATTGCCCAATGCCTCTGATACCTTTTAGCAAATATGTAAAAGAAAAAATTTAACTTTTAATGATACCACTTGAATAATACGTATTGGGCTGTGGATGCAGAACAGAGTGCTGAAATAAGAGTTCCTTCCGTGAAGATAGTTTCAGGATACTTTGGCCACCAAATGAGAAGGGAGTTCTCACTGGAGAAGACCATGATGCTGGGAAAGATTGAAGGTCAAAGAAGACGGGGACGGCAAAGGATGAGATGGTTAGACAGTGTCATCGAGGCAACGAACATGAAATTAAGCAAACTTCAGAGGACGGTGGATGACAGGAAGGCCTGGCATGATCTGGTCCATGGGGTCGCGGAGAGTCGGACTCGACTGTGCGACTGAGCAACAAAAGAAGAGCTAGATTCAAATCCAGGAGCACCTTAAGAGGCCAAGAAGATTCTCGGGCTAGGAACTTTCGTGAGTCAGGGCTCCCTTCATTGGATACCTGACAAAGAGAGCTTTGATTCTCAAAAGCTTATGCCCCGCAAATCTCATTGGTCTCTAAGGTGCTACTGGAATCTAGCTCTGAAATAAGAGGCTTCTCAGAATACTATAGAAGAAGAAGAGGAGATTGGATTTATACCCCGCCAAAGGTGTCTCAGAGCGGCTTACAAACTCCTTTCCCTTCCCCTTCCCGCAACAGACACCCTGTGAGGTAGGTGGGGCTGAGAGAGGTCTGACAGAAACTGCTCTTTTTCAAGAACAGCTCTTATCAGAACTACGGCTTGCCCAAGGTCATCCAGCCAGGTGCAAGTGGAGGAGTGGGGAATCAAACCCAGTTCTCCCAGATTAGAGTCCATACACTTAACCACTACACCAAACTGGCTCTCTATAGGTTGGACAGTCTAGAGTTAATACTATATTCATAAGGCTAGTCCCGTGAACTTGGTACGGTTAAGCAACTGAAGAGAATGTGCTGTGAGTTTTCACAAATGGGATAGTTGTTGTTTCTTGAACAGTGGGGAGAAGGGACAATTTCGGACCCCCCTTCCTCAATATTGCAGGTTTTTGAGCTTAGGGTTTCAGCCGGTCTTATATATCTCTCTTACCAGGTCAGCTCTGATCTAATTGTCAATTTTCCCTGAAACGTACAACTTTCAGTTTGAGAGGGATAACGTAGCAGGCAATATTATTTTTTCTGCTGCTTATTCTCCTTGTCAGTGGTTTGCTCCCTCCACCCATGTTACTGAATTTGAAACACTAAATTGCTGCCTTGCCCTTATTCCCTGCCAAACTTTTTGGGAGTCAGACAAGCCTCTATTCATGCCCTTGATGTGGCAGAAGCCTGACTCTGGCACATTGCAAATTCTTGTGCTTCATGTCGAATTCTGCAAGAGATGCAGCTTTGTAGACTGAGACTGAGCTTATGTGCGGTCCCCCTTTTTTTTTTTTACTCATTGCTTTTGCCTTGTTAACGTATTTGTCTTGCTTTGCCAATCTTTCCGTTGGCTCATAAGGCCCATTGGACATTTCTCTGCATGTGTGCTTTGAATTGACAAAAAATGCAATTACATAACAAGACCTAGAAACATTCAGCCCTAATTCCCTGAGCCGGCACACAAAGCTGCAAAGCAGATTGTCTGGGCAACTAATATTCACCGTGTTCTTTCGTTTTGTTAGGTCAAACAAGAATCTTAATGTAACACAATATTTACTGCCTTGCAAAGCAAAATAAGTCACTCTTAATTTTGAAAGCCCCGTGCATATTAGAAAAGCAAAGAACTACCAATGAATAACAAAGCAAATAGCTTTTATTCTGTCAAGAGGATCTGGTGGTCTGTTTAGGTATTCGTGGAAGCTGGCTAAGCAAAGGGGAAAGGAGCCTGCGAAGGGAAGGTTTTACAACTGAAGATGCTGCAGAAGATCAGCTTGCAGTTTCTGGTTACATTCTGGGCCAGCTGTCCACCCAAGTGACCAAGCAGCTGCTTGGGACACCACAATGGGCAGGTGCCAGTATACTGTTGCAGCTTGCCTTTCTCCCAGACAGCAATGACCAAGGAGGTGGTGATAGGTGTGGCTTGTGTCTCTTTGCCTTCCCAGGCTTGTGCCGCCACCAACCAGGTCCAAGCTAAAATCTAGTGATGCCGCTTGTTTGGGGGCAGCCCGGCCTACAACATCTTTATCCATGTCTCCCCCAACCCATGTGTGCCTTAGTCATTGTAACTGCATGTGAGACCCTACAAGAAAAAGATGGAAGAGGTTCCAAGTGACTGACTGGGCCCCTTCCCTTCCACCCTTTTGGAAGGCTTGTGTGGCCACAATTTTTGAGAGGGCTGGCTTGTTTACGGAGGGCTCTCTACTATGTATTGGAGACTGTTGGTTGGGGGCTAATAGGTTTGATTGTTCATAGTTTTAGTATTGCCAGTTTGCTGTGCAGACTGGGTTTTATTGTTGTAAGCCATCTTGAGTTTTGGAAAGATCTTTGAATAAATGGATAACAAATAAACTGATTGCCCTGACCTGGATAGTCCAGGCAAGCCCAATCTCGTCAGATTTTGGAATCTAAGCAGAGTCGACTCTGGCAAGTACTTGGGAAACCTCCTTGAAATACCAGAGGTGGGAGGCGGGGGCAGGTTTTATTCAGCCACCTCTCTGAATATCCTCCAGGCCCCCAGTAGGAGTCAGTCACCAGAGGTCTCCATAACTTCCAGGTGTGCGCTCTCTCTCTCTCTCTCTCTTTCTCTCTCTCTCACGCACACAAATACAACATAGATAAATAAACTGATGGTTCCTTAGCTTCAGCCAGTTCTGGTGAGACTGGGGAACTGATTGCCTGAAAGGATTTTTATTGACATATCTTCAGATGATTTGGATATTGGCCACATATTTTATCATGAGCCATGATTTGGGGCTGGGGGGAGACATGCAGAACTGAACATTCTAGATGAAGTCTAACTGTGCCCTGGCTTAAAGAAGCCTGATCTGGGGGCTTTTGGACAATGCAGATATTTATTCCTCCTCAAGTTGAGTAAGTATGGGAGTGGAGTCATTTGGCCCACAGTCTTTATTGGCTGTCCAAATGCAACATTCTGGAGCAGGAGTTTATGCGGTATGAGATAACGTGTGTGTGTGTGGGTAAATCAGCTCAATTCACAATAAGATTTCCCCCTCATGATTTGTCATGGGATTTGTCCCTTAAGCTCTGTCATACTTCATATCTTGGAGTAAAGCAAAAGGATTATGGTTGCTTGTTAAATATACTTGCATTATGGATGTTTAAGACACTTGGAATGCCGTCTGCTGATTCTAAATATTTTTCAAAGTGTGTTTGTAAGACAAAAGATGAAAAATGCTACTGGTTATTTACATGTTAAGGCTTAGTTTCGTTCTGGTTCACTGGTGGAAACTCTACAAAATTGTAATGGCTCTGCTAGGAGCTTGGGACCCATTTGATGCCAGCAGTAAACTCTGTCAGAAGAGTTCTGTTCTGCCTAAGGCTTCCTCAGCTGTGCTATTCAGTTTCACAATGATGACCCAGATTAAAGTGTTGCTAGGTTTTTCATGTATGCTTTTCCTGCTTCTGGAATGACAGTGCATTTCACAATGATGACCCAGATTAAAATGTTGCTAGGTTTTTCATGTATGCTTTTCCTGCTTCTGAAATGACAGGAGAATCTAGAGAAGAAAGGCCCACGCGTTCTTGATCTGGAGCTGGAGTTTGATGAACGGGCTGTACTCATGGAAAACATCGTCTACCTGACAAATTCCTTGGAGGTGAACATCTGCTAAAAAGTGCTGATAGTTCAGATGGCTGGAAGAGAATTGCTTGAATCTCTGTATATGATTCTGGTTTAAAGGTTCTTAGACTTAATTTTTGGACTCATTTGCTTGAGTTTCAGAAGATCTGAAAGTTAGCTCGTAGAAGAGGAGTATTGAAATAGGTGCTTATGATCATTCATATCCAAGTCATGCAATTCTCTGAATGTTGGAAGCATTCAGTGAAAGAGGCCATCCAAGTCCAAATCTTTTGCAGTTACTGTAAGTGATCTTTCACAATCAAGAGAATTTAATACGGCCAGATATTTTTACACTTGTCATCTTGTCATCTCATGGTGTAGGTACTTAATATGTTATCCCCATTTTTGTTGATGTTATACTTTGTCTTCATCCGTGTCTCTTCTCCAGGGAACTCAGGGAAGCCGCTATAGTTCTCTCTCCCCCTTCCTACTTTCCCCCAATGTCATTCTCATGGCAGCCCTGTGGAGTAGGTGAGGTTGGGAGATAGTGAGTGGACCAAGGTCATCCAGTGGACTTAATGGCTGACTGGGGATTGAAAGCTAAGCCTTGCAAGCCCAGTTCTGAAACTACTGTACCATATTTACTGGTTTTACTGCTACAGTGCAAAACGTTTGTTTACGCATTGTCAGCCATTTTAGCAGAGCACTTATTCGGCATCTGAGATACAAACCACCCACAACATCTTTAATTAGAACCCTCAAAGTTTCTGCCATAATTAGGAAAGCCACGAATTTGCTTCAGATGTGACTTACCCCTGTGAGCTACTGTTTCCTCCAAACTATTAATGCTTTTCCTGTCTCCCACCAAAGCTGGAGCATATAGAGTTGAAGTTTGCTTCCGAAGGAGATGAGAAAATCAAAGAAGACTGCTGTCCTGGAAAACCATTTTGCACGTTCAGAGTGGAAGTAAGTTTTTAAGGCTTTGTTGCTTCCTTACTTGATGCATCACTTCTGTATTCTGCATGCGAATCAAAGTCCTTTATTTACATAAGCTAAAGTAAAGGATCGCTCTGAGGAGTGCTGGGGCAGGAGTTAAAATGTGTCTAAAGTATGTAATGAAAGTGCCACTTCTTAATGTGCGTCTTAGGTTGCAGCCTTTAATTTATCCCACCGGACTTGGCAGGAGCCACTGAGAACAGAAGTAGCTGCTATTATCCCTCTTCCCTCCTTCATTTGGATGTCCTGACTATGGTTCCATTACCCAGTTCAGTGCAGTGATGATAGGCTGTGATGAAACTCTGGGAATGGGGGTTTAGATATCTTGACTAGTGGAATGCCACCTGTATAAACGAGCGGGCCTGTATTGTGCAAGGTCCTGTGGAGGAGGGCAGTGTCTCTTTGTTTTGACCTTGACATATACTGTGAGCAGAGTATGTTCCCACAGCACCATCGTCCTCATGTGGTGCTTTATTTTCCCCTGTATGTTTGGTATAAAGTGTAGCGGTGGTCCTTGGACGTGTTGGCCTGAGGCAAGGGGAGGGGCTATACCTTCCTTCAGTGGTCAGACAGGCAAGGGGACCAGGTTCTGCTTCCTCTCAGCTGTGTCTGATTGCAGCCCACTTATATTGCCCCATAAGGTGCATCCTTGTTTCTTTGAGGCTACAGCATGATGCTGGAGTATGACAATATCCTGGAAACTTTATATTAATGTTCTACTTGCCCATTGCTGTGCAATGATCTCTCTCGCATGTATCGATTCAGGAACCTCAGTGCATTGTCCAGTTTTGAAAATTACATGATGGATCTGGCAAAGAATTAGTACAAGGATGGCAGATCTTCCCTGCATTCCCCTCCCCCAGCAGCCCCTTCCAACCCTGAGAAAGTTGATTCTCAGGGCCATGGGACCTGCGTGGACTACCATTGGATCCCTATAGATCTCTGCAAGAGCACTGCTGTTTCAGGAGCTGGAGTTGTATTGATTTGCAGTTGAAACGGAAAGATTTTGTGTTGGGTATTGATTGTCAAATTGCTAGGAACACCTTAGTGGTAGGCTTTAAAAACTAATGGCAGCATTTTCTTCAAACAAACATATCTTTCTGCTGTGAAAAGTTAACAAAGAGTGTAAGTGAGGGTTCAAAAACCAAAAAGCAAGGTATGTGTTAGAGCTGGGATCTGGAAAATGGACCAAGATGAGGACTAAAGACATACCGGTGGCAAGTGCATCAAGAGTAGCGAAAGGGCTTAGAGGTGTCATGTGACCTTGTTGTACAGGTCAACACTAGCCTTTTGGGGCTCAGAGATATATTGTAATGAGGTACTCTTTTCTTTTTTCACTCTGCTTCTTCTATATTTTTATTTCATGCAGCCTGGTGTGCCTATATTTCTGGTCAATCCACAGCCAGCAAATGGCCACTTCTCTACAAAAATTGAGGTCAGGCAAGGAGATGGTCGAGATGCAATAATCAGACGCTTGATGAAGATAGACAGAGGGATCAAAGGTAACATTCTGGCTGAAACCCAGGTTTTATTCCAGCCAGCTAGAGGTGACAAATTCCTGCAAAGGTAGCTTGCTGTGTGAGTTTCTTGCTCACTTGGCATCCTCTCCAATGGCTTCAGTTATTAAAAGAGCAGTGCACTGAAGGAAGGCATGCCCCTTATTTATTTTGCTATTTTTATTACTTACCTATAGCTCTCTGTGTATGCAATGCCCTTTGCAATCTTTGTCATCCAACGGTTGTCCCCCATATCTTGTGCAATGGGGCCAAAATAACTGCTTGTCACTACTCATTCTCATATGAGGTTCAGGAGGGTGGCTTTTGTTTGTTTTGTTTTGCTATGGACAAAAAATACATTTTTGTTTAGTGATTTTTGGAAAAGTAAAAGCTACATTTATTATGATAGTGATAAAGACTGGTTAACAGGCTGATTTTATACGTATATGAACAGCAGGTGACTGATTAATTTGTTTTTAAATCCCCAAGAGTATTGCATGCCCCTAAATGTTTGTCATGTCCTATCCATTCTGATAAGACTATTCTAAAAGAGGGCAGGAGGTAGCAGTGCATGTGGTGTTTAGGCCCATTGCTCTGTGTGTTTTAGCAACAGCATTCCGAACAATCTCCACATAATTATAGGTGTTAGTTGACTTAGGGGCTTCACTTTACTGGGGGACATTGGGTGTGGGAGTAAGGGTTGGGGACAAACACAAGTCGGGCTCCTTGGGAAATCTGCATCTAGGGGGGAACAAAAGGGGCTTGGAGAACAGGTGTCATGTCATAGAGTCATGTTGTTGTCTGTGGCCCCAGGCTGAGAGAGTGGTATGATCAGTGGGACTGATCACTGTTGCTCCATGGTCACAAACCACCCCACACCTCTTAGGGTTACCCAGCTGTGGGTGAGGGTAGCTCCAGACTATCCCTGCCCTCTTTGTGCTATAACCTGGAAGCTGTGAAAGTCAAGCTCTGCTGAGGTGCATTGTTGTGTTAATACCATGTCCTGTATGCCTCCTTCTGAGAACATTTGCCATGACATGATTCCATGGGACTGGACTGTACCAGCTGCTATCCAGAGCCATTAGAAAAGATGGCAGTTGTATTTTTATTCCACTGTTCCTCCAAGGAGGGCAAGTATGGCTTTTCCACCTCTCTTGTTATATTCTCTCAAACCTGTCCTATGGTACGTAAAGCTGAGAGGAAGTGATATGCTATTATTCTTTCTCCTGCTTTTCCTCCAAAGACCTTGAGGTCACATATCTGATCCTCTCCTCCTCCATTTTATCTTAACAGAGGCTTGGTGAGGTAGGCTAGACTGAAGGTCACCTAGTGAGCTTTATGGGGTTAGGGACTGAACCAGAGTCCTTCCAATTCAAGCCTAGCACTGGCTCCTTTCCACCATTCCACCTTTTTCTTCAGTAGGTTATGAACAACTCTTCTACTGTGTGTGTTCTTTATTAAAACAACCAACTAAACCTTATTTTGAAGCTGAGGTCCTGTCCCTAGTGGAGAAAGTAGATGTCAAAGTGATCAAACTATATTTTTGCTAATATCTGATGTACGGAGATTGGGTTATTCTTTTCCTCTAAAGCCTTAATCCAAATAACATTGCAGGCTGTGGCTGGTTGGCTCAGGCTGAGCCGGCTGAAGCTAAACCCAGCGAAGACAGAGGTCCTGGGCTTAGGTCGGGTCGGTTCAGGGCTGGGGCTCCCTCTCTCGGCCTTCGACGGGGTGCCTTTGGTGCTGGCGCCGGGGGTTAGGAGTTTGGGGGTGCTCCTGGACTCCTCTTTTAACGATGGAGGCCCAGGTAGCAGCCACTGTCAAGTCAGCCTTCTACCATCTGCGGCTGGCATGGCAGTTGGCTCCCTACCTTGACCGCAATGACTTGGCCACAGTGATCCATGCGACGGTCACCTTGAGGTTAGACTACTGCAACGCTGTCTACATGGGGCTGCCTTTGTCGCAGATCCAGAAGCTGCAGCTGGTGCAGAATGCAGCAGCCAGGCTGTTGATGGGTCTCTCTAGGTGAGATCACGTCCAGCCTGTCCTGAAGGCGCTGCACTGGCTGCCAATAGCGTACCGGGTCTGCTTCAAAGTGCTGATTCTTACCTATAAAGCCCTTTATGGCCAGGGTCCAGCTTACCTACGGGACCGCCTTTCCCCATATGTTCCCCCAAAGGCACTACGGTCGGGGGCATAACATCTTCTGGTCGTTCCAGCCCCGAGAGATGTTAAATATGCTGCGACTAGGGCCAGGGCTTTTTCACTGGCGGCTCCTATCTGGTGGAACCAGCCCCCGGAGGAGATCAGGGTCCTGCGGGACCTTATGCAATTCCGCAGGGCCTGCAAGACGGAGCTCTTCCACCAGGCTTTCGAGTAGGAGCCGCCACCGTCACTGTATCACCACCACGTTGCCATCTCTGGCGATGCGAACTGGCCTTGGGAATGGAAAACGGACAGCGTAGACCGATCAAGAAGAGACAGCAGTACCTCTGAAACATTGCACTGGAGTCCCCGTCTTGGATGATATATTGTTGTGAGCACCAATTTTAAGTGTATAATGTAATCTGTTTGTTTTATCTGGTTTTAGTGTTAAGTATGGCAATTGCCTCTTGTTAGCCGCCCTGAGCCCATGCGGAAGGGCGGGATATAAGCCTAATAAATAAATAAATAAAAGACCATACATGTGCACCACAGCTTTTCTGTCCTCTCTTCCACATTGTGGCCTCTGTGCCTCTTGAAAAGTTGGTCTTGAATCTCAAGGTGCCATCCAAAGTGGCATGTGCTGTGGTGCAAGAGGTTGTAACTGGAAAGGAAAATTGGTACTTGCATGAACACACACCTCCATACACCCCCGCCCGTGTGTACCTGGAACATTTGCTGCATGCAAGTGGATCTTTGAATTCCAGTTAATCTCTTTAAAATACACACAATAGTGTACATTAAAAACATGCACTAACAATGCTAGGCTTGAAATCCAGTGTTGTACATGTGAGTTTTGGCAAGGTACTTGAGACATTTCTATATTGTGCAGTGGCTTCTCTACACATTTTTTCACCATAGCTGACTATTAGTGCGGTCCTGAGCAGACATGCACCCGTCTAAATCCATTGACTTCGGTGGACTTAAAAGGGTGTACCTCCATTTAGGATCGCACCATAGATGTATAGGTTCCAGGGGGAATAATTGCCCTATTTATCCATCACATTTTTGGCTCCAACTTCCTCCAAGAAGCAAAAGGCAACATACCACGAGTGGCTTCTTCTCTCCTCCATTTTGCCCTCAGAGTAATCTTGTAAAATAGGTTAGGCTGGGCAAGAACTACTGGCCCAAGATCACCCAGGAAGCTTTGTGGCTAAGGAGGGATTTGAACCCAAGTCTTCTTGGTCCTAGGCAATCAGTTATGCCACACGGGATCTTGGAGAGAGCAGCAGGATATGGGGAGCTAAACAGTTTCATAGGTAGGTCCCATCCCCTTCATTGATGAGTAAAGTTGGCATGTTTGTATTTAGCTGGTGCTTTTCTTTTGTTCTAAAGCACCCCATGTAACAAATGAAGCCAAGAGATATATACAGATTGGATGGTGAGAAACACTTCATGTAAGAGCTTATATAAGATGTCTTTTACATAGCTTGCGGGAGAAGACCTGAGTCGTGGGAGGGCTCCAAAATGAGATTCAGTGTTGACGTTCATTGCCAGCGCCATCTGCTTTCCTGTTCTCACATTTTTAGAATATAGCTACTACTTCATTAAGAGCTTGGAGGGGAGCCATACAATGGTTTCATGGAGACTGCTGAACTGAGGCCTAGTAGTAATTTCTATTAACTGCTCCTCAGGATTGGCATATCCCACCCCATCTCAATTTGGAATAGACTTTTTTTGGTAAAGCAAATAACTTTCCAAAATACTAGAAAGCAAATCATTTGATTTCCAAGAGTGTTCTGGAGTCCATGTTCCATCTCAATTTAAGTAAGATAACTGGAAACACTAGAAGCCCCAGTGCCTCTGTGCTACCCTACTCCCTTTCCAGAAAACCTACCAAGCAATATTATGGCAACAAAGGGAGGCGGGCACTTGCAATGGAGAAAGTTGGCACTCGAGACTTCATTAGACCCTAGAACGGTGCTGCAGTAGCATTGTGGGCATGAGGATTCTGGCAAAAGAGTTTGTAAGGATCTGAGAATCCAGGGGAATGATTTTTTCCATGGTCTTAGTGCCCAAGACACTTCTGCAACGGCTTTCTAGGTTATAATGGCGGCATGATGGCCAACCATTTTTGGTGCCACTATCACTTTTGCCAGACCTATTTGAGTGGGAAAGGGAGGGTTGGATCTATGTAATTAGTACTTAAAAAAAAAAAATCCCACTCTACTAGAGAACTCGGAGTTCTCCCTTCCCAGTTTTTTTCCCTTAACAACCCTGTGTAGTACGTCATGCTGAGAGTATATGACTGGCCCAGTGTCACTCAGTGAGCTTCATGGCAGTATGTGGATTTGAATCCAGTCTTCAATATGCTCCTCTGGTTCTCTAACCTAGGGGTCCACAGCCTTCTTGAGCCTGACACAGCATGGTGTGCGCAGCCACAAAATGGTTGCCACAGCTTACTTTCAGTCACTTAGTGAAGAGCCTTGTGCTGTGATGGTAGCTGCTGCTCAAGCAATGTTCTTAAAAATCTGCACAGCCAATCAGCAGCCTAGCTGGGCAAAAGCCCCACCAACTTTCTAGAAACACTTGGTGGATGCTAAGAAAGGTGTTGGTGGATGCCATTGTACCACAGGGGACCCCTCCTCTAATCATTATACCTGACTGACTCCTTGGAGCTCCCTTCCCCAACTTTAGAGATGGTTTGCACTCTACTCTAATGGGCTTAGGATTCTGACTGGAGGAAGTCTGGTTTTGAAATGCCGTCCTGCCCCATTTCTGAAACTTACTACCATCGCTAGTTACCTGTTTATGCCAACCTCGAACCTGTGACTGAGGAACAAAAGATGCATCCATTACAGGTCCCCTGAGCTACCAACTCTCATTTATCCAACAGCTTCCTAATGCATCTATTATGAATCGTATATTCTCTTTCATATACCTCTTTGGTACAAAGCCTGCTTGATCCGCGTGTATTAAATTTGGTATATATTTTCTTAGTCTTTCTGCCTTTACTGTGGCAAAAATTTTATAATTCAGTAGAGAGATAGGTCTCTATGACTGTGTTTTCAGAGAGATGGCCCTAATTATCCTTGATATATATAATTATGTTACATAATCCCTCTTCTCCTTTTTGTATCCCCTCTATACTGTTACTTTGTTTTCTAAAACATATATCTGTATATATCTATATCAAAAGCCCTTAGGGTTCACTGGCAGTAATGACTTGCTGCATAGGGGCATTAAAGCAAATGCATTTGTTAATAATAATAATAATAATAATAATAATTCCGATTTATTGATCGCTTTCCCACACACACCTGTGGGCTCAGAGCGATTTACTCATGACATTTGGACTAACAATACTCATGGGAGATAGGGAAGACAACATACAGTATTTTTAATTACACACACATTGTAGCTGACCGGAGGATTCATCTGTGGGCTGGATCAGTTGTGTTCTGACAGCATGTATTCTTGTCGGCTGGCTGATGACGTCAGGGCTTCTTGATGTCGCACTGCCACCGCCTGGTTGACTTGCTCCACTGCAGGGATGCCGAAAAAGATCTTTCATCTTTTGATCTTGCCACGCCACAGAAGTCACACTTGGCAGCTAACACCTTCCCAAAGGGAGTGGTGTGCCCACCCTCTTATGGGTGGTCCCCAATTTATCTACTTGCCGAAGCTTTTAAATCTCTGGGTAGACGATGAGCTAGGACAAGGCTTGGTTGCTCACACCAGCACGGGGCTAGAACTGACAAAGCTTGGCAGTTCAGATGTTATAGTTAAGCAGGGGAATTATCCCCTGCGCCACCGCTCCCTTCCTGCATAGCCTGAAAAACCATGCCCCCCCCCCAGCATGGAAGTTAAGTTCATTTTCTTCTTCTCAGTGATCTGTATACTTAGGTAATGGTAGAAGTGTTGTGTTTAAAAATGCTGAGAAGCTGATGTAGATGCAAGGGCCCTGTTATGATAGTATCAGATTCTTTCGTCTTGAGCCTGGTGACAAAGCAATGGTCTGTGTGCATTGTCCTAATTCCAGGCACAGATTTGGGTAACAGGCTATTTAAATACACATTGAGAATGGCCATTAGAGTAATCTAAAGATGTGCTCATTTAAAAACTTCATACTACCTTCAGCTTGACCACAAAACACTTCTGAGCAGAATAAGATGTTACACATTATCTCTCAAAGATGCTCAGGGACCAGCAAATCTCCAGGTGACAGGAGCTCAACTGGCCTATAAATGGTTTTAGCTTGAAATGAGTTGTAATAATAGGTGGGAGGGGAGCAACTTAATGGGTTGGATCCACTGATCAGCATGCACAAGGACTGTGGTTCTTTTCTGCTTTAATAGTATGTACCATAGCGGTCGGCAACTGATGGTTCTGGGCCAAGTCTGGCCCCCTGAGTAATGGCAATTTGTCTACTTCTCCATTCCCTCTAGTTCACAGCCAAAAGGAGAAGAAAGATGTGGATGAATAATATATGTGACAATGGAACTGGGAGCAACCTCCCTAGTGGAGTTGGGTCACTGCGATCTGTACCACCAAAAATACTCCCATAGACTTTAGCAAATCTGGCTGTTAGTTCACACTTGGTTTGCTGAGAGGGCAGATAGGTGATCTCCTTTTCCATTTACATTTTAAAATCAGCCCCCATAGTAGAGCCTTTTGAGACCCTAACTATTCTGTAGATATCCCCACCCTTCTAGGTAATACCTGGATCTGGCAATCCAGAGGCGTGAGGCTCACGGGTCTTTCCCTTGTTCCCCTCCCTTCAGCATTCCTCTCCAACTGTGAAGAGTTGGTTCTGAAGGTTGTGGGACTGCATGGTGTAATAGCTGCAGAGGTCAGGGGGCTGCCCTTAGGAGGGGAAGTGGGTGGAATTGTCCCTCTGTGCAGCTCCGCCTTTTGCTGCTTAGAAAGCCAAAGTAACTTCTTGTTTACTCGTTGCCTTTGCTGATTCCAGCAGTTGTGAGGCCAGTTTGAGAATTATGTGTAGGTCCAAACTTTCCTGGTAGGAAAAATAATTTATTGCCTCATCACTTGAACCAGCTTGTGTGTTTTGATCTTAGGAAGAGAGACATTTTTTTTTATTACAGACTGAAGCTGTGTTTTCAAAAAAAGAGCTGAGAGAAGGAAATAATGTAACTTGTCTTGCAAAGCAAAAAACTGAGCACAACACATTTCAGACTGGGGCAGGCAATTACTAGAGATCCACAACCTGATTGTTTGAAGTGAATGAAAAGCAATTGAGAGTAAATCAGGGATTCTTCTAAATCATTGTTTCCTGAAGATGTCACTGTTAGGCAGGCACTTGAAAAGATTGTCTGATAAAAGCTAGTGGTGAAAGAGCAGCAACTTAGGTAGACTAGAATAGCTGGCTCATTAGGAAAGTCTTCGCAGCTTCTACAGAGAAATCATTTGAACTTTTTAAAAGGGCTTAAAAAAAATTGTGAGTGACGACAACTATGGTTCCTTTTCTCTTATTGAAGCAAGTTGTGATTTTTATTGCAAGAACAATGCAAAATGTCCCATAATACCTCTCACAGTAGTGGGCTATGTACCTTCCCATCTGTTACCATCCTTGCATTTGTCCAGCCGTTTTGTTCAACAAAGTTTGGCGCTGACCTTCAACTTAAACAACTTCTCTGCTGGCATTAGAGCTACTTAAGTTGGAGGATGGCTCCTTGGACTGGAGGAAGGCTTCAGACTTTGCTGAACAGACTGGCTGGATGCACGCCTCTGTTCATGAATTGTGGTGCTTCATATGCTTTAAAAAAAAAAGAGGTAAGTGGAGAGGAAAAAGAATCAGGAAGAGGGAGGAAGTCAGACAGGAGACAGGGAGTCGTTTTTGCAAATGAACAATCCTGGGACAGATCTTCATATGCTTTGAGGTAGCCCTTCAGGCTCCACTGATTCCCTCAATTGCAGTACATTGTTCTGTTCTGAAAAGCTAATTTTATATGGTTGACAGATGAGACTTGTATGCTGCCTTTTGCTGTAAGATTCTCCAAGAGATTGTTAGTATGTCATCTTACCATTCATATGGGAAACATTTTTATTAACATACCATCAGTTTGAGGGTGAGTGGCTGTCACTAATGCTCAAAGAAACAGGCTGTGTGGATGGAATATAACATAGGTTTGCAGAATGAAGGTGAGGTTGTCATCCACAGGAGCACTTATCCACAGGTGCCCCAGGTGCCCCAAGCTCCCCATCATTATATCAGGAGCACTTTAAGTGCAACTGTGCTGTGTTAGAACCCGATTTAAACACTCAGGAGCTGGAGATCTTCAGCCTCATGGATACCCGTCTGTAGGTGGAAGCAGTCTTATAGTTTGTTTTCTCTACTGGGGTAAGCCTCAGTGTGAGTGTTTTCAGACTGTGTATTCTTTTGTCCATCTTGCCTCTGAACTAAGCCTTAGACATTAATGGCATCTGTCCTGCCCAGCAACTAGTCAACAAGCTGTCAAGACTAGGGATGGGCACAAACTGCATTTTTGCAGTTTGGTTTGTGGCTGAATCAACCCATACAAACCAGGAGGTTGGTTAGCGAACTGACACTGTTTGAATCAGTTCCTGAGCCATTAAAAGTTTAAACCCCTTCTTTCTGCTCCCCACAGCTTTTCCAAAAAGCTGAGTTGTTAAGAGCAAAAAGCAGGGGTGAAACCCTGTTTTCTACTCTTCACAAACCTCCACAAACTGCACCAAAATTAATGGAAGTTCGTGATGGTTCTTCAATTAATGAACATTGCTTCAAGAACCACAAACTGGCCAAAATTTGTAATGAACTTTAGTTCGCCAGTCGGTTTGTGACCATCCCTGGTCAAGACCCAGTGTAAGCAGGTGGGTAGTCAGCCTTTGTCAGCAGTGTTGATGTTTGCCAGATAGCTTGTGGGAATTTTTCTGAGCTGATGCGTATATACACACACACACGTGTCTTATAACTGTATTCTTAACTTTTGTTTTAGATCTTTCCAAAGTGAAGCTGATGAGGTTTGATGACCCCCTCTTGGGACCTCGTCGTGTTCCTGTGCTTGGAAAAGAAGATGCTGAGAAGACTCCCATTTTAGACCAAGCTGTCTTTCACATAGACCTAGCTGGCAAGCAGGTTCGCCTCACTGAGAATGGGCGAACAACAGATATTGGGGATACACTAGTCTATGTTGTTAATTAGGACTGGGACAGAGCTGCATTGATCACTGATGAATCTTCAGGTGACATGGAAGAGTTTTTGGAAGAGTTTTGAAAGCAGTAGAGGACCGCAGCGAGTTTAATGGCTGGGTGTAAAAAAAAAATCCATACAGATTAAGCTCCTTCAATATTTAAGTATGGGTATAATAAACATTTTTTCCATCCCTGTGGCATTTAAAAAATTATCTTTGTAACTAAAACCAAGAAAGAAATTTTTCATACATTTTAAAATGTGTATGTGCATGCGTGCGGGTATATAGCGTCCACTGCATACAGGAGGCAATATAGCACTTCCGTTTCTTTATCTTTCTGGACTTTGGTTGAGGATGCCAGGAAATTCACTGCTGCAAGATGGTGAAGCCATACTATCCCTTCCAGGGGTTACCTAAGTTTACTGAGGAGCCTCTTCAGCAGGGGTATCTATAGCTGTTGCTTGCCTTCAAAACTAAAGTGTATTGGAAGTACAGTCATGGTCCCTGCTGCGACCTGATGAAGTATCATCCATACTCAAAGCAAAGTGCGGTCAGAGGAAAGCAGCGGAGAGACCCATGTTTCCCCTGAGTTGGTAGAACAGAAGCTTTTGGGAGTCAGAGTTCCATTCTTCAGATACATAGAAGGGAGCTTTGAATCTTGAAAGCATAGAGCCTGGAAATCTTTTTCATCTCGTAAGGTGCTACTGGACTCGTTTCTAACTGTTCTACTGCAGACCTGCATGGCTACCTTCTGAAATTGAGTTGGTAGGGCAATCTCTCCCTTTCCAGCACAATATGACTTAGATATGACTGTGTCAAAACCTGTCTTCCAGCTATCTGCTACTATTAGTACCAGCAGAAGAGCAGAGACTCTGGGCACTGTCTTTCTCCCTTTCCTGTTGCACTCAGCTCAAAATGAAGCTCTAAGCCTGGAACTGGATAAGTAATGATTCTAGGTTATGAATGAAAAGGGAAGGACAATTGTGCTGCCATTTTGGAAAAGTGATGGTAAAGGAGCTGGAACTTGGCTGTCATCAACATAACCATGTGGGGGGGTCTCTCATTAACTCACAGTCACACACATGCGCCAAAAGGTGTTTGTTGTAGCAAGCTAGAATCCCTTCAAAAGAAAAAAAAGTGATATTAGCTGTCATAGGCCAGAGTTTACTCCCTCAGCTATATTATATAAATTCTAAAACCAGATTTTGTATTATTGCTACTTCAAAATATGAGATGGTTTTCAACAAAAGTTAGTTTGCCACTTAGAAGAGTTTTGAGATGATGGCTCTTAGCAAAAGGACACATGGTAGCTCCCGTTACCTTATCACCTAACAAATATTGGAATAACAGACAGGATTTTTTTTAAACAGACTGCTTGTTTAGTGTTCTTTCTAAGCACTTTTTGGAGTAGGAAAGATGAAAGATCTTTCCACAAATTGCTTAAACTTTACTGCCCTCCAGAGTTTATCGTGAGTACTTTCCATTGTTTGAGAAATGGGATTGATCATTGAGCGGATAATGCTGCTGTTGTGTTAGGAAGCTGAAGTGGGATAGCCACTTGAAGAAGAATGTAACAGTGAAAAGGATTTTTGTTGTCTTCATCCCATTTAAAATGGGTTTTGTACTAATAAAATGGTGCCACCTTTGGTATTTCTGTATAAATTGGAGCTAGGATAGTCCCCTCTACCCCTTGCCCACAAACTGTATTTGCCAGAGAGTTCAGTCATTGATTATCGCCAATGCCTTGAGACTTGTGTTTAGTCTGTCACTGTTTCTTAGCTGACAGTAGTCTCGCTGAAGTGATGGATAAATGCTCCGTCTCACACATTTAATCATGAAGGGCCTTCTTCAGACAAACTAAGAAAAAACCTACATCTCTTGAAAACAGAGGGTAAATTTCCCCCCGCATCAATTTAACCAATCCGATAGATAAATTTTGAGTCTGACCCACAGTGCTCCTTTTTCATTTGCAGAGGTCAAGCAGACCAATTTGGAGAAGGCTTTGGGGCAGTGTACTTACTCCACTTTGTCCCTCAGCTCTTTCTCTAGCTGCTTAGTGCCATGGTAAACAAAAAAATAGTCTTTCTAGTGCTGTCCTTCTCTGCTACCCCCCCCCCCCATTGGGGGGGGGAATGTCCCACTCAGCCCTGAATGTTATGCAGATCCCATCCCATTCCTATTTATCCCCATGCCCTGGCAGTCTTACGGCTTCTGGTGATAGGCGGGCTCAAAGCCCTGTGAATCATAAAGCTGCCACCACAGTGGGATTTCAGTCAGCGAACTCAAGCCCTTATTTTCCGTTTTCCTCCAGTTGGTTCTCTTCCCACTGGTTTTTTTTTTTTAAAAAACCCTGAATGCATTAGGTGTCAGCTACTTGGAGGTCACAATGTGATGGTAAGAGGGAAAGTTGGTACTGAATTTCTTAATGTTATGTCTGAAGGCTTTTTAAAAAACAAGACAGGCCCCCCCCCCTCTCCTTTGCCATTGCTGAGATCTTTTGGTCATACATCTCTCAGCTCCCGAAGTGTGACTGCTGTCAAAGTTTACTTCTTTAACCAATTTCTTTCTAGTTTAGAAAAGGAGAAGAGGGTACAAGCCTCCTTCCTCTTTTCGCTTTCTCCTTTTCAACACTTTGATCAGTCTCTCTGCAGCCAGCCAGGCTGCCTTCTGGCATCTAACTATAGCATGCTAGTAAGAAAATGAGCAGTTCCAGCTCTGCAATTACACTGTCTGCTGAACGCCTGCCTTTGGAACGCAGAGGGGGACCCAAACTGAGTATGGAGAACAGATTACAGCCAGGGCAAAAAGCTAACTGTGCCTTGTGGCTGTAAGAGCTGCCAGAAATGAAAGAGTCCTTGGCCAAAATCCCCTCTTGGCACAAAAAGCAGCAAGAAATGTAATGCGGCTTTTCAGACAATCGATGGTGAGAAGCAGCAATGTTCTGAATGTGTTATTCTCTGTAAGAATAAAATCAGTATTTTTAAAGAAAGAGGTGTGCAATCCCCCACCCCTTTTTTGGTTTGGGTTTATTGAGCTGAAAAAAAATGGGTTTCCAAAAGAATCCTAGATCCCAATACCAGTGTGGTATTCGGATCCGAGATTTTTCAGAAGTCCTGATTTTTTTCTGGGTCCAATAGACCCAAGAACAATAAAATGGGTGGGGGGATTGCACACCAGAAGCTGTGCCCACGGGGAACACTCTGCTCCCTGTGGGCACAGCTGATCCGAGCTGCAAGAGGAGTCAGCCCCAGCTGAGGCTGATGCTGGGCTGACTTCTCTTGCAGCCCAGTTTAAAGCAGGAGAAGGCAGCCAGCCCTGAGCCAGCAGGGGCTGTCTTCTGCAGCCTCTTTAAAGTTTAAAGGTACTGTAGAAGCCTGACAAACCGCTGAGAGGCGGGAGCAATCTGCTCCTGCTGGTTTTGGATCTACTGGTAATTCCTAAATATATCCGGGATTTTCTTGGGGGTTTTCCCAAGAGAACCCAGATACATTTGGGAAGCTGAAATATACCTGAAAAATATCAATAATGTATTTTTTCGTATATATTTGCCTCAGATTCAAATGCACACCCCTAATAGCAACATACTTACAAAGATTTCCTACATTTCTCTGTGAAAGCCACCTAATGCTGCCTGCCTAGCTCGTTGGGTTATTTCTCCATCCTTTGTGTCTGTATCGTATTCACTCTTCTTGTAACCCATTTGCTCTCCTTGTTACCCATTTGAAGATGTTCCTCGTTTCACATGCACATTCAAAATTAACTTTTGATACAATGCAAAAAGCGCTTGAGGAAGAAAAGGTCATGTTGGTACAAGCAGTGGAGAGTAAAGGAAAAACACTGGCTTTGGTAGTTGGAGAGTGCGAATAGGAGTGTGTGGGTGGGAGAACAGACTCAAATATTGGTTGTAGACCAGTATTATGGAAGGAGGTTTAGAAAAGGGAGCCCCTAGTAATGACTTGTTGGATAACTGGCTAAGCCCCACTATGGCTGTGGTACCCTACAGTAGTACTGGGCAGAAGGTAGACCATAGCCCATCAGTGTTTCATTAGCTGGTTTCTGATGGACTAGCTAGCAATTGCTGGGTGCTGGAATTCTTTGAAAAGATGGCAGAAGAGGATGCCCATCATCTGAAGCAGGTTCTTAAATGGAAGAACATGCGGAGGTAGGACCATCACTCAGTGGTAGAGTACTGAGGAGCCATCTTCAGCTAAAGGCTGTTGCTGCTAGCTTCATTTATAGTCTGCCTTTCTCACTAGGAGTCAAGGCAGATTACAAATACAAGAATTAAGCAGGCAATCTAGCAAGCGAATTACAAAGCATGAGAAAAACATTTGACTCTTAACAGCAAAGATTCTTAGTAAAACAATAATGGAGTAGGGCTGAGCAGATTACAGTCATGAAAAAGACTGTTCAGTTAATCAGCAAGTGGAGTACAGAACATGATGGCACAATTCATTCTAACAGATTATTAAAACAAAATACTGCAGAGGGACTGGGATTGAAGACTTAGAAAAACAACACAAAAACAGTCTAAGTATAACAGCAGTAGGAAAGACAATGGAGAGTCCAGAATTTAATGAAGTTCCAGTCAAACTAGATAATAAGTTAGTGGAGGAGACTGACAGTTATGGATCTTTTCTCACCTGCCAATCAGCCTTTTCCAGCCTTGGGAAAGCCAATTCCTGGAGCTGCACAGGACACATTGGTAGGTGACCCACAGTGAGGAGGGGGAGAGGTGGAATTGCTCCTGCAACTTTTGGCAGTGCAGCTTCACTTCTATTTGATACTTGACAGAGGGCTTGTGACCCCAGGAATCAATGGGTGCTGCTGGGAGGGGGAAGTGGGGAAGATCCTCAGCCCTTTCATAAACAGGTGATGAGATCCACCCTTAAGTCATCCCTATCATTTACAGTTATCTTGCCATCACAGGTACTGCTCGCTCTCTCTGCATGTGTAGGAATATGCATTTTGGGGGCAGGAAACTCTGTTTTAATTATTTTTGTTGTCCACAAATGCTTTTTAAATTTATTTTTTCTTCTCCTGTCCTGTTACTTTCCCCACTTGTAGTTATGTTGGGGCTGCTGCCAGCTCAGAATCTGGTGGACCATGGAGCCCCTGCTTACTTACTTGCCTCCCCTGAGTTTAAGAGCACTTCTGTTGGTATCTGAGGCACTGTGACAGCAGTCCTAAGCAGGTCTTTGCAAAACTCTACTCAAGTCAATTAAATGGGGCTTACTCTCAGGAACATGTGCTTAGGGTTGCTCTGCTAGTCTCTTTGCACTCTGGGAACTGTAGTCATGTTAGTGACAGGTACCCTGAGGATCAGATTAGATGAGAAGTTAAGCCCCAACCCAACTTCCATTTAACGTGGGACTGGCACTCACCTGCAAAATAATGTGTGTCGGGGGGGGGGGGATAGTCTCCTGAGCACATGTGCGTGGAGGCACGAGAGGAGACATGTCTTGTCTGATCAGACCCTGAGACTATAGTTCCTAGGGTGAACTGAACCATGCTGTCTTAGAGCATCCAAAATGCTGGGGGTGAAGGAGAAAAGGTAATCTTGGAGGTGCTGCTACTAGCTGTAGTTGCCCTATCACCAGCTTTGGGAGTGAAATGGATAACCTGCATGCAAATGATATATCCTCTTTCTCTTTT
Organism: Gekko japonicus; assembly: GCF_001447785.1. Lineage (NCBI taxonomy): Eukaryota > Metazoa > Chordata > Lepidosauria > Squamata > Gekkonidae > Gekko > Gekko japonicus. The sequence goes on along the minus strand of NW_015167542.1, from coordinate 486,612 downwards.
TTACAATATATTTATTAAATTTTTAAGCATAATAAGACAAACATATAAACACAAATTTAGACAACAACATATACATGAATTGAATTTTGTATCAAGCCAAAACATTAGCTGTCAGATCTTACATCATAATACCTACTAACTCCTATACCAAAGTATTTAAAGAATTCCACATTTGAGTACACTCTTCTATTAACATTACTTATACTGACTTAACGACACCTGTTTTTAATTGTGCTATTTTTTAAAAAAAAATTCACATTGATCTTATAAATTAATTTTTCAGAGGTCATTGTTCTCCACAATATCTCCATATAGCAAAGAGAGAAGAAAAACGAAACTATCTACTTTCCACTATTCAACAGATCAACCATTCCAAAGTTAAACACATTTTTACTAATAATAACCTTTAGAATTTAGATGTCTTATAACTACTTCCATCTCCCAAGACAAAGCTACTCACTCCCTTGTTTAATTCTTAACTATTTAATGCTTTCACTATTGTTTCTTTCCTTTTAATTATCAACACGTGCAACAAACATTATTATAACTCACCAACTCTTTCTATCTACCCTTATCCCTAACTTTTCCTAATTACCCCCTTACATTATAAATGCAACCATACATATATCAACTAACACAAAACATAATTTATAAACTATCTCCTATAAATAGTCTAGTTTGTATTTTTTTTACAATAACAAGTCAAGTTAACCATAACATACTCTATTGACAAACATTTTCACATACCTCCGTCCTATAAATTCTCCCAAAGCTAAAAACACAAACATTTCAGTCTACTAACCCCAATCCTAACTTATCACCACCTTACTTTATCTGTTCACTATTCCATTATAACAAGCATTTAAGGGTCAATTTTTTCCAATTAGACATATATCAGCAGCAACATACAGTTCACTCTGTCATGTAGTTTAATCTGTCTCCTATAAGTCAATAGTCTGTTTTTTTGAAGTAACATGTCTGCATGTCTTCTTTCTTTAATTGAGTG
>NW_015167542.1:467628-485559 GCF_001447785.1 Gekko japonicus | reverse complement strand
ATATGTCGTTTCTGTAAAGTTTACATACACTTCTTCTTTGTTTAGCATAGATTGGAACTCAATGCCCTCTACCATTTGATCCTTTTTTCCCCTAATTGTGAATTATGCGCTGTTTCTAAAAAATCTGCGCAGGCTTTTTCAATACCCTTTTGAATCTGTTCCCTTAAAATCTTCAGGAACTGTTCCATGGACAAATCTCCCACCAGCATATTCTCATCCTTTTCCTCCTCCTCTTGTGTTATCAACGCCATTTTAATTACACAGTTCAATTCATTTCACTCAAGTTCTTATATTCATACACAATACGTAGCCTTTTTCCTGTCTGTTTCCATAATAAGTCCATGCCAATGGAAAGAAAAAGCGAGAAAAAGTTCTCCAAAGTTGCAAACACACCAGAGAATATTCCTGCCGCTCCTAATCATCTTCTGGCCGCTAAACCTCTCCTTTTCGAGCAAATGATTTTAGGGTAACGTCACCACCAATTTTCTCTATTACGAAGTTAGAAGTAGTTGTACACACAAATTCACTTCTTGGTCTTCTTCTGTGTTGTTTACTTGAAGTTTTTAAATCCAAACATGGTTAAAATAGGTGGCTGCAGTTACATAAAACATGGCGTCCATGCTCCACCCCACAAGTCGCTCCTGCTTTGGGGCAATAATGGACACCTCCCCCCGCATTTGTCAGCTGTGGGAGGGGCCAGAACAGAGCCCCCTGCTCCAGTCCTCTCTCCAGGAGGTCTGGCAAAGTTCTCCTGGCAACCAGGAGGCTCCAAAAGTAGCGAAAAGGGGTCGGGCGGCTCGGAGCAAACCGAGAGCCGCACATCGATGCACCGAGCGCCCCAAGTTATCTATATCCTCTTTCTCTGACCTCCTTGAACGCTAACCCGGGGACTAGAATAATTACGGTATGCTAATATTAATGAATGTTAATTTTTAATTTGCTTTTTGTTCAAATGACGTTAATGAAAGTAGCTTTTTAATTTCATTTAGTTGATTAATAGATAAATGCACATCACTGTTTTATTGAAGACTTAACATCTCCCCTTCTTTTCCTCTGCTCTCACACGCAGCCCTGATTTTTATCTAAATTCTCTTTGGTAGCTGACTAAATTGGTGAATTATGCAAGTTAAACACCTTCATTCTAAGCACTTTTTAAACTTGTTTGGTGTCTTGAATGTAAAGCCTGTATCTTCTATGGAACTAAAAGTTAAGGGAAATGAAGTGGGCTCTTGGCCTGCAATTTCTTAATTCTTCCAAACTGTTAGAGGTTCGTCTTTAATCCTTTTGGAATTTTATTTTAGCTTGTTTCACTTACCTAAATGAAGGGGTCTCAGGTTCTGTTTGTGCATGCATGGCCACCATCTGATTTTATTATCATTTAACACTTGATGACTTGCATGTATCAATGGACCAATGCTCCCTCTAAGCTGTGAATTCTTGTGAGCAAAAATTCTACTTTGTGAGCTACTGGGATTAAAGGTGTGAGCAAGTGATCTGGCTACTGCATAAATTAGTTTACTCTGGAGCCATTCTTCCTGATCCAAGACAAAAATGTGTGAGCTGGAGGCTAAAAAACTGAGCTAGTGCACACTAACTCAGCTTAGAGGGAACACTGCAATGGACTCCTTTAACAAAGCACTGTATATAAGGTGATATGGAGATTCTTATCTATGGAGGTTTCTTCACACATGTCAATCACCACTAAATGCTGTAGACATCCATGGAAGAATATCCATGTAAGACATTCCTCATTGATGCCAACTCCAGCTTTGGATATTCCTAGAGCTTTGGGGGCAATGCCTGAGAAGGGAAAAGTTCGGGGAGAGGGATGGAATTCAGAAGTGATATGATGTCAGAGTTTGCCCTCCACAGCTGCCATTTCTTCTACCAGAACTAATTTATGAAGTCTGGAGATCAACTGTAATTCTAGGAGATCCCTAGGCCCCTGCTAGAGGTTGCTGTCCTTAGTTCCACATCCAGTCACACTTCTTGGTGTGTATGTGGTTTCTACTGTGAGGCTCAGGGAGAACATGGGGCTGCTGAAATAACACTCTTGGAACCATCACTAAATAGGGTTTGGATACACAGCCTTACAGTTATGTCTTCCTTTTATTTCCCATTTGTCAAAAAGGAAGCAGAGTAATATTCCTCCTTTGTTCCATACTATGAATTCTTGGTTGTATTCTGATGTTAGGGTTGGCAACATCTGGCTTTGGATGGTGAACTTGTAATACCTGTATGGCAGGGAGAAGTATACAGCAACTATCACTTCAGCTCTGTGACAGGAGATGAAGTCTTTGCCTAATGTCCTTCCATGCAACTATTAAAGGCACAGGGAAGAGCCCTCAATTGAAATCTCTACATTCTGCTGTTGAGTAAATGATATTCTGTACAGTACACTCCTTCTCTGCCAGTCTATTCCCAAATCTAGCAGACTGCAAACCCAGTTGCATAAATAAGACTCAACTTGGCTGTTTTAATTGCACTCTCTAATAAGATCTATATTGTTCGCCAGCCTGCCTTTATGCTTTGAAACTTGGCCTTGCTAGAAATATGCCTGTGCCTCTCAGTTTGCATTCGTATTCCTTGTCAACCAGTGCAACATGATTCTCCTGTTCACAGTTCCTTGGGGCTGGGTCAGTTCAAGAGCTGCTATGTAGTCATTAGCAGATCAAAGAGCAAACTGCTGTCTGTTGTAACAATGACACTTCATTGCCAATGGGAGCGATAAACTCCCCCCCCCCCATGGATGATTTGGATGGCCTTCATGACTGCCTTTTTTGTAATCATTACATGTAGTGCACTTTTATGTTTTCTAGAGCGATGTCAAATGCATCCCAGTTTGGTTTCACCAGAACATTTGCTAGAGTCCACCTTTCTTGCTGAGATTACTCACTGTACGACAGAGCAATCAAACAGGCAGCCGATAATACAATACAATAGGACTGGGATTACAGAAATTAGAAACAATGCAAAAATATGATATTTCAAACAATGAAAAAATGGCATTACAAAAGTAGAAAACAATGCAGGAGGAAGAGGAGGAAGAGGAGGAGATTGGATTTATACCCTGCCCTTCATTCAAGAGTCTCAGAGCAGTTTACAAACTCCTTTTCGTTCCCCTTACCGCAACAGACACCCTGTGAGGTAGGTGGGACTGAGAGAGCTCTTTCGAGAACAGCTCTGACAACTATGGCTTGCCCAAGGTCATCCAGCAGCTGCAAGCGGAGGAGTGGGGAATCAAACCCAGTTCTCCCAGATTATAGTCCGCACACTTAACCAGAAGATAATTCATATGATAAATAGCATTCAGTTCATGTGAATGGTTACTGTATCATGAACTGGGCAATGTGTGGATTTTCCTTGGGGGTATATCTTCCCCTCACATGAATCAGAATACTGGAGAATCAGGGCTCTCGTTCACATGAATAGAAGCTGTGTCTGCATGAGCAATTAATGCACTGCCTGAGTCACATGAGATGGCAACTGTGCATACTGTGCTCCTGATACACATATCTGGTGGACTCCTGGTTCATGTGAATGGAACAGAACAGCTACAGAGGAGTAGTGATTTGCAGCAGTATCTGTTCTTGACCTACAGACCAGTGTTTAGAGGTGGAGACTGGTGGAAAGCAATCCCCCCCCCCAAAAAAAACCCTCTGCACTCTTCCTGCTCAGCCTTTGCTTGCTGTAGAAATTGGAAACCAGCAAGAGAAATCTTGAGGTGCTGTGAACAACCTACAAGATAAGCAAGGTAGACTTCATCCAGCAGTTTATAATGGCAGAGGTGGCTGCTTTATCTTTGTCATTTAACAGCTTGTGTTTGTATTAACACCAAGAAATAAAGGGATGATTTTATAGTGCTGTTCCAGGGGGAAATAGCATTATTACCTTTTGTAATGGGCTCTGGAGGGTTGCTATCTCTACTGTTTTTCATTATGGAGCAAAAGTGGCAAGAGAAATCCATTTCGCAGTTCTGCTTGTTTAAGGGGAAATTTGGCTGGTTTAAAGACAGAAGAAGCTCAATGGATTGTTCTGTGTATTTTATTTGTTTCCAGGAGATGTCACTGTTAGGCAGGCACTTAGCTGCTCGGCCCTGATGACAGTGAGACCCAGTGCTAAAGAGGAGAGATGCAGGATTAGTGCTAGGTTTCCACGCTATTTACTAAGCTGCTGGTTGTACTTGATTGGCCTGTTGAAAGAAAACTGGCCAGGTCAACTTTTACCAAGGAGCAGTTATTTAAGGTAACAGAATGGGCAGGTTTTCTAAGCCGATTAGTTCAAATTTACACTAAGCTAAAGTGGTTGAAGATAAACGAAAAGGGCTCAGGGGTTTTGTCCTGTAACATAATTTTAATGGCAACAAGGAATCAAAGTGCAGGAGTCTGAGACACAGGTAACGGGAAGGAGCTTTGTTATGGGACTACTGGCAGTAAAGCTACATGCTCCAACATTCTTATAGACAGATTCCGGGAGGAGAGGTCCTTTAATAGCTGCTAGCCATGGTGAGTACACGGAACCTCCACATCCAGAAGCAGTAAATCCCCAAACACCAGTGTTTGTTGAACCTCTAGGACAACTAGTTGGCCACTGTGTAAAACAGGATGCTGGAGCAGATGGACTACTGGCCAGGTCCAGCAGAACCCTTCTGACTGATCTACTTGTATGTCTGAAGGTGATGCTATGGATAGGACTTCCGGTTAATGGCGACACGCTGGCGGATGCACCTCCCACACCTCCTGGGGGTGTGATCTGCGTGCTAGCGGTTAGGAGGGGGGACGATTGTTCACCACCACCCCGGAGCTTTTGTGAAAGGCTCCTAGCCATGGGGCTTTTGGAGGGTGGCCTCTTCACCAGCGCGTTGCTGGGGAATTGAGGCGCTCTCCCACCCCGACTGTCCTGCTGCTATGTGTCCAAATGGAACTAGAGCTACTGACCGGGACAAGTGTTGGAGATCGAGCATTTTAAACGGACTCTAAGCGAGGTCTTATGACCAACAATGAACAGTGAGTCGAGTAAAAGGGAAATGCCGGTAATTTTAAAAGAAAGCCCTCCGCTGGGAATGGCGAGAAAAGCGAGCGGGGGAGGGGCCCCTCCCACACGCATAAACAAAAAGCGAGCTAACGGGGGGGGGGGAGAGCAGAAGTTAAAGCGCTGCAATCTGTTTTAAGAAACTTACCAGAGCACGGATAAGTGTATGGGCGAATTTCAGAGACTTTAGCAAGTTTATACAAAAGTAAACAATCCATAAAAATGGCGTGGAAAAAAACAGAGAAAAACAAGCCAAAGTGAAACCACCGGGGAGCATGAGCCCACGACTGGAAGAGACCACTGAGTTCTCTAAGCTTTTAGCGGACTCTTTGTGCCCTCTACTGGATCAGATGACTAACATCAATCAACAGCTGACAACTTTAAACCAGAACTTTGCAGTTCAGCAGCTCCAACTGTCTGAAACTACAAAAAAGATGGAGCAAACAGCTGAGAAAGTAAACGACCATTGGACACTTACCGTGAGGGGTCCTTCTCCTCTGAGGAAAGGAGGACATCTGAATGAGTTATTCCCACCGTGCTATCAGGGAGGCAGGAACTAGTTTTTTCTCCTTCCTGTTGGCGCCCGTATCTCTAGGTGAAGGGGGGGGGAGGAAGGAAACAGGCGTTAAAGGGATCAATTCTTTCCCAACTGGAGGCGGTTTGTAACATGAAACCCCAAGGAGACAGATCAATTTCCCACTCTGACATCCTTCCTTTTGGGGAAAGAAACAAAAGGTAGTCGCTATAAGTACTACCAGAAAACCCAGGATTTCTGTGCTCCTCTCACTACATCCCACTAGACTCCCAAACCCCTTTAACCTGAATCCGACCATTGGTCACTTACCGTGAGGGGTCCTTCTCCTCTGAGAAAAGGAGGACATCTGAATATGAGTTATTCCCACCGTGCTATCAGGGAGGCAGGAACTAGTTTTTTCTCCTTCCTGTTGGCGCCCTCGGAATAGCCCCGCCTCAGTTCTGGGACTCCGAAAGCAGTGGATGTAGCCTGTGGGCCCTAACCTTGCCCTATAAAAACACAACTGTAAAAGTTAACCATAACAGACAACTTCCCACTCTGAACCATAAGAAGAAACAGCAGAGTAGGTGTCTAAAAACAGGAGAAGAGAAAACAGCACAAAGGAATTAGGAGACAGGTAAGGATGACAGAGGGAGGGCCCAGATCCTCCTTTCCTCAGAGGAGAAGGACCCCTCACGGTAAGTGTCCAATGGTCGTTCTCCCTCTGAGGCAGAGGACATCTGAATGGGACCTCCCCGAGCAGTGTCCCCTATACGGGTGGGTTGTCATCCTCTTCCAGTGCTATAGCGTGCTGCAACACTCTTCTTCCGAACGCTGCTTCGGCTGATGCCATTGTGTGGATCTTGTAGTGTCTTGTGAACGTAGAAACTGAAGACCATGTCGCCGCCCTGCAGACTTCCTCCACAGATGCTCTGTTAAAGAACGCTGCATTAGTTGCTGCACTTCTCAGAGTGCGCTGTGATGCTGCTTGGCGGGTCCTGACCTGTAGCCCTATAGGCCTCCACAATGCAAGCTTTGAGAACCGAATTGATGGTCGACTTCGCCATCCTTTCTCCCTTGCGAGGCGGAGATATCCCAATGAACAAGGAGTCCGATTTTCTCCAAGCCTCAGTTCTGGTGATATAGATCTTCAAAGCCCTTCTCACGTCTAAGGTGTGCCACAGACGCTCTTTGGGATGTTTGGGGTCAGGACAGAAGGAAGGCAAACATATCTCCTGAGACCGGTGAAACCTAGTTTCCACCTTAGGTCGGAATGTAGGATCCGTTGTCAGTACCACCTTGTCCTTGTGAAAAACACAGCACGATGATTTCACCGACAAGGCACTCAGTTCCGAAACTCTCCTCGCAGACGTGATAGCTACGAGGGATAGTGTTTTCATTCTCAGCCATTTCAGGTCGACCTTAGAGAGAGGTTCGAAAGGCGGCTTCATCAGGGCTGTGAGAACTATATTCAATTTCCAGGTAGAAAAATAGTGTGATGTAGGTGGAGACTTCGCCGTCGCCCCCTGGAGAAATAGTCGAATGTGAGGGTGTTTAGATAATCTAACACCCTCTATGGAAGGAAGCACCGTGGCCAGCGCAGCGAGCTGTCTGCGTAAGGTGGCTGCTCGGAGACCAGTATCCAAGCCGTCCTGTAGAAAAGCCAGCAGCGAAGCCATAGAAGGGGAGAATGGATTGACCTTCTTGCGCCAACACCATCTAACGAAGACCTTCCAAGTATAGTTGTAGATGCGAGTCGTGGATCTACGTCTGGAAGCCATAATGGTGTCCAGGACCTGCGTAGAGAAACCTAATCTCGATAGTCCTTGCCGCTCAATCTCCATGCGGTCAAAGATAACCAGGCTGGATCCGGGTGCCACACCGGACCCTGAGATATCATGTCCGGAGACACTGGTAGGGACAGAGGAGGAAGGATCGACATCTGCTGTAACATCGAAAACCATGGGCGTCTCGACCACCGAGGAGCCACCAAGATGACTTCTGCTCGAAGATCCCTGATTCTGCGTAGCTTTCTGGCAATCAGGATGAAAGGAGGGAAGGCGTAGAGTAACTCCGGTGGCCAGTCCGTCGTGAACGCATCCGTTGCCTCTGCGCCCTGATGGAAGTACCTGGTGTAATACCTCGGTAGCTGGTGGTTGATGGGTGAGGCAAATAGGTCTATCGCCGGACGTCCGTAGTGTTCCACTATTCTGCGATAGAGGGCTGGATGTAATGCCCACTCTCTCTCCTGTAGGGTTCGTCTGCTGAGCCAGTCCGCCTGGACATTGTCGATCCCCTTGATATGCTCTGCACGAAGGGATGCAAGGTTCTTCTCCGCCCAGCGCAGGATCTTCATGGACTCCCTGTGTAACCGGCACGATCGAGAACCGCCCTGCTTGTTCAGATGAGCTTTTGCTGCAATATTGTCCATTCTCACGAGTACATGCTGTCCCCGGAGTTGTGGGGTGAAGCTCATCAGGGCTAATCGAATTGCTCGGATTTCTAGCAGATTGATTGGGAGCGATCTTTCGGTCGTTGACCAGAGTCCTTGCACAGGAACGTTCTCCAGCGTCACTCCCCATCCCAGTAGACTGGCGTCTGTGAACAACTCCCTCCAGTTGGCCACATAGTACGACTTCCCGTTCATCAGGTTGTTTAAGTCCGTCCACCATCGCAGACTCTCTTTGACCTGGAGAGGAACCCGAACATTGATTGTCTGTTTCTGCATGATGTTAAGTTGATATGGACGTAGGAACATCTGTAGGGTTCTGGCGTGCATGCGACCCCACTGGATCATATCGATGCTGGCAATCATGAGCCCTAGCAGGCTGGCGAGTTCCATTAATGGAGAAGTTCTGCTGCTGAAAACGCGTGTGGCGATGACTTTGATTCTCTGTGCCTTGGCCCTTGGTAAGAACAGAGAAGTGTTCTTGGTGTTGATCACTGCTCCCAGATGCTCGACCTGTTGGCTTGGCGTCAGACAACTTTTTCCCCAGTTTATTAGGAATCCATGGTTGCGCAGGCAGTGAAGTGTTTTCTCTGTGTTGGTGAGAGCTTCCTGACGCGAACTCGCCCGTACCAGGAGGTCGTCAAGATATGGGTGCACGTGGATCCCCTGCGTTCTGAGAAAACTCACAGGATTGATCAGTAGCTTGGTGAAGAGTCTGGGCGCTGTGGAAAGGCCAAAGGGGAGTGCTCGGTATTGAAAATGGAGCCCATAAATGCAAAACCGGAGGTATCTCTTGTGTGCGGGGAGTATTGGCACATGCAGATACGCGTCCGTCAAGTCTATCGATGTTAGGAATTCGTTGGGTGCTAAAGAGTCCGCTATAGATTTCAGGGTTTCCATACGGAAGTGGCGTAGACGGATAAATTTGTTCCGGAACTTGAGATCTAGTATTGCTCTCCAGTCCCCGTTCCGTTTGGGAACCATGAACAGAATGGAGTAGACTCCTTGGCCTGTCTCTCCGGCAGGAACTGGTTCTATGGCCCTGATGGTGATGAGATGCTGCAGAGCCTTGTTGACTATTAATCTTTTGCTTGCAGATTTGCTTGACGGGGATAGCAGGAAACGTTCTGGCGGTCGACTTAGAAATTCTATCGCGTAACCGTGAGATACAACTTCCAATGCCCAGGCATCCGCCTGTGCCACTGACCAGTTCCTGGCGAAGTGGAGAAGGCGAGCTCCCACCGGCGCGTCGGCATAGTCAATTTTGTTTGGGTTTAAAGTCTCTCGTGCCTCTGTCGCTCTTGTTGAACTGTGCTCTGTGAAAACGTGGATTGAAGGAGCCACGTCGGTTGATCTGTTTGGAAGCATCCCACGTGGATCTCTTGTTGTCCTGACGAAAACGTTGCAGGGTATGATGGGTGCAAAAGGACTGGGGGTTGCGTCGATCTGTGGTTTTCAGTGAGCGAGGCATGGCCTTTTTCTTGTCCCTGGTTTCAACCAGTATGCTGTCAAGTGCTTCCCCAAACAACCAATCTCCTTGAAAAGGGTAGGCAGTAACGATGGATTTAGAGAGATTGTCAGCCTGCCATGCTCGCAACCATAAAATCCTTCTGGCTACTGCAGTAGAGGCCAGACCTCTGGAGGCAAAGGAAATAATGTCCGAAGTAGCATCAGCCGTAAAAGAGTCAGATTTGAGGGTGCGGGAGATGCCTTCTAACAACGCTCTGTTGTTTTCTGGGATGAGTTGAACCAACTTCCTTAGCCAGACTATAGATGCTCTAGCTGCGATGGATGCAGTAGAAGCCGCTCTGACCATCATGGCAATGGAGTCGTGGATTCGGCGAAGGGTGGCTTCCAGCTTCTTGTCTGTTGCCTCCCTAAGGTTGCCCAAGCCATCTTCCAATACGAGGCCGGCTGTCTGGAGTGCCGCCACTGGAGCGTCTACTGGGGAGACCTGTAACAACTCATCGGCATAATTAGGCATGGCATACAGTTTTTTAGTAAATGCAGGGAACTGCTTGTTAACTACAGGCTTGTCCCATCCAGATCTTAGCTGACGTTCAAAGTATTCTGGAAAAGGGAAAACCTTTTCAGCACACTCCTCAGGGGAAAAAAATTCTTTATTGCCTCCTGATTTGGACTTAATTCTGGCCCTGGTTGCTTTCTGATACTCAGAAGCAGGTGCATCGTGCAATTCCAGTGCCTTAACAGCTTTAGTTAAAAGATACTGGTAGTCCTCTGCTTTAAAGAACCTACTAGTCTGCTCGGGAAGCTTAAGCTCCTCTGATTCCTCTTCGGATAAAAACTCACCCTCCTCCCTTTCCTCAATGGAGGAAGCGTTAGATTCCACTTCTTCTCCCCATTGCTCGTCTGGGGGCCTTCTAGAAGGGAGGGGAGGGTTGGGGGGGGCTTTCTTTGCCGCTTTGGTTGGCCAGCTGGGAATGAAGGGGAAGGGAGACTGTTGTTGGTGAGCCTCCTGGCGAGGTGGGAGCTGGGACTGAGTAGTCTTGGCCACCTCTTGCTGCACAGAGCGTCTAATGAACTCCATGAGTTCAGAAGGATCAACAAGGACCGCGTCCTTAGAGGGCTTACCCGAATGGCTGCCACCTGGGTCCAGAGAAGTCGATGCTGCATCACAGGAAGAACGGTCGCAGCCGAGTTCCGCAGCTCCTGAAGGTGCCCCAGTAAAAGGTCCAAGGCCCGAAGCCGGATCCTCAAAATGGCCACCGTCCGTCCTGGGAAGTGCTGATAAAATGGCGGGCTCATCGCAATCAAGCTGCAGACGGTGCTTGTGGGCGCTCCGCGCCGCCGCCCCAGCAGCTTCCGTTGCAGGCACCCGATCAAGCCACAAGAGCTGATCCGGCCCGACGACGTCCCATGCTGCCGCCGCTGCGGTTTGCGCCTCTCCCTCTTCGCCCGAGGAGAACACCTCGGGAAGTTCCCTTGAAGTCATGCCGGCACGAGCCTCTTCAGGGCTTAAAGTCCCGGCGTCTTTGCTCCAACCGGAGCAGGCAGAGGGAGAGGGAGGTAGAGAGAAAAGTAGGGAAAATAAGGTAAAGTGAAAGTAAAACGGGCAAGATAAGTTTAGAGTTGAGAAAATGGAGAAAAAAGGAGAAAAGTCTTTGAGATAAGCTCTAGCTAGCTGTCTAAGCTGCTGCTCCCTGGTGAGGCAGGAACAGAACTGAGGCGGGGCTATTCCGAGGGCGCCAACAGGAAGGAGAAAAAACTATTCCCTGCCTCCCTGATAGCATGGTGGGAATAACCCATTCAGATGTCCTCCGCCTCAGAGGGAGAAGGAAATGGATGCCAACTCTAAAAAAGTTAAGAAAAAGGAGCAAATGATGGAAAAGAAGCAAGCTTCGAATGAATTTCAACTTCTACAATTGCAAATGGAGAAAGCTAACCTGGTCCTCTGGTTCCAAGGGGTCCCTGAATCTAAAGATGAGAATCTAAAACAACTTTTGAGCGATGCATTAGCTCCAGTTACAGATTTAAAAGCGGAATATCTTAGAAGCGAAATGGACGTGGTCTACAGGGGGCCTACACCATTTACATAAAAAAAAATAATCTGCCTGGAGAGATAGTGGTGAGATTCTCGAAGAGACACATAAGGGATTTAATCCTGAAAGCGACTTCAGGAACACCACTGAAAATCGGAGGCAATACTATTAGGATTTTAAAAGATATTCCATTTGAAATAAGGAAGAAGAGAAAGAAGTACAAGGACTTACTTAATCCTCTTTCTACAAAGAAACAGCTTCTCATACAGATGGTTAACCCCGGAAGGCGTCATTTTCAAACTACAGGATAAAAAAGAAAAGATTGACTCTGTTTCCAAAGCACGTAAGTTTATGAGACTGCAACTGGGTGAACCAGAAGAGGACACCAAGGAAGAAGATGACAGCAAACCTAGTGACGAAATGGACTCAGTGTCTTCCGACGAGGACTCTGCTTCAGAAAAGTGGACAACGGCCCCTAAACGAGAATACCAATTGAGGATTAGAAAAGATAAAGCAAAGTGAAGGCTGAAGTACTCTGAATAGTGCCTTAAAGCATATACTATAACTGATGTTCTTGGGGTTGTCTTTAAACAGTTAAAAATGGTTAAAAAGATAAATAATTTAGCTTAATCGACTATGTTCAATGTAATACTAGCATTTAAGATTAACACTTATATAAGCTGATGTAATGATCTCCTATACTTGGGGTTTTAGTTATTAGTGGTTTTCTTTCCTTTCTCCCTAGATGTAGACAACCCTTCCTCTTTTTTCGTTGTAGTTTGTAGTTTATAGAAAATGCAATAAAAAAAATCAGGGGGCCATAAAAAAAAAAGGTGATGCTATGGATAGATAGTTAAAGACAGTATGTACCGGCCTAGTTTCCGTCCTTTTCTTGGTGTCCAGAGTTTAAGGCACAATTCAGCAAAAGCTAGTCGCAGGCAAATCTAATTTAAATCAATGGGGCATAAGTTAGTAACAATGAAGTCCCATTTCATTGCCTTCAATGGACCACAACTAATTCTGGGACTGTGACCTAAATCTTTGCCAGTGCATTGCTTCCTTTTCACCCTGAATAATTTGAATTGCAGGCGCTCTGTGTGTGTGTGTGTATCACTGTCAGATCTGTATTGAGAATAAGCATTCTTGAGTGTTTGTATTTTGATTAATGAAAAAACTATTATGATCATCTTATTAACATCTGGGTTAGAATGTTTAGTTGATCAATCAGCTTGATTAGATTCAAAATTTTCTGACCAATTAAAAATACTCCCCTGATTAACTGGGAAGCAGATTTTAAAAGTTATTTATATTGCAAGTACTTCCAAAATCTGCAGGGAATGGACACCATCTCTGCTCTCCAGACAGACTGTGGGAAGGAATGCCTCTTTTCTAGTGGTACTCACAGTGTGACACATACATGCATCATGTGAGAACAATGAAATAATAAGAACAATGGTTTTATTCATATGGACATTTATGCAGATATAATCAATGAAAACTCATGCAGTTAATTGATTAGGGTTTCTTTCATTGGACACCTTTTTGCTGTGTCAAACAAGAACAGAACTTTACACAACTATACAGTTGTATGCTTGGCACATAACTTTTTGTTCATTTTCGTATATTAAGGCTGGTTCAACACAAACGTGGTTGTTTTGGGAAGCCAAACTGGCAGAAAGCAGCATGTAGACATTGGTGACCAGGGCGTTTGTTTGTTTGTGTGGTTTTTTTGGGGGGGTGTCATGATCTGTGCAGGGCCTGGTGCGGCCTGGTCCCAGAAGAGACCTGCATGGCAGTGAAAGCAAACAGCCTACAGTCCCAAGAAGGCTTAGTAACAGGCTATAGCCAATCAGAGGGAAAATGAAGTTTTCATTTACTTACAGTGTTCAATGGGCAGGAAGCTTTCCTTCTCCTTAAGGCACATCTTGTACAGCACAGCTCTAGACAGGTTGCAATAGGTGCATGCCCATGTGCACATAAGCACTTTCTAGAGCTGTTATACTGCAGTTGGTTACAAAAATGGGAAATTATACTGACCAACAGTACTTCAAACAAAGTAGGGTGTGTATCAAGATCATCATCCATTCAGTGTTTCAAAGTATGTTTCTGAACTATAGTCTTGGATCCACTGGAGCATTTCTATGGACAGAAGGATTTCTGCCCATGGAGCATGACTTTCTTGCCTTTCCCAGCAGGATAGGGAACCCCATGGAACATTTCTGGGGTATTTTTGGCTCTAGAAGAACAGGAAGGTGAGAAAGTACTCTATGGGCAGAAATCCTTCCATACTCTGGTGGATCCAATCTACTGTCTTGCTAGCTTCCCATTAGATAAAGTACATATAGCACTATGGGTGGCACTGGAGTATTTGTACTTCACAACAGCGATCTACAAACAGGTTTGTTTCAACCTCATTGTGACACTGAAATCGAGAATGTTGTGATGTCACAGTCATCCATTTTTTAAATATTCTAGGAACTCTCATTTAACCTTTCAGGCAGTGCCTGGTTCTTCTTCCATTTACTTGCTTATCCATAATGGACAAATTTAGAAGCTGCTGTTTAAGTGCAACTGAGAAAAATTCACAAATTAGCACTGCACAATTGCCATTAGTTCTTCCTTTGCTGTCATCTGAAGACTGGCCTGTCTTCTTGTCTGTGCTGAGGTAAGAAAGGAATGAGCTATCAATTACGTTGATCTTCAAATGACCTGGAGAAAATGGCTGCTTGGGAGGATGCATTCTATGGCATCTCTGCTGAGATCCCTCCCTGGGAGGTAGGTAGGGCTGAGAGAGCCCTGAGAGAACAGCTCTCAGAGAACTGTGACTGACCCAAGGTCACACCAGCAGCTGCATGTGGAGGACTGGGGAATCAAACCTGGTTCTCCAGATTAGAGTTCACCGCCTTTAACCACTACACCAAACCTGATCTGTGTTTGAGGTGCTGCACAGCACTGGATAGGTAATTTAGACAATGACTCCGGTCTGACCATTGCTACATGTGGCAGCTGCTGGAAGGTTCACTTAGATGGAGGGGATCAAGGGGAGTGTGCACAGCTCCCAGGTAACTGTAGCAATGGATTCTGGAGGGAGAGGGGTGAGACCAGGTTGAGTGGAAATCTGGGATTATTTCTGAGATCCTGATTGCTAAGGAAGGCAATCCTGGTGAAATAGGTGGAATGATGAGGAGAACTCTGAGCTGCATGGGACATAATGGTTGTGAAAAACAGAGGTCATTTCGGGGGGGTTCGCAGTTCCCCCGGGTGAGGTACGGGGGGCGGGGCACATGACGAAGCCCCGCCCCCTGCTTCCGGCCGCCCCGCTTCTGGCCCTCATTCAGCCAGAGGCAGGAGAAGAGGGAGGGTAAGTTGCTTCCTCCCTGCCTCTCCCCACCCCTGCCTGCCTGGGCCGGGACCGTTGGGGGCGGGGTGTGTGGCCTTATGACACACTTCCGGTGGTGTCAGGGGGTGTGGCATATGCTAATGAGTTATGCTAATGAGTTCCCCTAGCTCTTTTTCTACGAAACGACCCCTGGTGAGAAACATAAGAGACTAGCAGCCTACCATATAGTCTTTGTGGGAGCAGCATAACCCCACAATCTGTGGGCAACACTGTTGCACTGAGTGCATATGTATGTGTGTTTGTGCATGTGTATAATAATTAGCCCATATCATTATACACATGAACTGTACTAAAATGATAGATTACTGGTCCACATGATTTTGAAAGTCATGGATTCCTGAAACAAAATGGTAACTGTGGTCCTAAAAGACTCAACATTTTCTACTAGCTGACATTGTAAGCAGAAACATGATTATTCAACAAGCTGTTCAGACACTTCCAAATGAATTTAGATGCATCTGTTTGCATGATTAAGCTGTTTTCTTGTATCTCTAGACTTTCTCACAGCTGCCACCTCCAGTTTTTAAAGGGGCATAGAGTAAAAGGTAAAAAAACAAACCAGTTTGAGATATTTTAGTTGAGGCTTACTACATGGTATCTCTTGCTGTCTGCTAATAAACTTAGCTAATTTTGCTATCAGTTCTCGTATAGATGGTGCACCTCTGTACAGGCACAAAAAGCAGGCAATGCATTTTATCCAATATGATTTAAAGAGCACTGCTGACTGTGTAGGCACAAAGAAGTGATAAATGCAAAGTGCTTTATACAAGCCGGTCGGTTTAATTACCTGAATGACCATGACATTGGGAAATACTGCCCTGTCTTTTAACATAGGCATTCGTTGCCTTTAGATTGTAGGTATTTCATGATAGTTTCCATGATGGCCAATAGCTAGTATTTGGCTGGGTGACCTCCAAGGAATACCAGGGGCGTGATGCAGAGACAGGCAATGGCAAACCACCTCTGAAATGTCTCTTGTCTTAAAAACAAGTCTAGCTCGCAACCTAGGGTGCATAAGGTTAAAAGAGCTAGAATTTAAGGCTGCCAGACAATCTTAGGATCTCCTGGCTATACTACACACACTGCCATATGATAATTATTAATTATTATAGAGTGTCAGGTTAGAATCTGGGAGACATGTGTTTGAATCTCCACTCTGCCCTGGAAGCTTGCTGAGTGATCTTGGGCCAGCGACATACTCTCAGCCTAACCCACCTCACAGGGTTGTTGGGAGGACTAAATGGAAGACAGAATGATGCAAGCCCCTAGGGTTGCCATGCAGGTGGACTTTCCAGTGTTGGGGGAGCCTCACCTGTGATGTAATGATGTTACTGGCAATGTGCTGGCGTTACTCTCATGCACTTGGAAGTGACATGAGTACTCCGAGGTGCTGCTGATATCCCTGCTCCCCCATTTGCTGCCATTTTTCCTTCCACCAGCCAGCTGAACTTCAGCAGGGAAGTGCCGACTGGCCAAGGTCTGGCAAACCTACACTAGTCCCCACTGGGGAGAATGGTGGGGTATAAATGAAATAAATAATAACGTTTTCACATTCATATGGCTTCCATTCTCTGCAGTCATGATAGTCCTTCAAAGATACCTTTTCAGGGGGAAGACAGAGGAGTGGTGCTTGGTTCTGTAAGCACAGCATGGGTTCTGTAAAGGAAGATCTTGTCTCACTAACCTGTTAGTGTTCTTTGAGGGAGTGAACAAACATGTGGACAAAGGGGACCCAATAGATGTTGTTTACCTTGACTTCCAGAAAGCTTTTGATAAAGTTCCTCATCAAAGGCTCCTAAGTAAGCTCAATAGTCACGGGATAAAAGGACAAGTCCTCTTGTGGATCAAAAACTGGCTAACTAATAGTAAACAGAGAGTGAGTATAAATGGGAAATTTTCTCAGCGGAGGGTGGTAAGCAGTGGGGTACCACAGGGATCTGGGTCAGATTCTTTTTAACTTGTTCATTAATTATTTGGAGTTGGGAGTAAGCAGTGAAGTGGCTAAATTTGTGAATGACACAAAATTGTTTAGGTTGGTGAAAAACACGGAGGAGTGCTCCAAAGGGATCTGTCGAGGATGGGTGAGTGGGCGACAGCATGGTAGATGGGGTTCAGTGTGGCCAAGTGCAAAGTGATGCACATTGGGGCCAAAAATTTTAACTATAAATACACTCTGATGGGGTCCGAACTGGTGGAGACTGACCAAGAGAGAGATCTTGGAGTCATAGCAGATAACTCACTGAAAATGTCGAGACAATGTGCGACTGCAATAAAAAAGGCCAACACTATGCTGGGGATTATTAGGAAGGGAATTGAGAACAAATCAGCAAGTATTATAATTCCCCTGTATAAATCAATGGTGCGACCTATGTACAGTTCTGGTCACCACACCTCAAAAAGGATATTATAGCATTGCAAAAAGTGCAGAAAAGGGCAACTAGAATGATAAAAGGGTTGGAACACTTTCCCTATGAAGAAAGGTTAAAGCACTTGGGGCTTTTTAGCTTGGAGAAATTATGACGGAGGGGTGACATGATCAAGGTTTACAAGATTATGCATCGGATAGAGCAGCTAGAGAAAGAAGTACTTTTCTCCCATCTGAACCTTCTCTTTGCAACTTTCTGGGGTATTTTTTTTTAATTGTGAGATTTTGCAAAGACCAGTGTGGTATGTTAGAAAGCAACTGGAAACCATGCAAGAGACACCAGGAGACTATTCCAGAGGGTCTTGTGTGGGTTATGCAGAGCATCTATATATCTAATAGCGAAAGGCGCCCCCTGCGTGCGGATACCTAAATCCGCGCATCGGGGGCACCTGGGGGCGAGGGAGACTTTTGTGCACACTTGGGGCAGTCCCCAGGTGTGCACAAAAATCTAAAAACACGGAAAAAATACCTGGGGATACTTAAATCCCCCCCCAAGTGACAGAGTGTCCCCTGCGCATGCGCAGGGAACGCTCTGCGAACTCCGCCGCCGCCGCTGCTTCGAAGCCGGGGGGGGGGAGAGCAGCGAGGCCCAAGCGGCAAGCTGCTCGGGCC
>NW_015167542.1:450019-467386 GCF_001447785.1 Gekko japonicus | reverse complement strand
GGCGGCGGCAGCGGGGAAGAGCAGCGAAGCCCGAACGGAAGCCGCTCAGGCCTCGCTTCGGAGCCGGGGGGAAGGGAAGGGGGGGAGATCGAGCTGGGGGGTGGAGGGGGTGGAGGAGACGGGGGAGGAACCGGTGGGATGGGGGGGAACGTACCTCCTCCTGCTGCTTCCTCCTCTACCTCATGTATGGAGGTCTCTCCCCCCCCGCGAGTATCGCGGGTCCGCCCCTTGTAGATTCTATTCTCCATGGATGTTGGAGCCATGGAGAATGCTTCCAATACTTTCAAACTTTTCTTCTCCATAAGTGCTAGGATGTGGCTTAAAATATGAAAATCGGGCATCCTGGGACTTTGTGCCTGTTGACAGTCTGCCACTTTTTATGTAAAATGCCATGAATGCATACTTTTTGGTATCACACAGATCGCTGAGCTGTCCTTCTGTTTAGGCCCATGTTAAACAGAGATTCTACTGCATGCCCTTTTTCACAGAAAGCAAAGTATCATTCCATTCATGATGAGACTGCAGTGTTTCTCACAAAGCTAATGCTCAGAAACACCAAGGTCTGTATGCAGGAGTTCCCTCCAGAGTATTATAGTTTAAGACCAGAACCTATTGGTATTGGCATATTGGGCAGCTACCTTGATTTAGTGCTGCCTGGGGAGGGCTATGTTCTTCCTGTGCTGTAGGAGGGTGGGGGGAAATGGTCCCCATGGGGCACTGTAATGTCAGTTTAACCACTGTGATTTACTGAGATCTCCCAGCTGCCAGAAAGTACCAAAAGGGACTATTCACAAGGAAAAAAGCAGAGAGCTTATTTAGCAAGTACACCAGAGAAATCTAATCTATTTTTATTAACACTCCCTGCAATTTCTACCCATCCATGCTCCACACAGTACAGAATTTGGTTTTCTGAGACATTTGCCTCTTTGTTTAAAAACTGAAGCTTCTGACAATCTTGGTGGAGGGAGAACGTAGGGAATGTATGGTATCAGCCAGGAGTTCCTGAGCAAGCAGACTGTTAGTTGGGGTGGTGAAATGGAAAGGGATTAAAAGGGACGAAATGTCAGGGGCCTTGGTCACACTGGGGCCCATGGAGCTGGACAAGTCATGTGATTTTGCTTTCACATGATGTTTGGGTTAGACTGGATGGTGTGATTAGGGCTCCCAGAGAAAATCTCTGGTTGGGAGGCCTTGGGAGCTGTTAGCTACCCTACGTCTAGCAGCACTGTTTTCCTTCCATTAGCTCATAATATACCACAGCATACTGGTAAAAAGCATGAACTATGAACTGGAAGAGCCCTAATTCAAATTTTAGCTAGACAATGAACTCACTTGGGTGGCAAAGTCAATCTTCTCCGACATGTTGTTGTGAGACTGCTGTTTGATTAATATGAATAGGTTTGGCCTAAAGTAGTGATTCCCAGTGGGCTGGCAATGGCAACCATGGTGGTTGCTGATGGGTTGCCTTATGCTTGTTTGCTTAACTGACAATGCATAAAACTGTGTGGGACATAGACTGTGAATCTGATCCAGGAAGGATCTTCTTATCATTTTTAGCTCTTCCTAAAACTTAAAAGCTAGTCCTGTCTTTCCTCTACCACAGTGGAGCAAGACGTGTTCCACAAGAACAGAGGAATGCAGAGAGTACCTATTCATGACCAGCCACCTCATCCTAGTAGGCTTGTAACCGCACAATGTTTTGTGATTGGTCCCACTCCCATGTCAGCCATTTTATGGTGGCACTCACTCCCTGACTTCAAAACTCTAAAAGTGCCCACAGACTGAGGACCCATGGCCTAATGGACCGAATCTAGAGTCTAGAATGAAATAATGTTAATAAGCAATTGTGTTTAGATTAACCAAAGGGGGGGGCTGGAGTTTTGGAATTATCACTGATTTCCAGACAACAGAGATCAGTTCCCCTAAGTTTAGAAGAAATGGAAGCCCAAGAACAAGTTAATTCCTTCCCCAAACTCCTCACCTCAGGCTCCAACCCCTAAATCCCCAGCTATTAGTCAAGATGGAGTTGGCAACCCTACATGATGTTACCTCATTGGGGGTCAGGGCCCAGGGAAGAGGCAACTCTGTATGTGAAGAGCAGCAAACTGAGTTTGGAAAAGGCAAGGAAGGAGAGAAAGCGACACAGTCCTAAGTCCTAAGTCTGAAGCTTCTTGGGGTGCACTTTCTCCCAGGGGGTTTGATGAGGTGTGGATGGTCTCCTGAGGTCTCTTGCCTATAGGAGTGCCTATGGGAGTGCTCCTATAGGAGTTTTTTTTTGCCTCCCTCTGTGCTGTACCGGTATATGGTAAATAAAGCTAATAATTAGGCTTGTCAGCATCCAAGTAGTGTCTAGAGATCTCCCAGAATTACGACTGATTTCCAGGCTACAGAGATCAGTTTCCCTGGAGAAAATGGCTGTTCTGGAAGGTGGACTCTATGGCATTATACCCCACTGTGGTCCCACCGCTCCCAAAACCCTGCCCTCCCCAGGCTCCACAAAAAAACTCCAGGAATTTCCCAATCCAGATATGGCAGCCATACTAATGATACAGTGCTCGAGGTAGGACCAGAACCACTGCAAAACTAGGGTTGCCAGGTCTCAGTTTTTTATATTAAATTGTTTATTTTCTAAAAACTACAAGAAAATAGAGACTGGGGAACTATAAACTACAGGTGAAAGTAAAGTTAAACCACTAAAAACCCAAGAGGTGGGGGTCATATTATGCTTACAATAAAATAGCTTTGAATAAAGAAAAGAGTAATTTGTTACATTGTAGGTGATCATTACAATCGCTTAGATAATTCAAGTCCAGGTATTCTGACTTAGTAAAGAACCATACACAAGAATGGTTAGATAATAAAAATCAAAAGTCAAACTTCCTGAGCCGGAGGTGAGGAGTTTGGGGAAGCATCTCATTTGTCTCTTCTTTCTCTCAATCGATATCTTTGCTTGGGGGCAGCCGCCCCACGTTCCAAATCCAAATCTTCTCCAGTAAGTGCTTCATCATCACTCCCCTTGTTGCTCTTCTCATCTTCTTCTCCTGTTGGATCCAGTTGTTGCCGCAGAAACTCTTTTGCTTTCATAACAGAGTAAATTTCCCCTCTCTTATCTTTGAATTTGAAGAGTATGCATTCAGGTAGGATCAATTTGTAGGATATGTTGTTCTTTTGCAAAAACAAAGCAGTCTCTAATTTTTTCCGAATTTCAAAAGGAATACCTTTCAAAACTCTTATCTCCTTGCCATCAATTTTAAGGGTAGTTCCATTTGCTGCTTTTAGGATCTGATCCCTCACTTGTCTTCTGAAGAATCTTACCACCACCTCGTCGGGCAGATTATTTTTCTTTATGTATTCTGAATATGACCTATAGATCACACATCCATTTCGCCTTGAAGAAAATCCGCTTTAAAATGTGCAACCGGTCCCAAGGCATCGCTCAAAATTTGTTTAAGATTCTCCCCTTTAGTCTCAGGAACCCCATGAAATCTCGGTATAAAGCTTGCCTTTTCCATTTGTAGCTGTAACAGCTGGGCTTCATCAGAGTTTCTCTTCTTTTCCATCTCCTGCATTTGCTTTTTTAGATTTTTTTTCTTTTAGGTTCTCAGCTGTTTGCTCTGTTTTTTGGAAGTCTCATCAAGTTGCTGCTGTGCAGCGAAATTTTGATTGAGTGTTTTCATTTGCTCCAGCAGGGGTTGCAATGCTTCTGTTAGCATCTTAGAGAAGTCTATGGTTGTTTCCGGTTGCGTGACCACACTTTGCTGGACTAGCACTTCCTGAAGGAAGCTTAGTAGTTTAGTTGGCTTATCTGTCTCTGTCATCTTCAGCGACATCTTTGAGGTTGTATACCTTTAACAAAGTTTGCCAACAGTCTCTAAAGTCTGCAAATCGCCTGTAATTTTCTTGTAAGTTCCTTACTATAGTCTCATTTTGCCTTCAGTTCTGCCCCCCCTTTAAAAAGCATGCTTTAAGTCCGTTTTTATTTACTTTAGGGGGCCATTTCTCTGGTTCTCATTTTCACCAAACTCACTTTCAGTGTAGATCACGAGGATCTCACCATCAGACGTGTAAAACGCTCGACCTCCACTCGCTTGTCCTGGTGTGCGTCTCTGAGTCCAGTACTGGAACACAGTGGCGAGACCTTCAGGGCATTGGAATGCCTCAATCCACCAGCAGCGTGCCAGGAGAGAGGCGATCCTCAGCGCCCCATGGCTAGGAGCCCTTCGCAAAAGCTCCAGGGGGGCACGTACAATTGCACCCCCTCTCATCCGCTGGCTCATGGATCGCGTCCTCAGGAGCTCCCAAGAGATGCGTCCGCCATTAGATCGCCAAAACCGGAAGCTTTGGGTTGCTAGGTCTCATTGATGTGCTGGTGGAGTGGGTAAGAGGGAGCCTTCTGGGAGTGGGGTGGGGCTCCGCAGTGTGATGACATCACAAGGAAGTGACATCATCATGTTGGGGATGTTGTGCAGTGACACTCTGGTTTGAGGGCAAAACTGTATGGTAAAATTGCCCTCAAACAAGAGAGTTTTGCCCCCCAAAACACAGTGTTGCTGTATGATATCCCTGGTGTGATGACACCACTTCCTGGTGATGTCATCACATTGGGGACATCGCCTGGCTATGTTGCTGTTTGGGGTTGGGGTTTCCCCTGCCAGTCAACTAACTGGCAGCGGGCAGAAGCCCCCAAAACTGGGGGATTCCCCGCCTGGACCTGGGGAATGGCAACCCTATGCAAAAATGTGCCTCGCAATCACTGCCTGGAACGATGGTCCAGAAGAATACCATGGTATCAAAAACCACTGAGAGGTCCAGGAGAATCAACAGAATTGCACACCCTCTGTCCATCTCCTGGTGCATGTAGGAAGGGTGCTGGTTTTGGTGATCCCGATCCTCCTTTAGTTTAAGAGAGTGCGCTTGGCTTTAACACAGCAATGCTTGTCCCGGACCTACCATGTGCTTGCAAGACTACAAAGTTACACAGAGCCATGTTTCAGTTTGAAACAAAATAAGAACTACTTTATTCTAGAAATACGTGCTTGATAGTGCAGGGGAGAGAGAAAGAGACAGAGGGACAGTTCCTATCCTATCTAACTAGGAGATGGATGCAGATGCTGAGAGGCCTCCTGCATCTGCATCTTGTGTGCATGGAAGAGAGAGAGGAGCGAGGGAAAATCAGATTGAAGGAAGTTGCTTTTCCCTAAAAAGTGTTGATCTACACTTCAAAGGGATTCAATGACAGTAGAGGAAATGGGAAGATGCTTAGTATCTGCACAACCAGGCCTGAAACCAGATTAGAAAAAGTGAAAATGCTGAGCAAAATGGTCACAGCGGACCACTGGGTAATCCACCTCTTCCTACAGGCCAGATCCTAACAGGTCTGCTGGCCTGTACTGTGGAGACCGTGATTCTACTAGCCTACACTGCACAAAAGCAATGGTGGTGGAAAAGTGTTTCTTTGCAAATATCATAGCTGTTAGATACGAGACTTGAGGCAGCAGGTGAACAGTGATAACAGCTTTACTGAACAAGAAGTCAGAAGAACCAGAACGAGACAAAACAATGGAGCAACAGGCTCCTTTTTAAACAGTCCGGGCTTGGCAAGCCATGCCTGCATGCCAGATAGTATCCAATCAGAAACTGTACATAAAGACCAATCACTTTGCTTCCCTCCAGAACTTCCCTTGTTCCCTTGTACAATACCTTAGTCAGACTCAAAAAAAAAAAAAAAAAACATACATTCCATTTCATACACAACAATAGCCATGGAGTACGTTTTGAAATCAGCTTTCACCCGTGTCTTATTGGAGTCCATCCATTGTTGCTCTAGCCCTCTCCCTTATCTTTTCATCATAAGCTGTCTCATAATTGGTCATCTTATTCATGTGACTTTGCAGTGGCATGCAGGGGTAAAGTGAGGGAAAGTCCCTTCTTCCTGTCTCAGTCTCATGTCCTTCCCCAACAGCAATTGCTCATTGGTTCCCACTTGTGAGTATAATAAACACAATAGAAAAACAAACCATGATCAGAAATTATAATTAGGTGTGTGCAGTGTCTAAGTCACACTGGTTTATCATTATTTTATATTAGCTTGCTCCTCTTTGAATATTTTTAAATGTTTTTTCTAAAATGTTCCAAGATGATTTTCGGCCATTGCATCAAAAAAAACCCAACACAACAACAAAAAGAAAAATAATAATACAAATCATCATTAAAATGGACAAATGAGCACTACTCCCAGTTTTAATTAACCCACCACCTAAAAGGAGTAGAATTTTTGACGAGGGTGTTTCATATATAGGGCAGTTCCAGAAAGAAGTCCATGTCCCCAACAATTGTTCTTCTCACTTCCAAAGGCATGTCGAATTGTCCAGTAATGTACTATGCCTGAGTATTAATTCCTACAGCACTCTGTACCATTGGGTTATGTTATGAAACCAGCTGGGTGACCTTGGGCCAGTCACAGTTCTCTCAGAGCTCTCTCAGTTCCACTTACCTCACAGGGTGTCTGTTATGGAGACAGGAAGGCCATTGTAAGTTGTTCTGAGACTCCTTTGGGTAGTGAAAAGTGGGGTATAAAAACAACTCTTTTGTCTGACGAAATGTGTTTTGTACACGAAAGCTTACACTTTGAATAAAACTTTGTTGGTCTCAAAGTTGCCACTTGATTCAAACTCTTCCTCCTCCTACTACTACACCAACCTGAGTTTTGTGGATATCCTCTCAATGTAGGCTGTGATCTTTGGGGTTATTTTAGATGTAACCAGAGGTCGATTCGGGGGGATCACGGGGGATCGCCATTCCCCTGGGTGAGGTGAAGCCCTGCCCCCTGCTTCCGGCTGCCCCCACTCCCGGCCCTCATTCAGGCAGGAGAAGAGGGAGGGTAAGTTGCTTCCTCCTCGCCTCTCCCCACCCCTGCCTGCCTGGGGCCAGGGAGGGCCTTCGCGGGGCTTCCTCGCACTCCCGCCGGCCTTGCAGGTCCACCGCTGGGCCCCTGATGGGGCTCGGCAGTGGAGTCGCAAGGCCGCCGGCGGCGGCCGGGACCATTGGGGGCAGGGGGCCTTCACGGGGCTTCCTCGCACTCCCGCCGGCCTTGCAGGTCCACCGCTGGGCACCGCGGGGGGGCGCAGCCGGGGTTGCTGAAACCAGGGCGGCCGCCAGAATTCTTGGGGGGAGGGAGTGAAAACAAAGTATAAATGCCTGGATTTTCTGTGTGTTTTCCGTAGCAATGTGGTCATCTGCCCCCATGCTTGGTTTATAGCTGTTTTGGTTTAAAGCTGGTCTTCGTTTATAGCTGTTTTTTCTCCCTGGAATCTCTCCTTTTTACCTGACATGGGTGGTTTGCTTGTTTTCCCCCACATGTGCCATCAGATAGGCTCGCCAGCTCTGAGTTGGCAATACCTTGGAGATTTTGGGGGTGGAGCCTGAGTGGTGGGTTAAGATTCAGAGGAATTTGCTGTGTTAGTCTGTTGCTGCAAAATAGTCCAAGAGTTCAAATAGCACCTTTAAGACTAACAAATAGCACCTTTAAGACTAACCTTTAAGACTAAGACTAACTGAGTGGTGGGTGTGGCCTTATGACACACTTCCGGTGATGTCAGGGGGTGTGGCATATGCTAATGAGTTATGCTAATGAGTTCCCCTAACCAAAGACTTACATTTACCCATAGAATTTCTGACTTTAAGAGAAGACATTTTAAAAGTTACTTTCTGATTTTCAGGAGAGGTTGTGCAACATGAGAGGATCTTAGTGTGGGGGGGAACTGATACCTCCTAACTTCAAGGTCCTGTTGAGTATGTAAAGTGAGTAGTAGGGTCCTCTTTAATCCCACACTACTTCTGTGATAAATAGTGTTGCCAACATCCAGGTGGTGGTTGTAAATCTCCCAGAATTACAACTGATCTCTGGCCAACAGAGATCAGTTCCCCTGGAGAAAAAGGCTGCTTTGGAAAGTGGGCTCTATAGCAGTATATCCTGCTGAGGACCCTCCCTCCCTCCCTCCAAACCTCTCCCTCCCTAGGCTCCACCCCCCCAAATTTCCAGGAATTTCCCAACTCAGAGCTGGCAACCCTAGATACACTGGAGTGATGTTCAATATCACAATAAAGCATGAACACACATGAATGTATACACACCCCCATGCACATATATACATCCTCTAGACCAAGAGTATAAGCCATCAAAAGTCTAGTTAATATTCATTCCTTGAAAGAGAGAAAAAAAGAAAATGATATCGTTTAGCCAGTAAGAGTAAAATGCTCCTCTGAAAGAAAATCAGTATTGGCACTTCAGAATCATCTTCCTTTAAAATTATGAATGATTTAGAGCATTCATTGTGATGCTTGAACAGATGTCTGGCTTTTACCATGGAAGACAAAAATGACGATTGGGCAGGTGGATGCAGAAATCTGTACCAATTTTGCATAGAACAATATACAAAGTACTTCAAGGGTCTGATTTTTGTTCACGCCTTTCTTCGCAAGGGCACTGGCAATTGGGCACTGGCAATTGGGCATCACTTTTCCCAAACGAAAGGGCACTGGCAATTGGGCATCACTTTTCCTCCTGCTGTACAAGTAGAAGCAGCAACACAAGCAAGGAGAAATGAATCTGGAAAGGGGGGATGATTGCTATAAAACAAAGCAAATAGGTGGCATTATAATCATGAATCTCTTCCTTCACGCCTCCTTGAGAGCAAAGATTGCTTGTTTTATGAGCTACCTTGCTGCTCACCCCCAGGTTCCCTCTTATTTGAGCGTTTTGTGTATTTATTTGTTTTTTATTCAGGAGCAGAAACTCAGCGGAACCGGTGATGACTCAGCCAACTCCTGGCGGTGCTACTTTGTCCAGTATCGTCCCGGCTACGGTGCATCCTAGAGGCAAGTGGTCCACTGGCTTATTTGATGTCTGCAGTGACAAGAGAGCTTGTAAGCACTGCAACTGTTTCTTTTCAATCATCTTCTGAAGCTTTGCTCCCAGGCACGTGCAGGGGAAGTGAGGTTTTTATAGGCATTACATGATTAAAGAAAAACTTCATCCCACAAAGGTTGTGGCTGGAGGTAATGAAGCTGAGAAGCTGTCAGATGGGGAAAGGGTACAGGGCCAGCCTTGTGTCCTTGACCCAGGCCCATCTGTGCCATCATCTCCTCCCCCATTTAAGAGGAAGCAGATTGCTTGCTCTCTTCTCAAGAGACCATTTTGCTCGAACCTAATTTGACTTACTAAAATTGAATCACGCCACAAGCACTGATGGTATCTTTAACTCTCCTGCTCTCGCTGGACAAAGACACTTAACACCTGCCTGTGTGTTTGGGTTTTATAATTTATTTTAAAATACCTATTGAAACAAAACACAATGCATTCAGCTGTGCAGAAGGATTTCTATGGTCGCCTTTAGAACTGTGGGTTGGACTCTGTGGTGGGGTGCTAGGGATGCCAGCCTCCAGGGGGGACCTGGGGATCCCCCAGAATTACAGCTCATCTCCAGACTACAGAGATCAGTTTCCCTGGGGAAAATGGATGCTCCGGAGGGTGGGGTCTATGGCATTGTACCGCCCCCCCCCCGGTCCCTATGACTCCCTTCCACTGAGTTGGAGCTTATGATTCTTCTTCAGCTAAACTTTCCTTCAAGGAAGAAAGAATTTCTCCAATGGAGGATAACTTTTCCTGATGGAGAAATTGTTGTTGTTGTTGCTGACAAAGGCAAGCCTTTCTCTGTAGACAGAAGTTCTGTCAGAAAGGAATCTTCGAATCCAGTTTAGTGGAAAGAAATAATAGAATCCAGCTCTAAAGTGCTGAAGCCTGAAGTCCACTGGCTTTGATCTAAATCTACTTGAGTATAAACAGGAGACCAACATATATCTGGTTGCACAAGAATATGGATTAGAATGTGCTTCCAAAGCAATACTTGGATGCATATCTGAATTACACTTGCTGTTTCCAAACCAGTATTCATATGCATGCCTATTTATGTGTGCACATCTCCTTCACTGGAGCAGAGCAAGATGTTCTGGCCTCCTCCTATTCTTTGTACTGCATTTTGCAAAACTTTTCCTCATATGATCTGTTTCTTAGTTGCTCTTTAGCTATGCTATTAGCATCTGCTTTAAAAATGATGCTTGGCACTTGGTTACCAACACCCTAATACAAAAATGCATGCACACTTCATCAGACACTAAAAGCTTATGCATAAAAAGGTCACTTTCCCCTTTTGAAATCTATTTTCCAATCACTGTTTATATTTTTAAAAGGAAAATAGTATCTTATAATATGCATGTTTTCTTTATTGTATTAAGTGCATTTGGTACTTGGATACTGACAACCAAGTGCAAAGCATTACCATTGTCCTTAGTGTAACGTAGTTCCCCCCCAATTTCCCTATAAAACACAAGGTAAACTTTACTTTAAAAATGTTAATTACCAGCGCCCTTTTCAAAACTATTTTTTCTTGGGGAGTCACACAGACTGTTGTTAAGTGATCCTGAGAATGCACTCTTAAGAACATAATAAATGCTTTGCAGGATTAGTCCAAGGCCCACTGAATTCTGCATTCTTTGCAAACATACAACCAACCACTAGGGATGTTTCACAGGAAATTAGCCAGTTGTCTTCTAGTTATCCTCTTTCTTCTGCCTGCCCTTAAATTAAATCTCAAATCTTATCCAGTTGAGGAGCATGTGAATAAATCGTGCCTTCCACTCCTGTGAAGTGCTTTTTGTTTAAGTTGCAAACTGAATGCACAGAGGAGGCCTTCAAAGTGGTCTACAAAGTTAATGTACCACCAGTGAGTCAAATATGGTCCGGAATTTCCACTTTCCACATTCTAAGAGTTTATATCTGCTTATCTATGATATCATGAAGATTCTTCAGAGTGTTTTTATGTTATTCTGTGTCACAACTCCAAGTGGTCACTGGTTTTCTTGGTTAGATGGAAGATCTATTTACTTCAAAGCTACCAAAAGATATAGCTTGATCCAAGCATTAAGTATGTAGGGTGATCCTGTGAGGTAGTTCAGCTATTACTAGCAGAAATATGGAACACTCTGCCAAAATAATAACTTGACCTCTCATATAAAACATAAGGTAAATGCCCAAATTTGATGTAGCAGAAAGAGACATTTGCAATGAACTGAGGTACCTGGGAATGCCAGGAAACAGCAAACAGTAGTTTCCTGCTTGAAAAATACTGGGTTCGCTGCATGGAGGACTCAGACAACGACATGCATTTGCACACCTTTATTGTACTTAACACTGGAACTGAAAAACGGCCCTGCAAGGCTAACTATATACACACCCACCCAGCACACCCACAGTCCCGTTGGAGGGTTTGAATTTCCTGTCAAAGCTGCTATTGGTTAATGCTGGGGGGAACTAGGATCCCCAGAAAGTCCCCTGCCGGAACTCCAAGGAGACATTTCTCCCTTTTCACTTTAAGGCCCACCGAGTCAAAACGTTGCAGGACAGCGCGGAGGTGGCAGGCGAAGTCGTCAGGGGTCGCCATGGCGATGAGGACGTCAATGAGTCCATTAATTGTTGGAAGATCCCCAGGGCTTACGCCGAACTGTAGCCTCTTTACCTTAAAAGCCCCCCTGTGCGTGACTATCATTTGTGCTGTGGCCGTGGCCTCATCAACCAGCAACTGTTGATAGGCCTGTGCCAGATCTAGTTTGCCGAAAATCTTAGCCCCCGCCAGAGAAGCCAGGACATGACTTACGACCAGGTAGGAGTGGTTGTGGAGGGCCTTATTTAGGGTACATTTGTAGTCCGCACAGATGCGGACGTTGCTATTGGGTTTCACGGGGGTTACAATCGGCGTTTCCCAAATGGCGTGTGAGACTGGCTCGAGGACCCCTTGCGCCACTAAGCGGTCCAGCTCTGGATCAATTTTGGGCCAGAGTGCAAGCGGAGCGGTGCGGAATCACATGCGAATGGGGGCCACCTTGGGGTCAAGCGGCAATGAAACTGGGGGCCCTTTATAACACCCTAAAGCCCCATCAAAAATGGTGGGGAAGTCCCCGCAAACCTCTGCAAAGTCCCTAGTTACACATTTATTAACCCCCCCCGGATCGTGATGCCCAACAGCGTGAACCAGGCCCGCCCCAACAGACTGACAAGATTTCCCTCCACCACAATAAAGTCCAGCAGTCCCTCAAAACCCCGGTACTGCACCCTGAAAGTCCCCACACCCCGGATAGGAATTGGGTTCCTTTGGAAGTCCACCAAACATAAAGGAGAGGGGTATAAGCGGGGTCCCCTGTTAGGGCAAAGTCTGTGCAGCGTGTCCACCAAAATGATGGACGCCGCCGACCCCAAGTCCACTTCCATAGGGCAGGGGGACCCCTTGATCCAGACCGTTACTTGGATCTTCGAGGTAGCAGATAGGTTGGGAAGGCATAATACCTGGAGGGATGGCCGGTCAGTGAGGAAGTAGAGTTCAGAGGTTTCCATTGTGGTCTTGTAGGTGGCAGCAGCCTGGCGTTGGGGCTGGGCTGTAGGTTGCTGGTGCCAGTTTCCCTTGGACCGGCAGACGTGGGCGAGGTAACCCTGCTTTCTGCATGTGTGACACGTAGTGTTGCGGAACCGGCAGGACTTACGCTCGTGCGCCTCCTTACAGCTGGCGCACGTGGAACGGATCCCAATGCTGTGGGAACAGAGGATCCCAATGCTGTGGGTCCCAGTGGCTTATGGCGAGAAGGTAGACGGACGAGACAGATGTCCTCCTCGTCGGAGTTCTCGGGCACTGAGTCGGGAAGCACAAAATGAGCCGCAGACGAGGGACGGTCACGGTGGGAGGCCTTGTGTGCAATGGTGAGCTGGAGGGCCTCGTCGATCTTGATGTCGGCGGTACTGATCATCTTTCTCCACAGCTTTATGTCACTGATGCCCCAGGCAAACTGTGTCAGGAGGTTTTCCTCCACCTTGGTGAAGACAGTCCATAGCAAGCTGGCGCAGGGCGGCCATATATGCAGCGGCTGACTCACCTGGCTTTTGGATGCGGCCCTAGAACTCGATCCGGCTGGCGAGCGTTGTGGGCCAGGGCATGAGGTATCTGGTCACGGCATCGATGATTTCCTCGTAGGTACATTCGAGGATCGCCCTACGTGCCAGGAGACTCCTCATGAGTTAAACAGTGTTCACCCTGCAGGAACTGAGGAGAAGGGCCCGTCATTTGCCCGGATCGGTTACCTCATTGTAGGCAAGATGGCAGGTCAGCTGGTCCATCCATGAGTCCCAGAGTTTGGGATGGGCTGGATCGAAGATCTCCAGGTTTCCTCAAGCAGAGGCCATGGCTTTGGTGCGGAGTGGGGAGTGGTGTCCTGGACATGGGGCACGTTGCGGTGCTGCTCAGGAGCGAAGCGGGACGCGGTGGCGTCAGCTGGATCGATGCTCGGTGCTGTGCTGGGATGCGAGCCAGGCCTGGCTCAACGGAATCCCATCTTCTGCCACTGAAAGGTACTGGGTTCGCCGCATGGAGGACTCGGACAACAACATGCATTTGCACACGTTTATTGTACTTAACACTGGAACTGAAAAACGGCCCTGCAAGGCCAACTATATACACACCCACCCAGCACACACACAGTCCCATTGGAGGGTTTGAATTTCCCACCAAAGCTGTTAATGCTGGGGGGGATCCTAGGTTCCTATTGTTTAAAGGAGCTAAGCTCCGACTCTAGCCACGGACCCCTGGTGGTGGTCCACGTACATAACACTGCTAATGGAGGAAATCTGGCCTAGCCATTAAGCTTTACAGAGATTATTTAACTCAGCCATTTTAAAACAAGTTGCGTTGACCTCATGGTCAGCAGAATTACTTCGTAGATCTCTTGCTAAATCACGCCACTTCATACAGCAAGTGGGGTTCACATATATCAATGATTCCATAAATCAACGCCCAGGCCAAACCACTGGGCCTAGAGACACCAAATTCGGGGAGAGTGCTCCTACTGTGGTGTAGGTGCTCTAAGAAGGAATTTCTAGAAATTCAACCCCTAAGTGGGTCAAAAGGGAGAAAATGTGCTCCCTTTTTGATTCTTATGTGGCTGCCATGAAGCTCTCTCCCTGCACCCCCCACTCTCTCATTGGTCAGCTGCAGATCTCAGAGTTCTGAGGTAAAAAAACCCAACAGTTACAGGAGACTGCAGACAGCTAATGACAATTGAAGAAATCGGGAGTGGCCAACAACCACCTGTGAGGTTCACTAATGCTGCTGGTCCAGCCTCTCCGATGGCTTCCAACACACTCCCCTCATCTCCTACACCTAATAGCAGTTGTCTGTTGGGTGCAGCCCCACCTCCAAAGTGGCTTCTAATACTCCTCCTCCCTCCCCCCTCCTACACTGGACAGGAGAGGAGGTGGGATGGCTTCCAAAACAATCCCCCCACCTCCTACACCTAACAGGCAGTTGTCTGTCAGGTGCAGCCCCACCTCCACAGTGGCTTCTAATAGTCCTCCCCCCTCCACCTCCTACACTGGACAGGCACCTGCCTGTCAGGTGTAGGAGAGGAGCTGGGATGCTTATAGCCACCGGGGAGGCTTGCTCAGCAGGATTGCCTTAACACTGCTGCTGGCCCAGCCTCCCCGATGCCTTTAAATACAATGTCCACCAACACCAGACAGGTGTTGGAGCAGGGCCAGGGTATAAATGTTTATGGGGAGATAGTAAAGGACATTTCAAGGAGCCATTTCATTGCACATCTCCCTCATGAGCCTGAAGAAATGTCCACCACATCCCCACTCCCTCACACCAACTCCCCCTCACACCTCTCACTGCCCCCAAGAAAGCTCCTGGCAAACGTCGAGCCAGATACACCAACGCTACAAGGAGGCAACTTAGGAATGTGGCAATGATATTTGCACATAGTACCCCTGCAGTGCACTGAGCTGTGCAGGCCATGTACCAGCAAGATCACCCTGAGGTGCTCAGAACAACACAGTCTCCATATGAGCAAAACAATCCAGGAACACAAGTAGAGAGGCCATCACTTTTGTGGAAGGTGGCAGGAGTTGACTTAACAGACGACTGCTTCTTAAATGGACAGTTCTGTGTGGCCTGCTCCAGAGTGAGCTCATCAAGCAGCCTGGTGATCCTAGCACCTAAGGGCAGAACCACCAGTGTGGTCTAGAGAGAGGTCCTTCAGTACGGGGGCGGGGGGGAAAGTATGTATGTCTCACTTCGTTTTTTACACTACAATCTTCTCCGTTAGAATTCCTACAACAAATGTCACATTTCAAACTTCACATCATCAGTATTATAACTGGATTTATGGAACTTAAATACTGTAGTGAAGCATGGGTAGCAGGCTAGTATATAATATATCCTTCCTGTACATAGAAAAATTACCATGACAGGAAGAGTGGTAACATTAAAGTTATGGTTGCATTCACAGCTGTAGGAAGGTACGCAATGTTATGATTAGATCAGTGTCTGCTATGCTTCTCTCAGATTAATTAGATGGCAGGAGAATGTTAAATTATGTTCAGGAGAAGTACATGTCTACAACCTCAGAGAAATCTCATTCCAATAAAAACCAGTTAAGTTGCTAATTCTGAAGAGAATCCTCCCCCAAGAATGAATCCTTCTCAGTTAGATATCACAACATTTTTTCTTATCTGAGTCAACTTCCTCTGACCTTGAGCTGAATTTGTAGATAATAAGCTTTGCCCCAAATTTATCTTCCAGGTATAGTATATGATAAGGGAGAAGGTGTTCTTTGAGCCTTCATTATTTAGGACCCATAACTTTACTTTACGTGCACAAAGATCCCAAAGAGTCCTGCTTTACAGGACAAACTATAATTCCCATAAATATTTGCATGGGGAACTTGGCAGTACTTTAGAGCTTGCTGAAGGCCTTGGGTGTCAGCCTCTCCTTGGGGTTGCCAACCTCCAGATGGTGGCTGGAGTACCATTAGAATCACAACTGTTCTCCAGATTAAGGCTGTGCAAAAAAAAAAAATAATTCGGTATTTTTCGGATTCAGATATATTTTTCCCGATTTTTGGGGGGGAGATCTGAAAACACCCGAATACCTATACCAGTATAGTATAGCTATCCCAAAATTTTCAGGATTCCCGAAAAATTCAGGTCCATTATATTCAATGGGGCCATTGAACTCAATGGCAAAAATCTTTTGAAAAGTTTGCAGGGGGCTGAGGGGAGGGGGTTTGAGGTAGACGCTCCAAATTTGGACTGTAGCTGCTGGAGCCTTTCCCCAAAAGACCCCCAGGGGGCCCAATTCCAGGGGTATCCAAAGAGGGTGCCCCCAGTCAGCCCCGTAGCTAGGGAATTCTTTGGGAGGGG
The DNA here is from genome assembly GCF_001447785.1 of Gekko japonicus. Taxonomy (NCBI): domain Eukaryota; kingdom Metazoa; phylum Chordata; class Lepidosauria; order Squamata; family Gekkonidae; genus Gekko; species Gekko japonicus. The sequence goes on along the minus strand of NW_015167542.1, from coordinate 451,086 downwards.
GCCTTGGGGGGGCCCACCAGCTAATTAAATGGAAGTACAGTGCAGGTGGTAAGTTGGAGCACTTTGGGGGCAGCCCCGGAAGGAGGGGGCCCAGAAGAAACACAAGGGGGCCGGGCCCCGTGGGCCCCACGTTAGCTGCGGGCCTGCCCCCAGTTCTCTATTGTTTCCTATGGGGAATTGGAGATGGGAAGAAGGCAGGCAGAATCTCTCTGTAAGAAACTGAGGTGTGGTGGTGGTGTGAGGGGGCATGTTTGCCAGGCCAGCAGCAGAACCAGTGCAATCTGCCCCCCAGAACCAGTGCCACTGTGCCAGTCAGTGCCCAAACCCAACTGGACTCAGTTCAAACCAGAGAATCTCTGCAGCATATATAAACTGAGGGAGCATGTTTTCCAGGCCAGCAGCAGCAGAACCAGTGCAAGGTGGCCCCTACAACTTGTGCCACTGTGCCAGTCAGTGCCCAAACCCAACTGGACTCAGGTCAAAGCAGAGGACCTCTGCAGCATAAACAGAGGGGGCCAGGCAGGACCTGTGCAAGTTAGTAATCACTAGGGGTGTGCGATTCGGCCCAACAAAGAGACATTCATGTCAGATCTGGCCCTCGTAACAAATGAGTTTGACACATCTCTGTGGCTAGAATCATAGAGATGGAAGGGAACTCCAGGGTCATCAAGTCCAACCCCCTGCACAATGCAGGAAATTCACAAATACCTCCCCCTCCACACCCCCAGTGACCCCTGGTCCACACCAAGAAGATGATTAGCCTGTTTTGGAAATCCAAAGGTGCCCACTGCCCACAGACTCAAAAAAGATTTGGGACCCTGCCCTGTTGATTTGCCCAAACCATGGCTTGATGTGAATGCAGCCCACTTTGTCAGATGCATGCAGTGACACCTCTAGCTAGCACAGACTGTGTGTGACTGCATGCATCCGGCAAAGCAAGCAGCCTCTGTCTCATCATGTCAGCTTACCTCAAAATACATTTATCTCTCTGATGTGCCCCAAGACTTCTTCTGTGTTAACCTATGTGAAAGACCACCACCACAGGAAGCCCTGCCCACTAATGCCTC
>NW_015167542.1:413643-449466 GCF_001447785.1 Gekko japonicus | reverse complement strand
GTGAGTGATGCGAGCAGACAATGTCACCCGCGTAGGGAAAAACGTGCTCACTCTGCACGCTTGTCAGAGGGCATGAGAAGAGCTTCTGGGCCATGGCAGAGAGGTCTGGCCAGACCGCCTCATTCAGGGCCCAGTAGCTCAGTGGACACATCGTCTGTGGGTCATAGGGCTCCGTAAAGTACTCCCTCACCATCGTAGCCGCTGTGTCCTCTCTCGTGCGCCTGCCGCTCCCAGGAGAGGGGCCAAGAATCCGCCCAATGAGTGCCATCTCAACACTCATCGTGGTGGGAGCCTCGGGGGGGGGGACACTGCCTAGCGGGGGTGGTGGTGGAGGAGGAACAGCAGTGGAGCTGCTGGCACCCCCCCTCTCCCTCAGCTCATGGCAACGTGGCCCTCTTGGCCTGCATGTGCTCAACTTGCTGGGAGAGCTCATCTCGCCATTGAGTGAACTTGTTGACCCACTCGGCGATCCTGCCCTCGATGCACAGGTCACACATGGTTGCCATCATGTAGACCTTCTGCTGGAGGGTAGACCAAAAGCGCTTCTCGATTCCGCTTTGCAGCCTTCTCACCAGCGTGCACACTACTGGAACGATGTCTGCATGTCCTGCAGCTGGCTCCAGAAACGAGGCCAAGTCCTCACGGGCCGTGTGGACCATGGGGATGACCAGAGCCAGACTTACCGTGTCAGATGAGAGCATCTCTGTGTAGCTCTTAAAGGGCTTAAGAACGATCACAGTCTGAGAGATGGTCAACCAGTCCTCCTGGCTCTCTTCCCGAATGACCCTGCTCTCAGAGATCAGGACAGTCAGGGCACTCTCCTGCTCCACTAAGCATTCAAGCATGACACAGGTGGAGTTCCAGTGAGTGGGAACGTTGCCTAGCAGGTAGTGCTCTGGCACACCTACCAATGCGGCAGATAGAGGTCCTTTGTAGTGCAAGAGAAGTGACTCACAATGTGCCGGCATTTCTGGAGGAGATGCTGGAAATCACAAGTCACAGCGTCCAGATTAGGCTTCTCCGCAGAACCCAACCCCAGAGCATCCTTCATCACGAGGTGAATCAGGTGGGCCGCACAGTAAATGCATATCAGGCCCAGTTGCCCTGCCGCTGCCCTAAGATTCTGGCCACCATCGGTCACTATGAAGCCCTTGGTGATGTCCCTGCCTACCCACCCTACTAACTGTCTCTGGATGGTGGCCGAGATGTTGTCCACTGTGTGCGACCCATTGAACTTCTCGATATGAAGCGGAGCCTTGCAGCAGCCGGCCCAGCGGCCCTGACCCTCCCACACCCAAAACTTCACTGAGTTCCCACCAGTGTGCAGTCAATGAAAGGTACGAATTGTGCGCCTGACAGGAGACCCAGATGTCGGATGTGAAGTGCACATATCTCCTGCGAGTGCGGGACAAGTGTGCCTTCACGTGGTCCCTGGCAGCCCTGTACAATGAAGCCATCACAGTCCTGCTCAGTGTGGTGCGAGAAGGAGGCGTGTACCAAGGATAGCCATCATGCGGAAACCCATGTCTTCAACTGGGAGAAGGGGCACCCATCTAGAGCAAGAATCTTAGCAATGAGGTGAGTGACCCTCTTGCTGGCCTGTTGCTTCCCCCCCAGGCACTCTAGTGCCGACGTCGCCACACATCTCAGTCAGAGATGCTTGGCGTCCCTGCCCTGTCCCTACCATGGGGTTAAGTGCGTGGACTCTTTTTCAAGAACAGCTGTGCCAGAACTATGGCTTGCCCGAGGTCATCCAGCAGGTGCAAGTGAAGGAGTGGGAAATCAAACCCAGTTCTCCCAGATTAGAGTCCGTGCACTTAACCAATACACCAAACTGCCTCTAGTAGGTTTAGGTGAAGACAAACCTGGCCTTTTTTTGTTCTCCTACCACTGACCAGAATTTGTACAGGATGGAGTGACATACATTCAACTCACGCAAGTTTGTGCTATCAGAATTATTGGTGGAGCAAGTTTTTGCTATCAGAATTATTGGTGGACTTTAATTGGCTATACCAGAGGCCTATCCTATATAATAATAATAAACAAATATATAAGTATTTAGGATACAACATCTGGCCTTATACTGCATATGTATTTAACATTTTATGTTAATTTTTTTTTTGAATGTATGTCAAGTTTGTAATTTAGATTGTGACCACTGAGGAAGACCCTTTGGGGGGCCGAAACGTGTTTGGTTCAGTCGCACTGCACTAACCCATCTATGTATGAATGTTGAGAAGTTTTTTATGTCTGTATGTGAATATTTTAATGAGTCTATTTTTTAAAATGTATACACCTGAATAAATTTTGTATTTTCATAATATTTAGTGTTAGCTTAAACCTTGTGGATCCATACTAGTTAAAGGTAGAACAGCTAAAGCCCTATGCTGAAATTTATTTTAGAATATTCTGATTTATTGTTAAAAATAAACCTGAAACCTTTTTTTAAAGCCTATTTAACAGTGGTGCAGCTGAACCAGAAGCACAGACACAGACACAGACCCCCACGCCTAAGAAAGCCTAAAAAATCCACAAAAATATAACCTGCTAACTATAAAAATAAAACCTGCTAAATACAAATAAAATGTGCTAATAGAAAAATAAAACCTGCTAAAAGGCACAGAAACAGATAAAAGCAACTGAAAAGACAGAGCCTAGGCCCAGGTAGATGGCCTAACCCCCCCCCCCCCAAAAAAAAAACCCCAACTAGCCCAGAAAACACAAAGGCAACAGAACTTAAAGGCAACAGATGAGAACCTCAAAACTCAAAAGACAAGGACCAAAAACAGAGAGTCTAGGGGCCAGGCAGAACAGAAGGCCTAGTCACACCCCCCCAAAAAAAACCCAACCCAACTGGCCCACAAAACAAGGAACTTAAAGACAACAGAACCAAAGGGCAAGAACCTAGACAGAGAACCCCCCCAAAACCCCACAAAATAAGAACTAGTTGCAAAGTAACCAAGAACCAACCAAGGCAGAAGCAGTAACCCCCCCCCAAAAAAAGCCCCAACAAGCAAAGAATTAAAATAGCAAATCAATCACAGTAAAAAAAAATTAAACTGCAACTAAGGCACATGACCAAAAAACAGAGAGAGGCAGAATACTAAGCAGTAACCCCCCCAAAAAAACAAAGCCCCAACAAGCAAATAAATAAATAACCAAATCAATCACAGTAAAAAAAGGGAAATACAATAATCTAAAAGAGAATCCCCCTCCCCCCCAAAAAAAGAAAACAGGAAGAAAGGCCTGAGAGCCCCCCCCCCCACCAACACACCAAACCCAGGTCCCACCCCACCCCACAAGAAATAAAGAAAACTGTTTAAAAGTGCCCTAATTTTATTCAAACCGTATGATGTCTTCAGTCTTGATTGAAGGATCCGAAGTCCACAGGCAGCACTGGGAGGAAATTAGGCTCAAGGAGCAGGGGCTAGTTCTAGCAGAAGCCAGCCAGCCATGCACAATTTCCAAGCCAATCTCTCTCTGTCACCACCACCACCAGCAGAAACAGCAATGGAGTCAGCCAGCCAGAGAGTCTCCTTTTATACTCTCTGGGCATACACAGAAGGATTTCAAAAAGGAACAACCTTCTGTGATTCGCCAGAGAGCAGATGCCAAAATCCTATTTTCCACCAGTGCTCCTTCCCTGGGAAAGGAGCAAGCTAGCAGCTGGGCGGCCAACAGCAAAAGCAGCCTTGCAAAAAGTTGCAAGCTGCAGTGCATTTTGAAATGCATTGCAGTGATTGGCTGTGACGTGGAAAAGAGGGGGAAACAGTGGGAAAACACTGTTTCCTGGCACCCTTTAAACCCCGTTTAAACCCCGTTTAGAGGCCGTTTTTTGGCATTCAGAAAAAAAACCTGATTTTTGTGTGTGTTTTTTTTGTGGATATCCGAAAAGCAAAAAAACCCTGAAAAGACTTGTTTCGGGGTGGGTGGGTTCGGATTCGGAAAATCCAAATGCCCAACCCTACTCCAGATGACAGAAATCAGTTCTACAGAGAAGATGGCGGCTTTGGAAGGTGGACTCTATGGTATTATGCACCGCTGAGGTCCCTCCCCTACTTAAACCCCACCCTGCCCAGGGTCCACCCCCAAATTTCCACACATGTCATTCATTCATTATTATTATTTCAATTTATATCCTGCCTTGCCGGACAAACTGGCTCAAGGCGGCTAACAAACATTAAAATACAATAAACAATAAATATCCCAAGTGGGAGCTGGCAACCTTATTCTCACTCTATGCCCTCATTGCATTGCTGCTGCTGCTGCTGCTGCTGGAATCCTGAGGAAAGGTGGCAGCTTGTGGGTGCCTCGCAGGGAGATGAGAGACAGAGAGGTCTGTTTGGGAATTCCTGGATATTTGGTGGCAGAGCTTGGGTTGCGGAGGGGAAGGAACTCAGCAGGGATATATGATTAGGGCTGCCAAGCCTCCTGCTAGCAGCCCTAGTTGCCTGCTGCCGCTCCAAGTCTTCATCTACTTGGTTTGAATCATGCTGTTTATGTAGAGAAGAGTGGGGTGCGAAGGATTCTGTCATAAGGGCAAGAAGTACGTTGCTAACCTCCAGATGGCACCTAGAGACCCCACACACACACTATAACAATTCCTCTCCAGCTGACAGTAATCAGTTCCCCTGGAGAAAATGGCTGCTTTGGAGGGTGGACTCTATGGCATTACACCCTGCTGAGGTCCCTCCCCTCCCCGAGCCCTGCCCTGTTCAGGATCCACCCCCAAAATCTCCAGGTATTTCCTCACCCAGAGCTGGCAACCGTAGTGAGAAGCTAGAGGGGCTGACCTATGCAGGTCCCTTGCAGAGTTATGATTGTGTGAATGTCTGTGGTGAATTCCGCTTTGTCTGGTCACAGCTTCCCTCTGGTTGTGCTTCACAACAGGTGCGTGTGGTTTGCTGTGTGGCCCCTGCCTGGAATGTAGCATTGCAAGTCGTTATGGGGAGTGCTTTTGCTTTCCGCTCCTGTTGGGATCCACCTTAGCATTAAGAGTTGGGACCAGAGAAAGATACAAAATACATGTAAGTTGGTGTATATTTTCTTTTCTCCAGCTCTCATAAAGCAGCGGGCTACAGGCATCAGATTTTATCCTTCTCCCTCTGCTTCATGGCCAGTTGATGCTATTGCTGTAACTTAAAATCTGTCATGGCAGGTTGCACTTTAGTATAGTAATGCATGCCAACAACTAGCGAGGACCTAAAATATTTGCAGGGGTGAAAAGTTTACTTTGAGCACAGCATAAAACCTTAACAGCAGTACCTGCCTGCCACATTCCTGACCTTTCTAAAGATCTGACATCTCTACTCCATTTGGGGGCAAAGATTTTTCCCCCCTGTTAGCTTGGTGCCTTCTTAAAGTCAGTGCTTTTTTTGTACAGAAAAAAGTGTTTGTACTCATATATTAAGTTGTGCCAATTTCCATCAATTACCCACTCAGGAGAGTCCTGAAAATAGGTGACAGTACTCAGTACTGAGTACCATCACAAAAAAGTACTGAGTACCATCACAAAAAAGAACAAATGCATCAAACCTTTGAAATGGGCTCTTTTTAGGCACAGATGAGAAGGCAGCATTGTTTTATAAGGGCATATCAGCACCAAGCGAACACTTATGTTTTTAAAGCAATGGATAAGAGCAGTTTGTTGCAGTGGCAGAACTGCATTGCTCAAGAGTTTATGCAGAGGGGAAAAAATGTTCATTTGCTATACAATTAGGAAGATGGAAAACAAAAGTCCCCTGTAACTGTAGAATCTGTGTTGAAATATACTGCCAAGCCTGACCTTCTGACCTGTTACTGAGTCCTCTTGAGTTTTCAGCAGAAATTAAGGAAGCTAGAGGTGTTTTCTCCATAACTTATTCAGAAAGTTGCAACATGAAAATTTGTGGAAAGGGTAGCAAGCATGTTCGGAAGTTAGGTCGGCCCTGGAGTTATCCCAGAATTACAGCTGATCTCCAGATTACAGAAACCAGCTCTCCTAAAGAAAATGGCAGCTTTAGGGGGTGGACTGTATGACCCTAAGTCCCTGATGATCTCCCTCCCTTCTCCAAACTCCACCGTCCTCACACACTGCTTCCAGATCTCCAGAAGCTTCTCAACTCAGGGTTGGCTACCCTAGGATATGACGACAAATTTGGGCCTTACTGAGGCATATTTGAATAGGAATTTATGTCCATTTGGCGTTTAGGGCCAAACTAGATATGACCCATGGATCCATTATAAGCCCCTGTTTTTTAATGCTAAAAGTAGTCTGAGTGTGTAAAAGAGAGCCGATATGGTGTAGTGCTTGGAGTTTCAGATTAGGATCTGGGAGACCCAGGTTTGAATCCCCACCCTGCCATGGAGGCTTTGCTGGGTGACCTTGAGCTAGTCAAACACTCTCAGCTGAACCTCACAGGGCTATTGTGAGGATAAAATGGAGGAGAGGAGAATTCTGTAAGCCACCTTGGGTCCCCATTGGGGAGAAAGGCAGGGTATAAATGAAGAAAATGAAAAAAGAGAGTTTCAGATTGGGACTTTGGTGCTGGGAGAAGGAGGCTTAACTCTATGTCTCGGGCCGTTCTCCTAGTCTCATTTTCCCTCTCCCCCAGCCGCCATTTGCTTCCCTGCGGGAGACATATAGTATGTTTATTTTCTCCCCAGTGCAAATTGCTGTTGGGTGGGGCAATCCGCACTGGGAAAATGATGGTGATGCAGAAAAGATTAAACCTTCTTTCCAGTGCCATAGAGTGCACTCTCCAACACTTCCACTTTCTCCAGGGGAACTGATCTCTGAAGTCTGGAGATGAGCTGTAATTCCAGGGGATCCCCAGGTCCCACCTGGAGTCTGGCATCCCTGTCTAGCTTTGGATTTCCAGCACTGAACAGGCAGCTGAACTAGATGGTCTATAAGACCCTTCTAGCTCTGTGACTGTATCTTCTGGGGCAGCAAAACGCTTGGCTCTTGAGCAAACTGAAGTTTCAAAAGCATTTATCCAGTCACATAAGTATGACATGGCCCAGGAACACGTCACTGGCACCTATGATGGGCTGGGCAAAGGGTGGGGAACCAGTGCTAGGCTGCTAGCTCAGCCGAAGTTGCATGTGGAATACATTTGTGATATATGCTGTAATGGAGTACATCTAATCCTCATGCAAAAAATATGTTACTACCCCCTTAGTTGTAAGCAATAAGGGCCAATTTAAATGGAATGCTGGCGAGATAAAAACACGAACTGGATGCACTTTGTTCTTGCACAGCATCTCATTTAAATTGGACTGCTGTCCATGCAAAGCAGCTACCTGTTAGCACACCAGAGACTGGTAGGATGGGCAAGTGGTGTGCTAACTAAGCCTTTGTATCTGGCTGTGCCCAGGTAGCAGCCCAGTTTGAACAAAGAGCTGTTAGAATGCAAAGCCCCACTAGCCTATTCGAACGGACCCTCTGATTCTGTGTCAAGTGACTTGTTGCTACTTTTATATGCATGGAATTGGGAGTGAAATACACATCAAAGCACACACCACTGTATCATGTTGTCACTGAAGCTGTGCGGAGTAAGAGGGATTGGCCTGGTGTGTCTCCCTGGGGCAGCAGATGGATCCATGTTCCTTCACTCACTTCAACACATTCCATTTGACTCCCCATCCAGGACAAGACCAGGTACGATCAGCATTGCTACCCCTCTGGTTATGGAAGTTCTTAACTTGGAGGAGTCCGGAACACCTCCCCCTCCCTGTTGATTCCCCTGGTGGTGCTTCCTTGACCATGAGGAGGCTGTTGCCTGGATGAGCAAGCTTGTGTGAGACTATAAACACCGTGTTACAGTTTAAAAGGCTGTTGTTCAAAGACTTCATTCAAACAGAAGAACAAAATTGTAATAGATGCTGTTGACCTGGCATAAAAGTGGTACAAAAACACTGGAGGAGGGCAGGGTTTGGGGAGGGGTCTCAATAGGGTATAAAGCCATAGAGTCCACTCTCCAAAGCAGCTATCTTCTCCAGGGGAACTGATCATGGTCCCTTGGAGATCAACTGTAATAGCAGATCTCCAGGGACCACCTGGAAGTTGGCAAACTGTAGGCAAAAGGTGATCAGGGGCCAAAGAGTGTGAAGTAGGCTGCTCTGTGCAGAAGCAAAGAGGTGGAATGGGGGCTTGGCATGCATGGGGAGTGCTCGGGTGCTGCTGGGCTGGAATTTAAACTGCACGTGGATTCAGCCAAAGAAAAGCAGTGGCGTTGTCTGAGTCAAAACAGAGAGAAGGCCAGCAAAGTGAAATAAGCAGAACTCCCTAGAGCAGTTAGCTAAACTTATTGCCCTGCTTCTATGCTCCTTGACCTTCCTCTGAATCTAGCAGCAGCCATGACTCCTCTTGCATGAGGGCACGTATTCCATTAGCAGCAGCTATGGCTGCTGAATGAGTCCAGGAAAAGCATGTTTAAGTGCCTAGATATATTTTGGGCTTCTGCTCACCCCCCCCCCCCAGGCTAAAGACAGAAATAGTCCCATCTCCTCCATTTCTTTTTCTCTAAAGCAAGCTGCAAGTTCAAGGATACCCAAATCAATTAACTTCCACCATTTGGGCCACAGGCCTCTGCTTAAACTAGGGCTGCCAGATCCCCCTGGGGTGGATGGGGGTGGGCTGGTTTTAGGGGCCCCTGATTCGCTAGCCCGGATCTGGCCTGTCATAGAGTTAGTTTCTCTGAGAGGAGTGCATAAGGGAACCTTATGGGACTTTTTATAAGCAACTGTTTTCACAGATGCTCAAGTGGACCCATAAGTACACATCCAGGCAATGTTGGTCTTCAGGCAACATCACTCCAGCATCCTAGAATCCTGAAAAGCTTTCTGACCACAAGGAACCTGTTAACAACTTTGCCCAACCAACCCCAGTCTCAAATAGCCTTATGCCAGTTTGGTGTGAGAGCCAGTTTGGTGTCGTGGTGAAGTGCGCAGACTTTGATCTGGGAGAATCGGGTTGGATTCCCCACTCCTCCACTTGTAGCTGCTGGATGACCTTGGGCAAGCCATAGTTCTGTCAGAGCTGTCCTTAAAAGAGCAGTTTTGGAAAGAGCTCTCTCAGCTCCACCTACCTCACAGGGTGTCTCTTGTGGGATGGGGTAGGGAAAAAAGGGGTTTGTAAGCTGCTCTGAGACTCCAAGTGAAGGGTGGGGTATAAATCCAATCTCTTCTTCTTCTTCTCTTCTACCTTCATACTTCAAAGACTGTTTCTTCAGTCCCATCCCAGGTAGGTGGAACACTGATGACTCTTCCGGGGCCCCAGAATGACCATCATCAGGGGATACATTTATTTATTTTATTTAAAACATTTATTAGCCACCTTTCTACCTTGCAGAACTCAAATGACAATTATTAAAAATGTACACAAGATCAACATTTAAAATCACAATTAGAACTGCCAATAAATAGGAAATGATATTGGCCAAATGCAGGCCTCAATAAAACCATTTTCAACTGCCTCCTGAAGACTGAAACTGAATGGGCCAGGCATGCCTCCCTGGGGAGGTTGTTCCATCATTGTGGAACGAAAACATTGTAAAGAACTATAGAAAGGAAGTGTTCTGTCTCATCGAGGGGTACCACAGCCAAATGGCAGCAATAACACAATAGCTGTATTGGGGGGTGGGGGGAAGCTCATTTGTGCATCATGTCCAAAATACACATCCGTAAAATACAGTAAAAAAAATCCTGCTTGTTTAAAAATATAGCTATCACTACAGCCTATGAACTAAGGAAAGATTTTGATATGTGAGCCAGTGGTTAAGAGCATCAGCCTAGGATGTGGGAGACCCCTGTTTGAATCCCCACTCTGCCAAGTTAGTTCAAGCCAGCCACCCATTCTCAGCCTAACCTACCTCACCGGGCTATTGAGGATAAAATGGAGAATAGGTATTGTAAGTACCTGTATTGGAGTATGGATTCTTTGGATGCACATGGGGGAGGCAAGCAGGGTATAGGTGTTGAAATAAATACATTCATTCTAATGTGATGAGGTTCTGTTTTTGTCTCTCCCACCCCCCACTCCTCCAGGGAACCCTATGTGAAGACTGGATGTCAGTTCACTGCTGCTGGCCTTTTGCAGTCTGTCAAGTGGCTCGAGAAATGAAAAGGAGACCTGTCTTCCAGGTCTACGAAATAAACCCATTATCTCCTCCTCCTTCCGTCAAAGATGCTCTAGTTTGAAGAAAAATAATCTTTCATATGTGAAACTTCTTGTGTCACGGTCCTTTCCCTCCTTTTCCCCGCAATGACAAAACATGGCTATTTATGGAAATAAAAATGCATTCATGTGTCACAGCAATTCCCCCCTCCCCTTGTGTTCCTGTCAGAAAGGCGTAAGTGTTAGAGCCACTGACAACACTAGAAGTAGCTGAAGTGCCAGAGCAAAGCCATGTTAGTGGTGTGGGTTAAAGTGGTTTGCTGACACTGGGCTTTTATGGATGCATCTGCATGGATGTCTATGGAATCAGAGTTGTCCTTGCAGAGTATCTGAGGTCCTGCAAGCCACAGGCAACCTTGTGCTGTTCTTCTTCCCCATCTGTCATGTAGGGATCAGAGCCATGGACATTCAGAAATCATTGCAAGCTGAACTCACTCATCAGTTTTTTTTATTCGGCTCTTTAAAGTGGTTCTTTTCTCATCTGGGAGGAAAAAAACACCCTATTACATTTATTTCATGGGAGCTACAAACAGTTAATCTTATACATTATAATTTTATACAATAAAAAAACCTCGCTAAATCCTTCACACATCCTCTACTATCTATATTATGTATATACATATAGATATAAATCTCTTATAAAGATATAAATTTCTTATAAAGTGCCCAGAGCACAATTAGGATAGCTGAACATAGAAAAATACTAAATTGGATCCTGCCAGCTTCCTGCTGGTACAAGAGGGAAGAGGGGGAAATCTGGCCCCTCTTCCCTACAGCGCCCCCCCTGTCCCATGCTCCTTGATGGTCATACAGGTCCCCTGAACCTTGGAGCAGACTTTTAGTGTCAAAAGGAGCTTCTGGGGAAGGGGAAAGTGGGAGACAATCTGCTTCTGCCAGTGGAAATCTTAAAGGATCCAGCCCAACCTTTTATTTTCTGTTTGGTCCTACTTAAAGATCTAATGCATCTGCTTAAGTTTTTAGTAAAGAGATCTTATGGATTCCTGTTAAATGTTATGACATTGTGAACTGTAATTACATAACATAAATTAATTTATGTAATTAAAATGTAATTAATAACATAAAGTAGTGGTGGGAGAGAGGGGTGGGCTTACCAAACACCACTGCTGAGTTGTGAAGGGGGGACACCAGTCTACTTGATCAAGGTGCTTTACAGTTGGCTGTGTAAATGGGTGCAGGCCTAGGAGAAGGTCATACAACTTTAATGTATATTTCAATTGCTGGAGACACTTTGTGGCTAAATTTTTGGCGGCTGTGGTAAAATCATGTAATTCAGGTAGTAAACCTTAGCTTCTCTTTTAGTGTGTGGGGGCTTGCTGTTTATGACTTTTGTCAAGAAAACAGAAATTAAGAAGAAGAATTGCTGGAGACAGATATAGGTAATAAAGGGAGAAACATCACTCAGCGTGCAAGGCAGATGGTTAATTTCTCCAGTGGGGGAAGGAGGCAGGGAAATGCTTCCCCTTTGGGCCATCATAAAATCGACATATTTGTGCATGCTTCCCTTTTTTTGTCAGTCCAAAAGTCTGAAGAGGAAACCCTGCTGCATCTCTTTGCATTACTTTACTATTATTGTTAACTAAGTGGCTACGATCGTATGTAGGGCCTTATGGAACCATCATGGTTTTGCTACTGCATTTTTGGAGAAACAAAGCATGGGCAAAGAACTGGTTAACACAGTTTCCTTCTTTTATAAAAAATCAAGGAGCAATGACTGAAGTTTCAAGCTCAAGGGGTTAATTGCTTCAGGACTTCTGGGTCCTTGAGTAGCTACACAGCTACCCAGGCAATTACATCTGACAAACAATCAGATGCAAATTCTCCAGTCAGCTCAAGCGTTTCATTAACTAACTATATGCAACAAGTTTAAATTGTGCTCATCGTGAACCTGAGCTACTGCCTCTTATCAAGCCATTCTTCCCCAAGTGCTATGCTTCTGCAAGGCTTCTTTGGCTCCATTTCCAGTGAACAAATTAGAACTGCTCGAGAAAGAAAGCTCTCCACATTAGGAAACCAATATGTCAAAACAATATGGCAACTGCACATATGCATTTTGACGCTTATGTATAAGGAAGTGATTGGCTGCTGCTTCCCAGAATATACAACGGCCAGATGTGAAGCCGTCTAAGAGTACACAATGCTGCTCTTGGGGGGGCTATTATACCAACTAGAGGCCCACCAATTGGGGGTCTTTCTGTTCTGCCTGTTATTTCTCTCCAAAAGTGCATGAGAACTTATTACCATTCCTTGTTCTTCCCTTCCCTCATACAGGACGAGGTAGTTATTCAGTAGGAAAGTGGGTGTATTTTGTAGCTTTTAGAAAAGATCCATCACTGTAAAACATGTCCACCCCCCCACTAAACTCCTCTCATCCATCTTGCTCTATTTTGGTCTTTCTAAGGAGCTTATCACCATGGCATCAAAGCACTGAAGCATCCTGCACAAGCAAATCCTGCTTTATATATCTCCTGCCCTGGCTCAAAATAGCTCCTTGCTGTTCCACAAAAAGCACCTCTTTCATCAACTTTCTCCCCTCCTCTCATCCATACTGCTCTTAAATTCACATGACTGGAGGAAACCAAAGCCTCTCTTCCCCCCTCAGCCTCAGTGGTGCAAGGGAGTGTGCAGAAACATATTCTAATGCAGTCATAACACACCGGTGAGGAGAGGACTGCAGACAGCATTCAGCTGCTTGTTTTGATGGTCAAAACTGATACTTGTCCTCTAGATTACTTGAGACTTCTTTTCCCCTTGGTAGTTTTCAGAGAGGGATGGATGTACTTCAATAAACATAGCTCTCGATATCTTCATCCACATAGTCTTTAGCCAAGCATCCATCCCACAGCTCTTACAACTGCAGGATCACCAAGGACTAGCAGGTTAAGTATGTAGCCTATGAGCCTGCAGCAAACTAACTACACACTCTTAGGTGGGTGTGGCATGAGCCATTGTGTGCCCCCCCTGAAATTCTGGCATATTGGAGATGGATGTGGTGCCATCACAGTGGCAGCAACAACATTAGCCTGGTTCTGTGCACTGCTACATTGTGCCAGCCAGGCAAGGAACAATTTACTACTTGTTGTTAATGCAAACTTAGCAGGCATGGAACAGACACGTTCTTTGTATGTGTTCAACCTTATCTAGTTACCCTGAATATTGCTGGTATGAGCTTTCAACTAAGCAGTTTATTACTAAGTGTCTAAACTGCAGTCTAGATTTCTGACCCAAATGTCCACCTGGCACTTGCTGACCTTGTATAATAGCAAGCAAAGTACATAATGTGGAATGGGTGTGTGTTAAAATTCTTTAAAAAGTGGATGCCAGCTTGGCTTCTATCTCTAATTGTTATTTTAGGAGTTCTGGACCTGTGCAGCTCTTATAGCTGTCCTTGGGAGCGTATGGATTCTAAACAGTTCTGAAAAGCCTAGTCCTCAGGGCATGTCTGAAATACCTCAGCAGGACGGGTTAAACTTAGGACACGGACAAGGCTTAGTATACAGGATTTAGTATCTTTCTATTCAGCTATCTTTGTTAACCCCTCAGAGCAAACAGGAGTTATTCCTATAATCCCTTTCTGATTCGTATCCAGAGGGTAAGTATTGTAGCAGTATTTCTCCTACTACTGTAGGTTAACTTTGACTATTATTTTTGTTTACCAAAAGATACTTGGAAACAAGCTTTCAGCTGGCTCTCACACCATCCACAGTAAGGTGGCTTGAGAGCTTTAGACATTTCTTCTCCCTGTGCCTTTTCAGGGGGTTTCTAGTACCTCATGAGAGGAGATACCAGCCATGGTGGGGATTTGGTGATAATACTGTACCGCCTACCCCTCTCCTGCTAGACAGAACAGGGATGGAACAATCACTGTGTAGGCTGCAAGTGCCAGGCTTACTGTCAAAAAGCAAAAACCTTTGCTTGGAAGCAGCCTTTCAAGGGAGTTGGTGCCAGTCATCCACTTGCACTGGCAGTGTCGTATACAACCCACCTCCCCATGGCAGGCTTGCTCTTTATATACAACCTCACATCCCTATACTCACTAGTCCATGGCCCCAGGACCCACCTTCACCCCAACCTGCAAAATGGGATCCATTTCTCATTTCATTCTATATGGTTGTATCTCTTTTCCCCCTTTACTTAACTGTTTAATTGAAAGATTTATATCCCACTGTTCTTTGTGGCTCAAGACAGCTTACAAAACATAATTTAAAATATTACAATTAAAAAGCAACAAGATTAAAACAAACAAACAGAAAATCCCCCTCAAATCAAATAGCTCCTCTCTCCCCAAGAGATACCTGTAGTTTATACCTCATTAAAAGCCCTAGCAAATAAACAGCCTTGCAGTACCTTCTGAAAACTTCTAAGGATGGTGCCTCCACTGCCTCAGGGAGCTTATTCCGCAAAGGGAGAGTGACAATGGAGAAGTCACAGGCTCTGGTTGATGGACGCCAAGTGAGCTACCTTAAATGGGTGGAATGGCCAGTAGGTGGCAGTCATAGCTGGCATATGGAGAAATACGGGTGGAGATGGTCCTTTAGATATGCTGGTCCTGGATTGTGAGGGGCTTTAAAGGTTATAAGTGGCACCTTGAATTGACTTGAAAACAAACAGACAACCAGTGTAGATGTTTTAGGATGTTTCCCATTGGCTAAGACCCTGACATTATTCAGGCTGCTGTGTTCTGAACTGGCTGTACTTTTAGGGTTGCCCTCAAGGACAGCCCAACATAGAGCATATTACAGTAATCTGACCATGATGTTACAAAAGCATAGATATTTGTGGCCAGATCAGTTGAGTCTAAAAGGGTAAGAGTTGGCAAACCAGATGCAGATGATAGAAGGCACTCCTGGCCATTACACCAACCTGCCTTTCAAACAACATGTTTGGGTCCAATGAGCACCCCAAAGCTCTCAAGGTCATCTGCAGGATGGAACCAATCTCTTGGAAACATCAGCCTTTCACAAAGAAACCGTTTTTGTTTATTTGGTCAAATGACAAACAACACAATAGGTGTGTTGTGTAACTCATGGGATTGCCAGTTTTTCAACCAGTCTTTTAGCTGGTTTCTCCATTAGAAGCCTTTGTTAAAGGGACAGCAGCAGGCCAAAGTGGTTTATTTTCCTGGCCTGTAGGCAGCTATGCTGGTCCACCTTACCTATTTGTGGGTCATCATGACCAACCAGCAGAAGGCCAATGCTTGACATTATTTAATCCTGACCAGTTACATCTCCCTCTACTTTGTGTCCCATTCTTATCTCCCTTATAAATAAAAGCCGAATGGTGGTGGCACTTCTCTAGAACATTCCACACGCTCCAAAATCAGTTCTCTCTCTGATCTGTCGTTCAGAGGGTCTCCCTATCCACTGGCTGCTTTGCCTGAGTCCTGCCTCTAACATTCTAAACATTTTGCTAATCCTCTCTCCCCCCCCTTGCCAGTCAGAACACAGAGGTTATTTGCATATGCAGCCTCATTGGCCTTTGCCTCAGAACACAGAGGTCGTTTGCATATGCGACTTGATTGGCTTTTGCCTCTAACATTCTAAACAGTTTTGCTGTTCTGAGGTAAAATGTGACCAATCTCCAGTTGAGGGATGGACATCACACAGAATTACAACTGCTTTCCAGATGGCAGAGATCAGTGCCCCTGGAGAAAATGGTGGGCTCTGTATCCTTATATGCTGCTGAGGTGGCCCCCATATGACAGCCAATGTGACATAGCAGTCAGGGCTTCAGAGCACGGGAGAGGCTGCAGGTATGTGGGGGGTGGAAAGCTGAAGAGTGAGGGGGAAATAAAGGTAGGTTGATGATTGGCTGGGAAGGAGATAGGGTTGCCAACTCCAGGTGGGAAATTCCTAGAGATGTGAGGGATGGAGCCTGGAGAGGGTGAGGTTTCAGGAGGCGTGGGACCTCAGACAGGTACAAAGCCATAGACTCCCCCTCCAAACCAACTATTCCCTTCTGGGGAACCATTGTTGCCAATCTCCAGGTGAGGGCTGGAGATCACTCAAAATTACAACTGTTCTTTAGGTAGCAGAGATCAGTTCCTCTGGAGAAAATGGTGGACTTAGTGTCATTATACCCTGCTGAGGTCGCCACAGCAAATTGACACTGAGTGTCCAAGGTCGGGGCACCCGCCCAGAGCCTCTTTCTAGAGGCCGTTGTATTTATTTCCACAACGGGCCTTTTTCCTAGTAATCAATAATGCAGATGAGAGTCCCCTATCACCCACAGCTCTATATTGCAATGTGGACATATTCCCTCCGTGGCCCATCCTGATGCCTGTATGCCAGGGTGCTGGAAAGGAATTATAGGACATCTTATCCACTTGATATTCCACAGTCCTGTGACCCTCACAGCACTTTAAAGTCCTAGATACCTGAAACCAGGCCTCATGACCACAGGTGCATCTATGTCATAAATGCATGGAAATACTGGTAAAACACAATATGATATTGGGTACAGAATTAATCTTTACAACCCCCCTCTCCAACTTTCATTAAAAAACATTTGTAGTGTTCATGTGTGTGAAAATATGCATGAAAGTATGTATATAATGTCTGCTATGATCTTGGAAGCTAGACATGTTGCTGAAGAATATTTCTAGTATTTAGGCAGGGATTTTTAGTGCTCTGCATTACTTCCTGGTTCTCATACGAGATTTGGAATGAAGTACACAGAACAGAAAACTGCAGAATATATTGTCCAAAATGAGAAACTATGAACGTTTCCATCACTAATAAAGAACTCTATCTTGGTGCATAACATGGGCTGAGTGTTGCAGAAAGTGTCCTTTGCACAATGGTGTCTCTAACCCTCATTGAGAAGAGATCACTTCCAACTGAGCATACACAATGAACACTGGGGCAGTGGAAGTATGCAGAAAGGTTCTCCAGCACTGTTACAAGGACCTTCTCCTTCAATACTTGTGAATGTTCATTTGATCTCTACTCACTCCAAATGGGTTTAGAGTCCGACTTGTTGTGTAAGACAAAGATTACTTATTTCTGATGGTGAAGACAACTTTCAAACTCTAAAATTGCTTGTTGAGCATTTCCTCCTATTATGTGGGTTTTAGTATCATGGAGGTCCACAAACAGAGCTAGCAGAGTCCAAGGGCTATAGTTGGACTTGGGTCTAGGAAACCCAATTTCCAGCCACAGGTCTATCGCAACAAAGTGGAGGCCCAAGGGTAAGCTCCTCTCAGCTGCAGTTTCCATCTGTCCCATGAGGAATGCAGTGACTTATCTCACTGATTGTGAGAGTGAACACAGTAACAACCAAAAGGAAAGTGTTCAGTAAAAGGTAAAAAACCCTAGCAACTTACAGTACCATCCAAAGCAGGTCTACTCGGAATCCTACTGAATGGCGCTTACTACCGGGAAAGCATTTTTAGGACTGCATTGTAAATTATTCTAGCTCTCCATGGTACAGTTTTTCCACAGCTGCCATTCCTGATTTGAAGGAAATACTTGGTTTACAAAGGCAGCAAGTGCTGTTACATTTGCCACAGCACCAGCACAGAACAGCTGCTTCTGTTGGACTGGAGAGGTTTTTCTTTGTTTTCAACTAACTCCTCTTGGTGAATAATTACAGTAGCATGTAGTAGGCTAAACCCATCCCAGTGCCAAAGCCTCTGCTGCTTAAAGGCAAGCAATCATAACATTGTCATGGTTTTGAATCAGGGCTGTCAGATTTTTGGCCCAAGGGCCCCATCTGATGTGGCTAAACTGCCCCTCTGGCTCAGCGAACCCTGTAATCGGCTCAGCCAGGTTTGGCTTTGGGAACGAAGACTGCTCATGCAAATGGATGAAAGAAGTTTTCAAAGGCTCTAAAATGCCAATCCCGCTTTCCATGTTTTCTCAGCTGGCATCTACCCGTCAGTATTTTCACTCAGTGAAGCATTTGCCAGTGATTCCATCTGCCTATTCGCAAGCACTGGGTATTTTTGGATTAAGTGAGTCTCACGAGTGTGTGCGCGCGCACGTTTATGAGCAACATACAATAGGCAAGAACCCCCCCAAAGGTCTGATTGCTGAAAGCTACTTGAGCTATGGAACTAGATACTTTTGTGGGCACTGAAGGAAGCCTGGGTTTCCCTGGTGCAGGAATACTTTTGTAGCGTTTATTTAAAAAACAAACAAAAAAACCCCCCAAAGCCAAGCTTGATATACTTATTCCAAAATATTTATCAGTCACTAACTGCTTCGTACACATCATTTTTCCTGGGGGTTGTAAGGAAGACAAGTGAACTGCGAAAGTAGCAAGATTGTTTGGAAACAGAGGCACCCATGGCTGGAAATCACCATGGGCTGCAGCTTTCAGACACGCAGCAAAATAACCAACTTGATTAGGAGCCTATTTTTGGCTACAAACGGAATATTTAATTGTATCTAAGGGGGCTATAGGGTGTGAGAAGGCTAAGGAGAATAGACGCCACAAGAGCTCTTTTTAATATAGTTAAGAATTCCCTGGAAAAGAAGCTTTGGGAAGCTCAAAATATGTTGGCTACTTTCAGGGAAGACCCTTTTTTGTGAGTGTTTTGTGTGTGTGTGTGTGTGTGTGTGTGTGCATGCGTGTATGTGTGCCTGGAAGTCATGGTTGACTTCTGGCTACCCTTAGAGGGGGGCTTGGTCATTTCAGAGAGGTGGCTTGCTATTGCCTGCCTCTGCATCCCAGCCCTGGTATTCCTTGGAGGTCTCCCTTCCAAGTACTTGCCAGGGTCGGCTCTGCTTAGCTTCCGAGATCTGACGAGATTGGGCTTGCCTGGGCTATCCAGATCAGAGCTCAGGGATGACCCTTCTAAAGTACAGTGGACAGAATGAGTCAAGGGGGGCTGGGTTCAAATGCCTATTCAGTCATGAAATCTTAAGGCCTGGCTTTGGCCCAGACACTCTCCCCTACACTAACTGACCATGCAGGAACCCTCTGAATATAGCATGTGGGAACCTCATGTAGGCTTCTTGGGAGAAGGGCTTGATACAAACATGATGATAATAATTTGTCTCCATTATTTCTGTCAGACTGTGTGTGATGCAGCTTTGTTTCCTCATGCAGCAAGGTAGACACTTGATTGTTTACACATGATGCACGTGGCCTTAAATCCTCCCCACTTTACCTGCATAACAAAACTGTTGCATGTCAAATAATGCCATACTAGCAATGATTACCAATCTAATTACCCTTTCTCTCTATGCCTTGTGCCACGTATCCTACTTAAGTATGCCATAAATGAAAACTTCTTCCTGTGTTGTATTCACTGTACTTGTCTCTGCAAAAGTGACATGGGGATCTTAGTGCTACAATGACCTGAGAAGTGCTGACTTTCCATATGACATAGGGGTTAATTTGAGCCCCCAAAGGAGGATAAATCTGAAAGGATGGGTGGCATTATATTGTTTTGCAAATGAAGATTAAAAAGACGGTTGGTGTGAGGAAATGATAACTCTGTCCTCCAGTTGCACTGGATTCCAAGTGGAAAATTGTCTCCTTCAGCCTGTCAACTTCCATTGTGTCAATTTCATTCACTTTTTGCAAGGACTCGAGGAAGTGTGCTCCCACCCTTTATTGCAACAATGCAGTAGGAGACATCACAATTTCAGGCTTCCCTCACTTTTGCCTTGAATGTTTGGCCTTTGAACTAGCAGCGAGAACAAAATAAACAAAGCCCTACCGTTTAGTGCTATTCTAACAGCCGGGTTAAACAGATACTGCATTCCAATTCCCCTTATTACCGAGGTTACATAGCAGGGACTGGGAGCAAGCTTGGAAGCAAGCAAGCAGGTATGTAGATGAAACTGGCTGAAAATAAATAAGAGTGGGATGGGAGAAAGGAAGGGCTTTATGAAAGGTCCTGACATCCTCCTGCGGCACCATTCTGTAGGCTGTGCTTGGAGATTGAGGGCAAAACATGGGCAAGAGATCAGGAGGGCCTAGATGGACAGTAGATGAGCACTGTGGTTTACAATGTGGGGCTTCTGAGTTTTAGAAAAATCTCAATGTAGCTCTACTCTATGAATAGAAATGTACAGTCAGATCCTAAGCATAGCTTGGAAGCAAGCAAGCAGGTATGTAGATGAAACTGGCTGAAAATACATAAGAGTGGGATGGGAGAAAGGAAGGGCTTTATGAAAGGTCCTGACATCCTCCTGCGGCACCATTCTGTAGGCTGTTCTTGGAGATTGAGGGCAAAACATGGGCGAGAGATCAGGAGGGCCTAGGTGGACAGTAGATGAGCACTGTGGTTAACAATGTGGGGCTTCTGAGTTTTAGAAAAATCTCAATGTAGCTCTACTCTATGAATAGAAATGTACAGTCAGATCCTAAGCATGGTTGCTTGGAAATAAGTCCCTCTGAGTGCAATGCGGTTTCTTCCCTAATAAGTGAGCCTAAGATTGCAACTTCAGATCATGAAGTTTTAAAAATATGATGACTGTTTCCTGAAAAGCATGTAACTGACCTTTGACCTGTTGGGGCACAAATTTCTCACACTTATATATATACACATATATGATGCCTTTTTCTTAATCGTGTGGAGTTTGCATCACCATCGCTACTAGATGCTTGGTGCACTGTTCAGTCGTTATAGCAGTCAGCTGGAGTCAGATCCTAAGCATGGTTGCTTGGAAATAAGTCCCTCTGAGTGCAATGCGGTTTCTTCCCTAATAAGTGAGCCTAAGATTGCAACTTCAGATCATGAAGTTTTAAAAATATGATGACTGTTTCCTGAAAAGCATGTAAAAGCATGTAACTGACCTTTGACCTGTTGGGGCACAAATTTCTCACACTTATATATATGTATATGTGTGTGTGTATATATACACACATACACACACACACACACACACATTTATGATGCCTTTTTCTTAATCATGTGGAGTTTGCATTACCATCGCTACTAGATGCTTGGTGTACTGTTCAGTCGTTATAGCAGTCAGCTGGTTTATGGAAGCAGGATCCAAAATTCATGGCCGGGGAGACCCAGTGCATTAATTGTGTTTCATTATTTATCTCGATTAACTATGCTGGACATTGGGATATACACGTTTCCTAAAAAGACATAATATAAATTGACTCCAAACTCTTCAGGTACAAACTGAGGTAGGAAACAAAGCATAAGGGGAATTTGAAAACTCAGCCAGAGAGGCAGGGAACTATTTTATCCACTGTGGAATGGAATAGCACAGACCAAAGAAGGTCTAATGTTTTGTAACATGATTGCTTTACCCTTTCTAATTGTATTGCACAGTAGTTGAATGTAATAGTCCAGTGTGGCTTTTGAGCAGGCCTCCATGCACACGATCTCTCAAGGCTACACACCCCTAATGTAGCCAGTCCTCCGAGAGCTTACAGTAGCCCCTGTAAGAACAGCTCTGTAAGCTCTTGGAGGATTGGCTAAATTAGGGGTGTGTCACCTAATATGCAAAGGAGTTCCTGCTACAAAAAGAGCCCTGACAGTCTTTGTATGTGGAGAGAAATGCCTGACCATGGCAGACTTTTGCAGCTGAGGTAATGATCAAAGCCACACAAAACAAGACCCTTCTGTACAATATGGGATCAGAAGTATCCATCAGTCATTTGTTGACCATCTCTGCTATTGTAGTTTCTTGGCAGAGGCCTAACTTTTCTGTGAGATTTACACTGAAGAAGTGTTTATTTATGGCATACGTAAGGGTTTCCCCCCTTGCAGCAAAGAAAAATAGATTATTTTTTTCCAAATGGAAGCAATTAAGTAGGAACCTTTACCTTTACCTTTTTAACCTTTTATCAATTTTCAGAGGTGCTGTTATAATTCTTTTTTGTAGGAAAGGTCAGGTGACCTGCTTGGCTAGAAAGGTCCAGGGAGGAGGTCTTGGGATGCAGCATCCTTCTTTGATGAACCGGACTAGAGCCAATGCGGTGGGAATAGAGAGCTGAGGCATCAGGGCCCTTCGTTGCTTCTGTTTGTGTGGCTTCAGTAGCTCCTCCTTGCTCAGTCTTGCCATTGGGCAGGCTGGATGAAAACTGAGAGCTGTGTCTCTTGGATGGTGGAGGGCTGTAGTTCTGAAACCTCACTGTTTTCACTTGCTAAAACAGAACAGAAGTCAGGAGTTATTGCTGCCATTGTTTTGGCTGCATGCTGACACAACAAAACCAAAATTAAATTGTAAGCCTGCCTAGCAATGAACTAGAAAAGCAAGCTTTCTTTCCCTGCCCCCTCCGGATTGACAGAATGCTTAGGAAATGGCACATTGAGCAATGTTTGAAAAAAGAGGAGTCAGTGCCAATAAGTGTACTAGTTATGCCTATAAAACTGTGCTGCAGTGGAAACTATTTATCAAGCAGCACACAGTTCTGCAAGTTATTTGTCTCCTATAGAGACAATGCCCTCATAATACTCCCATACACACGATGCTAGATTAGCTGGTCATTTGTGAGAGGGAAAGTACTCTTCAGATTAGGCTTCTTTCTCTTCTTTCAACTGCAACCTGAATGGGAACTGAATCTACTTGAATAAATGTAAGTTAACCCTTTTTGCAATATACTTCTTGGGAGATTTATTCACTGCACTCAGTATCACGCTTCTATGACTGGGCAAAACTCTGCTATATTAACCCAATAGTAACAGCAATACAAAAAAATAAAAATAAAATCCTTGCCTTGGACAAAGGGGGAACTGACAGAATACCCTGCCAGGAAGATTGAAGCTGCCAGTGGGGAACATGTAAGGGGAGGTGGTCCTTCAGCCTCAGGTAGCCTTGGGCAAGTCCAGAGCCACTGTGGCATAGTGGTTACTATGATGGCTTATGACCATTCCGCCATGAAACTTGCTAGGTGACCTAGGGTCAGTCACAGTCTCTTAGCCTAACTGGCTGGGTGCTATGAAGATTAAATAGAAGAGGGAAGGGCCATCTACTGTGTTCTGAGCTCCTGGAGGAAAGGCAAGATGAAAATTCAACAGAAGTAGAAGTCACAATCTTTTTGCCCAGTTCCATCTGCAAAACTGGGAATAATGCTGCCCAAGCTTCAAGGGTTGTGTTAAAAATTACTGAGAGAATATATTCGAGGCACTTGGAACACACAAAGTGCTTACATTAAAGCTTATAAATGCACTTTTTAAACTTCTGTTCCTCTACTTCTCTTTGGTTTGAGCCTCTGAAAAGATTTATCCCAAGCCTAACTTCCATGAATAAAGAGGACTTTGACATGGGTTACTCTGGTCAGCCAACAGATTTTCTGTGGCAGTGATAAAATCACTTCCACTGCAGCCATATTTCCATTCTACTTCACTAACTAGTTGCCCACTGAGGCATAGCTGATTTTTGTGTGTATGGTGTGTGAGTGTGTTTCCCCTAGCTAATAGCTGGAGATGAAGAAACATCTGGTATACTGGAAGAGAGCACTATATGTTGTATGACTAGTGATGCTGAGTTAATGAGAAACGAGGATATTGCAAGCCACAGTTGGGAAATTCTTCTGGAGAAATCATGAATGATGCAGATAGTGTATTATAGAGAATCCCTACAGAGTCTATAATAGTCAGGAAAAGTCCATAATAGTCAACAAAAATCATCTGAAGTAGTGAACAGTGACTCACAAAAGCTTGGTTGTGAGTCCCTTTTACTATTTTTGTTAGTCCTTAAGGTGCTACTGGACTCTTGCTCTTTTTTGCTGCTACAGAAAAACACGGCTACTCATCTTGAAAAATCCTGCTGTTAACACTGAGATCTTTAGTGACTGCTCTCCACACTAACTCAACCATGAGTTCACCCCCTGTACAATGTGGAGACTCCACGGTTACCTTCTCAGTAGTGTTTCTGGAGGTATCTGGCTTCACCAGTATGGAGGGTGGAGCGGATGCAGGTGGCTTTAGAGTCAATTCGCCTTTTGTTGGCAATTCTTTGGTGTCTAGTACTGAGCTACACACAGAAGGAGCTCTGCTGTTTCCACTCCGAGGCACTAACACCAATGAAGAATCATGGGAAGAATTTAGCCTGGCTCCTGTGTCAGCTGTGCCAGCTCCTCGGGGCAGACTGGAGATATGCTGATATATTGGAGATTGCTGGGGTCGTAAAGGGGTGGCAGAAGTGCGCCTCAGGGAGCCGATGAGTGGAATAAGAGCTATAGGCTGCACAGGTTTCTGAAGAGATCCATCTGTGGAGACGGGATTAGGAAAAGCGGAGGGATAAGAATAATAATCAGCCCTTAACAGCTAAATGCAGAGTATTCACACCAAAAATAGCTGGAGAAAATTCCTGAAGTGCTTATTTGAATTTGCAACTTGTTTTTGTGAACTCCTAGTAAGTTGCAAGAGGCTTATAATTCTATGGAAGGGCACCAATGTTCCCTCTAAGCTGTGGAGTCCTGTGAGCAAAAATTCTACTTTGTGAGCTACTGGCATTAAAGTTGTGAGCAGGTGATTTGGCTACTGCATAAATTAGTTTGCTCTGGAGCCATCCCCTTCCTGAGCTAAGACAAAAAATGTGTGTGCTGGAGGCTAAAAAACTGTGAGCTAGCTCACACTAACTCGGCTTAGAGGGAACACTGAAGGGCACATATGTTGCATACAGAACCACCAAGCTGTATAATCTTCAGTTTAAAAGGGATGTTTGGCAGCAGGGCTGGGACTGAGTGAGAATACAAAGAAACTATGCCAGGCAAGTAAACAATACTGGGCTCAATGGACCAACAGTCTGACCCAGTAAAAGGCAGAATCATATGTCTCGTCTTCACTTGCTTATAAATGGGGGCATAAAATATATTAACAGCTGTCTAAAGTATATTGAAAAGCTAACAATAATGTGGATCCCACTGCTTTCATTTGTAATAACTTAGAATTGCCGTACTACCCATTTGGCTAAAAATGCTTTGCTGTATTAAACCAACTGTTACCACCTGCTCTAAGTCTGTTACTTCATTGTTTATTTTAAACCAAGAGGAAATTCATTTGCACTACCTTTTGTCTCTTGGCAAGATGCAAATAAATTTAACAGATGAAACTTTAGATCACTTGATCTCCCCACTAGGATGAATTGTACCTAGAGATGTGAAGGCCTTAAAAATCAAAACATAACAAAACAAAACTCCAGAAAAATTAAGGGGGGAAAAATCCGTCCCCCCAATTTTCCAGGGGTTTCTCCTGATGTCACTGGCATTTCTGGCCACTGTGTGATACAGAGTGTTGGACTGGATGGGCCTTTGGCCTGATCCAACATTGGCATCTCTCATGTTCTTATGTTCTCCTCCCCATATTCAGTATATATGTCAAGTAATAGTGTTTTAAATGCTAAGTTGTTAGTTTTTACACACTACGTTAAATCAATAAAATAAATTTAGGAATAATAAGAACAGTGGCTATTACCTATATTTTAACACACACAAACACACCAATATTTCTGGCGTTTCAGTTGCACAAAAACCCAGTCTTTCCCCCATGGTTTCAACATCTCCAGAAATATTACGTCTGTATCTGTGCCACCAAAGCTTCCTGCAGCTACAGTTACTGAGGCAGGGCCAGCAACAAGGTGGCAAGTTTTTGTTCTCCACCACATTCAGAACCAAATACTTTATATATACTTTCAAAGATCTCCATGATTGTGACACTCTGTTTTTCTGCCTTTGTTTATAACGCTGAACGTGACCTTCGCTCCATCAACTGTATCAGCTTCAGCTACCCAAAAAGCTCCTGTTCTCTAAGCAGCTGTTCTCTTAATCATAAAGTGTGTATTAATTACTTTTGTATGAATTCCTCTGTGAATCCTACATTTCTTTTTCTTCTCCCCTTTCTGTTGTCTCCCTTACCCTTGTGATGCAGAAAGATCTTTTTTGGGCCTATGTTACTCTAACAATTACCATTGGATTAGGGATGGGCACAAACTGGCTGACGATCTAAAGTTCATCAGGATTTTTGGCAAGTTCATAGTTCGCGAACCAATGTTTGCAAACTGGAGCCACCATGAACTTCCACAAATTTTGATGCAGTTTGTGGTGGTCTGTGAAGAGCAGAAAACAGTGGTTTAATGGCTTCACTTAAACCCCTGCTTTCTACTCTTCATGAAAAACAGCTAAGCAGCAGGGAGCAACAGCTGTTTGGTTTAAATGGCTTGGAGCGATTTAAACCACTGCTTTCTGCTCCCTGCTTGGAGCCATTTAAACCACCACTTTCTGCTCCCCATTTCACCCCCAGCTTTCTGCTCACTGCTGGTGAGCAAAAAGCAGAGGTGAAATGCCTCCCAACCATTTCACCCCCTGCTTATTGCTTGCTGCCAAAAGCCACAGTGAGCAAAAAACGTGAGGTGAAATGGCTCTGAGCCATTTAACCCCCTGCTTTCAGTTTCCCGCCGCTTTTCACAGGGAGCAGAAAGCAGGGGTTTAAACTTTAAATGGCTCACAAACCAATATGAACTGGTTCAATTTGTGAACCAGCCTATCAATTCCTGGTTTGGTTATGGTTCAGCCATGAACTGTACCACAAAAATGCAGTTCAGGCCCATCCCTACATGGGACAATGATGCTATGATATATATAACTACTCTTATTTTCTAAAATGACTTATGCGCCATCATGTAGTCCATCATATAGTCCTGACATTCTTTCAGAATAAATGCTGCCCTAATGAGATCTTGGGTCGACCTCGAACAGTAAGTTTGTAGAAGTCATTGCTGAAGCTTCCACTTTATCCCCACAATCTCAGTTCTATTTAAAGTGTGAAAGACCTGTGATACACAGGGTATTGTTTTTCTCTGTGTACAAAGATCTCTCTCCGGATAGTTTCTGAACAATTAATCCTACTGCACATTTCTGGATTGTCAGAGGCCACAATTTATACATTCATGCCTTTGGCAGGCCAGACTTCCTACCCAGCCGGATATGTGTATATTGTATGCAATCAAGTTCACAGCTCTTAGGGAGGCATAGCATAGTATTTATGTGTATTGCATCAGCCTCAAGTTTCAATGTGCTAATTAAAGGTGTCTAATGATCTCTCTGCCACTTGAGAACAGGTCCACAACATGCCTCTCTCACTAGGACTTACTCTTCCTATTGTTGCCACGTCCCCTCCTCTGTGATGCTGTTTGCCCTGAAGCAGCTGGCACAGAGAGATCCCTCATAGGTGAGGCCAAAGATGTCGGCATGAAGGCGGATTTCAAAGATCTGCTTTGCCTTGGGCCATTCTCTGAGATGCTTCCCTGGGATGAAAGTGAGGAAGTAGATAATGTCCAAGTAGCATAGAGGGAAGGCATTCTTGAATCAGGGAAACTTGATGATTTCCTGGTTGTTAAGGAGAGCCGAATAAAAGAGAAGGGGAGAGAGAAAGGGGAAAAGCTTATTTTAGATCATTAGAAAGCAAACAAAGCTGTGCAATCCAGATCTAGAGTTTGGAGTTCATCTATGAAAAAAAGGAAGTCAGATCAGCCAACAGATCAGCCACCCTAAGCCTGCCTTGGCAGGGAGGGTGGGGTATAAATCAAATTAATTCATTAAATAAGTAAAGCATCTATACATTATGCAATAAAATATCCTGAAATCCTTGCATATTTATATATTTCTCATATTGCCTAGTTAAAAGTAAGGCATGCAACCCTGCCATTCTCATTCTCTCCCACCATTTTGTAACTCATCTCTTTTGATCTGAAACCAGCATCCCTTGTGCCATTTCTGGGACAGAATACCACAATGGAAATATTAATGACAAAGTCTGCCCTCCCATGTAAAAACAAAACACCACAAAGGCCATATTTTTTATAGTACAGCCTATGCTATAAATGATTCTATTGTGACAGCACACAGCCAATGGGTATTTTTATTTTATGTACGGGTTTAGGATATCACTTCCTCTCACAAGGAGCTCAAAGCTTGTGACAATTTTTATTCAAAAGCAGAATGTGCAAGAATATCTGCTACAAATTAGTGACCCTGCTAGTTTAAATCAAGCCACAAGTATTTATGTGGAGTGAGCAAATCCAGTTTGAATGACAAAGCTTCCAGTGCTTGCATGGCTACAAGCCCAGTGAAATACCAGATGATCTGCTACTTTGGGTTCTAGGCTTAGATCCACTGTAGCATTTCTGTGGTTAGAAGGATTTCTTTCTGTGGAGCAAAACTTTCTTATCTCCCCATCTTGTTGCAGCCCAAAATGTACCCGGAAATGCTTCTCCCCAGGAACAGCATTTTGGGAAGCACATTTTGGGGAGAGGTGAGAAATCCTTACCTCCACAGAAACACTCCAGTGGATCCAAGTCTTAACCAGCTCTCCTTGATACTTTAACAGTCAACACTCACTCGTGCCCTTGTTCCTACTGATCATATTAAGCCAGCCGCAACTTTTACTGAGCATGACTATGATTATGCATTCACTTTTACAACTGGGAATGTACAAAATCTAAACATGTTATTTGAGTTAGATGACTAGCGGGAATGGAGGTGACAGCTAGGCAGTTGCCAGTTGTTGAGGCCTGTCTTCCTCTCTGCCATTTTCTGATAGTTGCAGGTATTTGTCTGGGAGCATGAAATGGCAGATAAAAAGAACGAGGGGAGAAGTGGGGGAGTAAATAATGCAGCCAGCCATTTAAATGTCCACATGATTCAGAAGCAAAGCAAATACTTTGGAAGTAAAAATCCATGGGGAAATGGAGTGGAGGTAACAAGTATATCCAGAGTATATTTCATGATTTCTGGTTTGTATAGAGGAGTGAGCAAGTTGGCAGCAGCTTCAGGATTTATTCTACCTACTAGAATATAAAACAGCAGGGAAGGGGATAAAATGTGAGCTTCTTGTGTATTGAATTCAATCCATTGTACAGTAATTTGTTAGAAATCGCTGATTAACTGAAAGATGGCAGGGAAGAGAGCACCACTAAGGAGCAAATGAAGCTTGGTGAATTAATCTTGCTCCATTTTATAAACTAGCAATCCTTCCATTTTACTACTGAAATTTCATGGTGGTGAAGACTCCACGGTGTCGTTCACCAAGCTGAGCCCTACTGATTCTCCTGAATTTTCTGTGCAGATGCAGAGAAAGGGGATGGAGAGGGGCTTTTAAACGCAAATGGATTTCTTGATGGGACACCAAGGAAGGCAGCGATCCTGTAGGGAAGATCTGAGGGAGTTTTCACACTCTTTGCTTCTTGTAATTCCATTTCCCCAGCTGCGGTTTCTTCCCCCATGGTGAGTTGCTGTCACTCCTTATTATTGCTTCACTCATCTACTTTCTCTGATGAGGCCACATAGCTCTTTCACCTAACTCTGTTAAATTGCTGAGAAGGCCATCAATCTCCTACATGATGCTAGTGCTTAAATAACCCTCCTAAGTGCTCCTAATTTGCTTGGAACGTGAGCCATGAAGACATATCTGCACTAACTCCTCTGAGAGAAGGGAAAAGGCAGCACTTCTAGCTCTTTTTGTTACCTTCTTGTGGCTGTTCTGCACTTCAAAAATGATTTATGATTTAATAATGGGGCAGTGATTCATCAAAATAACCAAGGCATCAATTTATTATGAGGAAATTTCCAAAGGAGAATACAGAATAGTAGGCCTTAAAATTGGTGTTCATGACTGAAGTACTTTATGAAGATGCTAAGTGTATTTGTGAGCCAGGTTTTTGATTGTTTATTCATTTTATTGGTGAGACGGGACCACTGTGTTATCAGAGGCTATATTGTGGAGAAATGAGCCAGAAAGATGAAGAAGAGACACTGCCTCTCTTTTATGAAAGAGGTTCAGAGGATATCTGAAGGGATAATTTGGGGCCCAAAGTGGCTATGGTGTCTCCAATTTGAACTAAGCAATTTAACATAGTAAAATATAACCAAGGGAAAAAATGAATAAACGTGTCTTCAGTACAAGCAATAACACGGATAGTTAAATTTCCAATAGACCATGTCACATCTCATACAACAGACAAAAACTTGGAATTCTTCAGTTTCTTGCAGTTCTTCATGTTATCAAGGGTTACAATGTCTCAGAGTTGTTCAGACATTACATTTGCAGTTCACAATCATCTCAAACCACACCATTTCAAGAATGGCAAACGTTCCTCTTAGACTTAACGGAGATTCATCTGAACTAATTCAGCATTTAGCCAACATGGTTCAATGCATGGCATAAGCCCCTCTGCCAACCTGCCTCTCACCCCCTCTCTCCATGGCTATTTTTCCTGGCAAAAAAGAGGGCTAGGCAGTGAACAAAGCCATTTTCTATATGGCTGCAGATTTTGTTTTCATTTGTAAGCAGTTCAGCAAAATTTCTTCGCCGTTACTGTAAGTGTTGTACTTTTGAACATTTTTGCATGTGTGTTGACAAGAAGACGGATGTATGACACCCTACCAATGGATTAAAGAAGCTATAGTTCAGCAACAACAGTAAAGGTTTTAAAATCTGAGGGAGAATCTACTCTACTTGGGCTTATCCAGGCAGATAAACATTACAGCCAATAGGATCAGCTACTGGAAAAGAAAATGAAATGCCTAGGAATAACAAATGATATGATTAAAATACAAAAACTAAAGACATTATAAGACAAAATTTTAAAATGTGTAAGGAAGTTGGATGCTACAAGCACGTCTATTAGGGCATGCAGGATATGTTTGACACTCCATTTGGGAATTGCCCTCCCGATGCAACTGCCGAAATATTTTTATCAATTTACAGTCCCAAAACTAAGAAGAGCTTTTACTTTGGCAAGAATGAACGTTCTTCCCTCAGCAGTTTTGGAGGGCAGACATAATAGAGTATCATACTCTAATAGAATACACAAATGCTAATATGATAAAATCAAAACCATCAAACATATGATTATGGAGTGCCCTATATTCAATGAGTTGAGGGCTAATTTAGTCACCCCTTTACTTAAAGATATGGAATTGCTAAATGCGCGAGCGCAGGTGTCATGGCTACTATCAGATACAAATGATTGTTACCCTCTCAGTGGTAAAATTCATAGGCGCAATAATCAAATGTAAGAGAAATAATACTGAGTGAGGTCTTTTAAAATATTTCTTGGTTCTAATTTCTGCTTAAGGTGATACGTGTATGAGCAGTACTAGATAGAAGAAGTTCAGCAACAACAGAAAATAGGTATCACAGAGAGCTGAGTGAAGACTATAGTGACATAGCATTCACCGTTGCTTCCCATTCAAACATTTCCATTTGGGTGTAATTAATATGATATTGATTGCTGTGCAAGCTTTACTTCCACTTTTCCATTTGCCTGTCATTGACTATCACCTAACAGCCATGTTCATTTGGAAACAGGGAGAGCCAATCAAGCTCTTCATTGGGACTGGGACCACTTGGTGTACATTACTTAAGGACACAAAGACAGGACAGAACTAAAACACAGAAAGGTGAAGCAGGTGCAAGGCTTTGGAAGTGTAGAAAGAGGTTATAGTCACAACACCAGTTTCACCCTTGTTAAACTTACATTTATCTAGAAAG
Organism: Gekko japonicus; assembly: GCF_001447785.1. Lineage (NCBI taxonomy): Eukaryota > Metazoa > Chordata > Lepidosauria > Squamata > Gekkonidae > Gekko > Gekko japonicus. The sequence continues at coordinate 417,877 of NW_015167542.1, read as the reverse complement.
CATACAACTCTCCTAGCTAAGCATGACTTTAGGGGAAATTTAAGGGAGCCATGGCTGCCGAGAGGCATGATGGGCCCCTGGACAAAGATTCTACCTGGGCCCCCTACATGACCCTGATCCAAACCAAATATCATAACAAATTACTTCTTGTGGTTACCACGAATCTATAGTAATAAAATGATCAACCTGTCTGTCCATCCAGTTTTTATTTATTATCTATTTTACTTATATCCAGCCTTTCTCCCCAATGGGGACCCAAAGCAGCTTACATCATCATCCTCTCCTCCATTTTATAATCACAACAACCCAGCAAGGTAGATTAAGCTGAGATTGTATGGCTGGCCAAAGGTCACCCAGAGAGCTTCCATGGCAGAGTGGGGATTTGAACCTGGGTTTCTCAGATCCTAGTCCTACACTTTAACCACTACACCACGCTGGCATGGATAACTCATCAGAGAATAAAACTAGGAGACTCAAAATTGGCCACCAGCTTCAGGGTGATTTTGGGAGTTCCAGGGTCAAAATGGAAAGACATGGGGAAATCCTGGCCCAGGTGAGACAGACCACCACCACCCGGTGCTATTTGCAATGGAAGCTAAGGGTCTCTGTTTGTGGCAGGCATAACATGTTTGAAAACTGGCCACCAACTGCAGAATGATGATGGAAGTTGCAGTCCCAAAAATAAAGGGAACAGGAACACCTGGAACCAGGTTATCTTCACGACAGGCAACATGTAATAAGAGAGTTTTTAAGCAACCTGCCACGTGTCTCTAATACTCAGATCCCCACCTGCCACAGAAGGTTGCTAGGTGACACACTCTCAGCCAGGCCTACCTCACAAGTGTTGTGGGGATAAAATGGAAAACAGGAGTGGCTGCAGCCAGAACTGCATTTTAAAAATAAATGGAAACACTTTCAGCTGGATGCCGCATGACTCTGGCTTTGAGGGCCCCCCAGTTGACTTGGGCCCCCTAAATTTTGTCCCCCCAGTCCCCCTCTGTCAGTGGCACTGAAGGGAGTCCAGTTCTACAGCCTTCTGTTTTAGCGTCAGCTTCTAGGAAGATACCACAGGGATAATATTAAATATAGGCAATGTTCCCTCTAAGCTGTGGGCTCTTGTGAACAAAAATTCTACTTTGTGAGCTCCTGGCATGAAAGTTGTGAGTGTGCAATTTGGCTACTGCATAAATTAGTCTGCTCCAGAGCCCTCCTTCCTGAGCTGAGACAAAAATGTGTGAGCCAGAGGCTAAAAAACTGTGAGCTAGCTCACACTAACTCAGCTTAGAGGGAACACTGAATATAGGTAACTATTATTATTATTATTATTATTATATAATATAGGTAACCACTCAGGCTAATATTCTCCATGTTTCCACTAAAGCATGAATGGCTTTAGGTAAAGGTAAAGGTTCCCTTGCTCGAAAGCCAGTCGCGTCCGACTCTAGGGTTGCGGTGCTCATCTCCGTTTCAAAGCCGAAGAGCCAGCGCTGTCCGAAGACGTTTCCGTGGTCATGTGGCCGGCATGACTAAACACCAAGGCGCATGGAACGCTGTTACCTTCCCACCGAAGTGGTACCTATTTATCTACTTGCAATTTCTTGCCTTCAAACTGCTAGGTTGGCAGGAGCTGGAACTAGAGATGGAAGCTCACTCCATCATGCGGCACCCGGGTCTTGAACTGCTGAACTACTGACCTTCCACAGCCTGCAGTTCAGCATCTTAACCACTTGAGCCACCGCAGCTCCTATGAATGGCTTTACTGTGATGTAAATGATGGTATGGAAATAGGAAACCACCCCCATCTTACTTGGCTCATCCTCAAACAAGTATACAACCTTTATTTCATTTGGTGATTATGTACAGAACCTACTTGACTTACTAAAGAATATTTATTTTGTTTTCTTAATAAATAGAAGAAGTTTAACTGGAAATGATTGGTCACAATGATTTTTTGTTTAAGGACTGTACGAGACTGGTATGGTGAATTATACCTGGAGAGGGCTAAAAGTCCAGTGTGGAATGACTTAGAATGGCACCCTTTCTTTGAGATCCTTATAAACAAACTGTAGATTTCTCAATTGAAACTACATGTTCTTAAAAAAAAACACCAACCCACTCAGGATGCATTATCAAATTCCACATTTCATTTCCTTGGACTGGTTTCAACAATTCACCTCTTACCCTTCTATGTATTTTCAGAGTAGCAGTATGGCTGTACCCGTGAGAGAGGACTGTGCTCTTTTGATATGATTACATATGAAAACAGAGTTGGCTGATCTGGAAAGTTATCCCCATAGGCCTTCAGCTGTTCATCCTTCTGCAGTAGTCTCACTTTACTGTCATATCCATCAGTGTCTAACCTGTAATAAGTGCTACTGGGAACGACAATAATCCACAAGTAATTTTTCAGGAGTCCAATATGTGGCAGACTAGGCATTTCTAAATCACTACTTCTTGAAACTGACTATCAACTTTTAAGGAACAAAAGTAAATGAGGAAACATTTCTAATGCTCCCCTTGATATCTGAAAAATATATAACTGTGTTCTGGTTACCATTGCTCACATTATTTAACTCTGATTTTTGCATAAATCAATATTGTACCTGCTGACTTGGTTTCAACAAGAACATACGCTGAGCTCTATTGTATTAGACTAAATTGTTCACTGTCAGTCAACCAGATTCCTATGGGAAGACTGCAAGGAAAGTATGAAGGGTACAATCCTTTACTTTGTGTCCCAGCATCTGGAACGCTAACAAAGCTATATTATCATAACTAACTCCTCGTGCATATATCCAATCCTTTTTAAAGGTGTCTTGTAGAGAAAATGCTCCAAACCCCCGTTCATTTTGTCACTTTTTGCTATTCCTATGGTATATCTTGAGATGGGATAACTAGAAGAGTCTGAAAGTTAAAGGCATTATAATCCTGGCAGTTTTATTTTCATTTCTTTACATAATGATTTCCAGTACTGAGTTTGCCTTTTCAGTGCTCCTATGTGCTAAGATGATGTTTTCACTCAACTGTCAGCCATAATCACAAGATTCATTTCCCCAGGTAGTCACATAGCCCTCATCACTTTTTTTTTTTACCTCAGTGTACATCAGTTTGTACTTAGTTATCCCAATCCCATTTGCGATTGAGTTGGCCATTCACCCAGGTTACACAAATCCTTTGGGGGTTCTCTGAGGTTCAGTTTGGATTATACTATCTTGAATAACTTCAGTGTCATCAGTAACCTTGGATACCTTACTGCTCATCCTGACTTCAAATAATTTAAGAATTATTTAAAATAGTATCAGACTGAACACAGATTCTTGGGGGATCCCACTGCTTACTCTCTGTTGTTATGAAAGCTGTCCATTTATTGTTATCCTTTACTTTAACCAGTTCTTTGAAGACCTACAAAACCTCCTAGAGCTAACACCAAAAGAAGATGTCCTCATCACCATAGAGGACTGGAATGCTAAAGTAGGAAGTCAAAAGGTAACCGGAATAACAGACAAGTTTGGCCTTGGAGAACAAAATGAAGCAGGGCAAACGCTAACAGAGTTTTCCCAAGAGAACACACTGGTCACAGCGAACACCTTCATCCAACAGCCTAAGAGGCGACTCTACACATGGACATCACCAGATGGGCAACACCAAAATCAGATTGACTATATCATTTGCAGTCAAAGATGGAGAAGCTCTATCCAGTCAGTAAAAACAAGACCTGGAGTTGACTGTGGCTCAGATCATGAGCTACTCATTGCAAAATTCAGACTTAAACTGAAGAAAGTTGGGAAAACCACTAGGCCATTCAGATTTGACCTAGATCAGATCCCTGATGAATATACAGTGGAGGTGAAGAATAGGTTTAAGGGACTAGATTTGATAGACAGAGTGCCTGAAGAACTATGGACGGAGGTTCGTGACATTATACAGGAGGCAGCAATCACCACCATCCCAAAGGAAAAAAAATTGAAGAAAGCAAAGTGGCTGTCTGATGAGGCTTTTTAAATAGCAGAGGAAAGAAGGAAAGCAAAAGGCAAAGGCGAAAAGGAAAGATTTACCCAACTGAATGCAGATTTCCAGAGAACAGCAAGGAGAGATAAGGAGGCCTTCCTGAATGAACAGTGCAAAGTAATAGAAGAAAACAATAGAATGGGAAGGACTAGAGATCTCTTCAAGAAAATTGGAGAAATCAAGGGAACGTTCCATGCAAAGCTGGCCATGATAAAGGACAAAAACG
>NW_015167542.1:413231-413350 GCF_001447785.1 Gekko japonicus | reverse complement strand
GATTGGAAAATGTCAGTATACATTCCAATCCCAAAGAAGGGCAATGCCAAGGAATGTTCAAACTATCGCACAATTGCACTCATTTCACACGCTAGCAAGGTCATGCTAAAGCTCCTACA
>NW_015167542.1:347074-412362 GCF_001447785.1 Gekko japonicus | reverse complement strand
AAAATTAATAAGAGGATGTGATCAATGCTCCCTCTAAGCTGTGGAGTCTTGTGAGCAAAAAATCAACTGTGTGAGCTACTGGCATAAAGTTGTGAGCAAGCAATTTGGATACTGCATAAATTAGTTTGCTCTGGAGGCATCCTTCCTGAGCTAAGACAAAAATGTGTGAGCCAGAGGCTAAAAAGCTGTGAGGTAGCTCACCAACTCAGCTTAGAGGGAACACTGGATGTGATCTCCTCTTATCCATGATGGTTAAGTTTACTTAAGATGTTCCGGAAGTGCAAGAGCACTTATAAGTGCAAGAGCAATTATAGAATCAAATAATAATAAAAAGGTTGGTGAACCATGATTTTCCTTTGCAGAAGCTACACAGATTCTTCTTCAATGAGGCTTGTTCTTCTATGTGTCAACAATTCTAATTTTAATAACTTTTTTAAACCAATGCACTTGGGACATATATTAAGTTATAGGTCAATCATTTCCCTGATCTCCCCTGGATTCTGTTAGACTTGTTACCACACCTCTTGAAAGGAAGCTGATTTTAATGATCCATTGTATATTTGTGTTTAAAAGATCAGAAACAACCTACTTTTTAGGCATGGTCTGGTGACTGCCATATAGTATCAGTGACTTATTAGACCTGAAACTTCATTTATTTTTCATTCTTTATTTAAAATTGCTCCTCAGGTGAACTTCTCAAAACAATGTTCAGATGTGGATGTCTCTCTAACATCTACACAATGAAGGCTAATGTAAAGAATTCAGTGCAATTCTTTGTAATATCCTTATCGCCCTTCAGCACTCCTTTCGTACCTTTTGTCATCTAATGGTTCTATAGCCTTTGGCTGTTTCCTGCTTCTTTGTTTATTAGCCACACTGGGCCAAATCAAATGTGAAGTTCTTCCATAGGAAGTTCTTAATTTCACTTCTTTTGGTGTTTACCAACTTAAGTATACCTACCACTCCACATAACAGACCTGAAAAATGGAGTGACGTAATTGCTAGGGAAGATCCCAACTTTTCCTGAGACCAACGACATTCCTTTTAGCCAGCCTTCTTGATATTTCCCCAAAATACGAATGCCTTCTCCTTTTTGCAGTTCTAGTTCATCTGGACCATGAGCTGTATAGGAGTGTAAAGCAACGCACCTGGTGAAACACAGGGAATTAAAGCACAAATATGTTGTCTGAAGAGACAGCTCTGGTTACACATCATAAAATGAGGATACAACTATTTGCTTTATACCATCTTAAGAGATGTTGTTTTGCTCTTGGCTGAACACAAATGTGTCCAAAGACTCTTCAAATAACACTTCTGTGACACAGTGTAAGAATGCTCCAAAGGGCTAGTGAATTAGGTAAATAAAAGACAACTAATTAGGAATACTGAATGAATGGATAACAATGTATGACTAAAAAGGCACAATTAGATGAGATGACAGTCCTGAAGCAATAAATTCAGAATCCAGAAATACACAAGCGTATATGTTAGAATTTGGGGGAATTCCTTTCAAAACCTGTAACAGCAGGGGTTTGTACACATATTTATGTTTTTCCTAAAAGGCAAATAGTATCTTTCTGGGATGGGAGATGGATGGGCTCATAAGATCACAAAAACAGCTCATCTCGACACCAGTTTCTATCAGAGACTGAGCTTTGCAGTTAATAAAACAGCATGGATTCGTTTGCCACGTTGTAGCATCTAATTTAACCCCAAGATCCAGCACTGGCTCTTTCCTATGTTTTTTTCATTTCTGAGAGCTTTGGCCCCACTTTTAGTTCAGACTAGAGGAAAGGTTCACTATATTCTGTGGTTGCTAGGAAACCATATCCCAGCCCCAGCAATGTCCCTCCCCCCATAAAATGAAATAAGAATTCTTTTACATACATATTCACTGACAGGTGTTGCTGTAAGTGGGGAAAAGTAACAATGGCTGTAGAATTCCCCAGAGATCCAGGCGTAGAGTAATAGGAAGTATTGACCTGTAAATGAGGAGAAAGGTTTTTGAATGAGTGCTATTTGTTCCCTGTTCAAAAAGAAGGTGCTGGAACTAGAACCCACAAGTGCCTGTCATCAAGGCAAAGCTGAATTACCTATTAAAATGAACAATATATTTACTTCACTAGTAAAGTTGATTCATTCAACTGTATTTGTAATCAAGTATCTAAATGGAACCTTCCAGTTTTATTTACTCATGTGGCAAAGAACATGTTAGACTGGTTTGCTTGTTATTCCTTAGTGGCAAGGAGGAATGATTATGGGTAATCCTTCAGATATCTGACACAACACTTCCTCCAAGATTCCAGAATATCACCCTCACTGACAGTTTTACGCATAGTACTGAACTCTCCCTAGAAGCTAAAATGACTAAGCTGAGACTCTTGTACTTCAGTCACATTATGAGAAGACAAAAGTCCCTGGAAAAGACAATCATAATTAAAGATGGACACGAACTGGCTGACAAACTAAAGTTCGTCATGAATTTTTGGGCAGTTTGTGGTTTGCAAAGCAATGTTACTGAAGAACCGCCACAAACTTTCATGAATTTTGATGCAGTTTGTGGCAGTTTGTGACAAGCAGAAAGCAGGGGTTTAAACCCCTGCTTCCTGCTCTTCACAGAAAACAGCTGCTCAGCTGTTTGGTTTAAATGGCTGGGAGCCAATTAAACCACTTCTTTCTGTTTCCTGCAAACAGCAGCAGGGAGTAGATAGTAGGGGTTTAAACTTTAAATGGCTTACAAACTGCTTCAATTTGTGAACCAACTTCCCCGTTCATATTGGTTCACGGTTCAGCCACAATTTGAACCACAAAAATGCAGTTCATACCCATCCCTAATAATAATGCTAGGAAAAGTTGAAGGCAGTGGGAGAAGAGAAAAACCCAACATGAGATGGATTGACTCTGTCAAGGAAGCCACAGCCCTCAGTTTGCAAGACCTGAGAATGGCTGTTAATAAGACATTTTGGGAGGACATTAATTCATAGTATCACCATCAGTCAGAAGCAACTTGATGGCACTTAACACCCCCTCATACATCAGGGTGAGTAGCATCTTTATTATTTCTTATGCATATACCATGTAATAATGTGGCAAAAATTTTAATGCCTTTGATATCAAGTGGTTTTAGGCATTTCACTAACCACTTTAAAGCCATTGATTTCAATGTGATTTGGACATCACTGTTTCACTACTCTGGGGCACTAATGTTTGTCACTGGATAAGTAATCTTTTGAGCGCTACCAGCTGTGATCTCAAGGGTATTGATGTTTATATTGTGAGTGTTCCCAAAACAGTTTATAAATGTGTATATAACACATTTATAACAACGAAGCAGATATTATAGATATTGGTGCACTTTTCTAGTTACCTATCCTTAAGGTGGTCCTTAAAAACTTGATAATAAAGAGCACATTGTTTTTCAACCTGGGGAATTAAACATCCCTGAGAGTAACTGAGCCTTGCACGAGGATTGTGAATAGATCTTCTATTTGGAGATGTCTGAGACTAGTTTATTTTATGAAACCACCTTTCAGAGTCTTCTAGGCAACTTACAATCACATATAAAAACCAATAAAAACAATGAAATAAACCATAAGCGACAACAATCAAATACATATTTACAAAATGCCAGCATCAGGACATATCCACAATACCTATCAAATGGTCTCTGAAATAAAATCACCTTTGCCTGGCTCTTGAAGGCCAATACCTATGGTGCATAGGCAATTTCCCTGATGGAAGGAATTCCATACTTTTGGGGCACTATTGCTGAGAATGCTCTGTGGGTAGAGCACAGCTTCTGAGGAAGATGCAGGTCTGCCAACTGTGGGTTGGAAAATTCGTGGAGATTTGGGGGTGGGATCTGGGGAGGCAGCTCAGCAGGGATGTAATGCCACAGAATTCACCCTCTGACACTGCCATTCCCTCCAAGGCATTTCATCCTCTGTAGTATGGAGATCAGTTGCAATTCTGGGAGGACTCTAGGCCCCATCTGGGGTTTGGCAATTCTAGAAAGATCTTAATATCTGAGTAGGCTTATATGTATGAAGGCTGCCCCCAATATACCTTGGAACCAAGTATGTAACACATAAACATGGAGAACTTAACAGGTGAGAATATTTTTACTCAGAATATTTTCATAAAAAACCAACAGGTTTGTTTGTTTTTTGGCAAAATGAAATTTAAGGTCTTCAAGCAAAAGTGAAGTATCTCATCTGTTAAATGTGAAGGAATGTATTTGCCAAACTGGATTTGGAGCCTGATTGTGCCCTGCCGGGTTCCCGAAACCTTTCCCTATTACTGAGGTTTCCATTATAATGGCTGCTACCAGGAGTCACTGCTTCTATTGCCAAGGGCAGGTTGTATATAGATTGTTTATTGCATATATTATACAGTTTTTATTGCATCATCTCTAATTTGTAATCAGTTTTATTGTTGTATGTAATATACTGTTTTATTGCATTTTTTAAAAAAAACTGTAATCAGCCTTGGGCCTCAGTGAGAAAGGTGGACCATACAAGAAATAAACAAATAGACTGAAAAAAGATATATGTAAACCAGATGGCTGCACAATGACATGCAGCAATGAAAGTAACCTGCCGTGAGAGCATCAACAAAGCCAATTCTGGCACCTCATCCAACAATATCTGTGTAGTCCTCCTGGATATCATTTCCCCACTGAATTTATATTAACGAAGCATGTGTACAGTTGCTTCCACTCCCATTTAAGGAAAGGCACTTGTGGTACATGCATACTGTCAGAGAAGAGCATCCAGGCGAGAACTGAAGTCTGATAGCATAATGCATGGTGCAAAATGTGATAAGAAGCCACTTTTGGGCTATAATTTTGCAGTCTGTGCAGATAATGACTTTCAGTTCCCAAACTGATAAAATTTTACTAAGACCAGTCCTTGTCTAAAAGATATTTTCTGTTATGATTTAAAAAATCTCATTTACAGTAAGTATTTTTACTGACAGTAAATGGGCGTTAATAATAAAGTCTCGCTTACTGTACCCTCATACAATAAGGACACAAACATGATATGCCAAACTGGTAAGTTCTCTGTATTTTAAAAGTTGTGGTCTCTGACATAGCTTTTCTTGAAGTAAAAATATTTTTCTGAGTATTTCAATGTATTCTTGCTAGTTCTTTTGCTTGTACTAGGTGTGTTTATTTTGATTTGGAACTATTTTTACTTATACAGCACCATCAACATACATGGTACTTTTCACAGGCAAAAAAAAAGGCTAGTTTGTACACTCAGAAGTTTCAGATCTAAAATGCATAACCTCATGACTGTGACTTCTAAGCAATGCATTATAATAAAAGGAAATAAGTCCCTTTTAATGGCATGATTTGGCTCTTCCAGGCTCAGGGCGGTCATAGGGATGTGATTCAGCTCTGAGGTGGACAATGCAAATGAATCATGATCCAGAACACTCATGATGGGATTTAACTCTCACAAAATAAGTATCAGGTTCTCAAAACTGTGAGACTTGTAACATAATTTGGGGTTCCTTTTTTGTTAAAATGAGTTAAGGAAGAACAATGAAGACTGGAAGCATAACTGTTCAAAGAGAAGGAAGAAAGGAGCAACATTCTTAGTCTTCTAAGTGGAATTTTCAAGAAAAGCAGATTCAGGCAGTAGGCTATATACATATATTTCTCACACAAGCGCAAAAGGCTTTTCCTTCTTCATCATCTTCTCTGGAAATTAAAGACTCCATTAAGGGAAAGTCCCAGCCAGTGGTAGGTTATTGTAACCAAGGGTGTTGAAAAATGCTTTTGATTGTCCTTCCTCCCACATCTATAATGGATTTTCATCCTTCCAGCCCACCTTTCTATAAAGTACCACGTTCTAATGCCTTAGGAAGCGCTGTGCCAATTCAGCAAGCAAGCACACATACTTAGCAGCCCACAGTTTTCCTGGGCTGCAAAGCATTTTGTAATTGACACGGGTTGAGGCAGCAAGATTCCCACACATCCATTATATTGAATTCTTCAGCTTCCAGTGCTTCTTCAGCTGTACAGCTGTTAAAAGGAAGGAGCAGCCTTTCTTACCCGGTATCCCTTAACAGGATCTTATTGGAGATTATTCATTGCACTATAGAGCAGTTCCATAGCATAAAAGGAATTCAGACAGTGATAATTAAGAAAAAAACCTGTTTAATGTTAAAGGAATTATCAAAATGGCTTCTAACTTGAATGTTAGTAATGGAATGGAGTTACACTGGGGAACAAACTGTCTTCGTATTTCCAGGTTATTGTTGTCTCAGGTGGTTGTCACTATTTTTGTACCAGTTTATTGCTATTCTATACAACTAGGGTTGCCAGGTATGGCATAGTCTGGCTAACAGTGGGAGACTAGGAGAGCAGGGACATGGGGTTGCTCATGTGGAGATATGAGGGTGCTGGTGGAAAAAAACAGAACCGATGCCACTTCTTTCTAGGAATCACCAGAAACTCTATGGTAAAACCATAGTGTTTTGGGCAATTCCTCTAGATGACTGGCATCACTTTTGGGTTTTCCTGGAAAGCGATGTCATGCCATTATCTGATGGTGATTGTTTTCTAGATTATTTTTCTTCCACCAGCTGTGGTGGTAGTGGTGTGAAATAGGAGCCAGACTTTGTTGGTCTTAAAGGTGCCACTGGACTCAAACTTTGTTCTGCTGCTTCAGACCAACACAGCTACCCATCTGAAAATAAGATCCCTGTACAGATTATGTCATTCAAGGCAAAAAAGAATGCTGTGCTAGTGGTCCGAATGACTCAGTACAAGGCAGCTTCTCTCTCAGTTCTGGTTTAATGCTACTATTACACTTGCCATCTGGACACAGTCTAGATTTAGAGTACGTGCATGCTTTTGGCATTCTTTCGGAGAATATTCCGTAACAAAGTATGAAAGACGATAAAAGTGTTATTACGAGCAATTTGGTTGGATGGAATAACAAATTTACAGCACATTTCTGTCCTGTATTGCACATCAGTGTTACATTCTGATCTGATAGTCTAAAGTTGGGTTGCGAGCTCTAGGTTGGAAAATTCCTGAAGATTTTGGTAGTGGAGTCTGGGGAAGGGGTGGGGTGGGGAGGAGGGACGTCAGAGGGGTATAATGCCACAGAGTCCACCTTTCAAAGCAGCCATTTCCTCCAGGGGACCTGACCTCTGTCACCTGGAGACAGGTGAATCTCCAGATCTCCAGCCACGATCTGGAGGTTGGCAACTCTAATTCCAAAGTGAGCCATGGATCAAAGAAATGAAACTACCTGGATAAAGGGATAAAGGCTCAACTCCCAGTGGACCTCACTGACTTATGTGGGGGAAAGTGAATAGCAACACCAAGGAGCAGTTTGATCTCTGCCTTATTGATATCCATGCAAAATACTTTTCTTTCCTCCCATACAGTTGACTGGTTTTAACTTCAAAGTCTTAAAAAGTACATGTCAATTACTACTTAAATTGCCACAACATGGATCTGTGAATTCCCAGGGCATTGCCTGCACTAATGGACGCTTCCCATGATTAAGAAAATGCTGGCAAAGAATAGGTGAACCAGCCCTAATTGTGCAGCAGCCATAAAAATAGCCTATTTCTCACTAGGGTAAGCAGCCCTGTGGCCTTTATCTGTCTTGTGTGTCTTGAGAAACAGGGAAGGAGGGGAAAAAGTCTATCCCAGAATGTTCCATTTTTTCCGCCTTTACACAGAAGCAGCAGATAAGGGTCATTGGCTCCAAGAGTCTGTGTCACTCATTTTCTTATCTGTATTTATCTGAGTGCTAGTGCTGTCTGCTAAACCAGCCTGTACTTTTATTAGCTTTTAGCAGATAACTGATGTTGTTGGCCTGCCTCAGGAGAAGAATGGTCACTGAACAGTACAGCTAACTTATCAGGGGAGGCACAGGCAGGTTAAGGTTTCTGAGACACTGATAAATCAAATATAAATTTCCTAGGAAATGTAGTTGAAAAACAGTTTGGATGGAACCACAAATGATACCACCAACATTGCATATAACTATAGGGTCTCTGTAATTACTCAGCTCATAAACTATAGCTGTTTGTCTTGTGAACTTAAAACCTGAAGCTTTTGCAGAAGTGAAGAAAAACAACACTTACTCATATCTATTAAAATGAATTTTAATTGGAAGATGACATGACTCAGTATACAAGTAATATAGTTGGCTATTCAAATGCATTTCAGCTCTAATAGCAATAGTTCAGCAGTTTACCTTAGTACCCTTAAGACGCTTCTAATGAGGAAGAACTCATTCCCTCGCCCCTTTTCTTCCTACTGCTATAATGCTATGGTCTGCATTTATTTTATCTATTTAATTGATTTCTACGCTGCCTCTCCACAGAGTCTGCTCAAGGCACCTTATAAAGTAAGACATAATGAGAACATAAACACCAGCATTAAAAACCCAGCAAGAGCATAAAAGACCAACCTGATATAAATGGAGGCTACTATCTTGAAACATCCACAGATGTTGTTACACTGTTGTACTAGGTTTGTGGAGACCCAGGTTCAAAGCCTTACATACCATGAAATTTACCAAAAGTGATCTTGGGGGGCGTCGCGGCAGAGCTTCCGGCTAGCCGCATCCTGCCCTCTCTCCTGTTACTCCCTCTGGATAAATAAGAATTGCTCTGGAAATATTGAATGAATTCAAATGTATGGCACAAGGTCTATGATGGGAAGAGTTAGGGGCAAGAAGGGTAGGAAAAACCCTCCATATAGACCACCACAGAGACCAGAATCTGAATCAGAAGGAGAGGAATCGGGACTGCTTTTGTTAGAGGAAATGGCGACTGGAGGAGCTGAAGCTGAGTCAAGCTTCCAAACAACGATTATGCAAGTCCTCACAGAAATGAAAAATGAATTCAGCAAAAGAACTGACTCAATAAAAGGTGAGATTGGACATGTAAAAACAGAAGTAGGACAACTTAAAGAAATAGTAGAACCAATGAATAACAAAACAGAAGATTTAATGATGGCAATTAGGCTGAGAGAAAAGCAGAGAGGGCGTTGCAAGCAACAACAGAAGCTACAAGTGAATTAAAAGCAGCCAAGGACTTTGAGACATGGGCGAAGAACAAAATAATACTGCAGAACATTAAATTAAGAGACCAACGAGTTAAAATTAGAGGGATTTTAACTAATTACTCATTAAAGGAAGATTTGTGTACCTCTTTAAATCTTTGGATTTCATCTCTGTTGGACATAGCAGAGACAAATCCAAATGTAATCACAGCAGCTTTTCGGTTGCCCGTGTAACCCCCCCCCCCCCCGGCATATCAGAAGACATTTTAATTGAATTTGTAAATATCCAGCATAAAAAACTTTTATTTCAGATAGTCAAAGAAAAAGGTTTACAACTGGAAGATACAATTGTGTATCTCTACCCAAACCTGCCTCCAGAGATCACTGCTGCAAGAAGGAGGCTGCATGAGATAGCAGTAACACTAACAAACAACAGTGTCAAATTTCGTTGGTTGCCCTTGGGACATATCGTAGTTCATTTAAATGGGAAAACCCACACTGCCTATGACAAAGCATCTGGGGAAAAACTTTTGGCTGCATGTGTAAAACCGTAAGAGGTAGAAAATAGACTGGAGTTCAGTTTGTTTGGAGACAGCTACTTGAAAACTTATAGAGACACAATCCTTCTAGGAATCAAATTAAGCGCAATTCAAGACAAGAATGTTATATGTCCTGAAAAACACAAAAGGCTTTACATCAAACAATAGCACTACAGATAAGATTAGAGTTTCAACAACCTCCTCAGGAAGCAGGAAACCTCCTCAGGAAACAAAAGAACCTCCTCAGGAAATTTCCTCCATTAGCATGTCCATAGCCTGGGGAACTCCTACAAGACAATGACTCAGCCCTACCCACCTTCTGGAGTAGATATAAATTTACTGCCTACCATTTTCTTCTCACCTTGACACAGAGAGTATTCCATTTTTCTGTGTTTATACCTCTGAGGATGCCAGTCACAGTTAGTCACATTGTAGAACGTCAGGTTCTACAATGCCAAGACCACAGCCACACATCCCGGAAAATCTACAGCAACTAATGTTATATTGTATTTAGCAATATGGAATATGCAATGCTAACTATGATTTATAGTTTAGTTTACAATAAAATAGTGCCGTTGTTAAAACGGTATATGATTGAGAGGGTTAAAAGAAAAAAGGACCAGAAGGTAAACAATCTATTTTAATTTCAACAGTGGGCACAATGAGGAGGGAGGGGGAGTGCCCCCCCAGGTCCCCTCACAGGAGGAGGGAAGGCTTTCTTCCCGCTGAGTTTCTCAGCCCCAGGAATGAGAGGCATCTCCATTGGGATTTCTTTAGTGTATTTTAGGTGGAACAGGTTTCCCTGAAGAAGCAAGTTAACTGGAATTATGTTATAGTAAACAGTAAATTGAAGAATGTACATGTAATATATTATGTAGAGATATGCAAGGAATTTGATATGTACATGGGGAAAGAAGTGAAGAAACCGAATGGAAGTATATGTAGCGGGTGGCACAAGATAATAGGACTCAGAATAGGAAGTAATTCTTGGTTAGTAAATGGATATAGTAGAAGTTAAGGGATCAGTTTGAGAATACTTTCTATTAATATATAATTGTAGGACAGTTGGAAAATAGTTAAATGTTCTGTAATTATCGCGCACTACAGAAATTAATAAATTGTGAATTTTTTAAAAAGTGATCTTGGGCCAGTCAATCTCTTTTACAGCCTAATCTATGTCATTGGGGTTTTGTGAGGATAAACTGGAGGGGAAGAGAACTATATAAACCACTTTGTCTCCCCACTGTGGAGAAAAGTGGGGTATAAATTTATTTTATTTTCATAGTCTGCCTTTCTCACTGTGAAATAAATCAATCAATATTTATGTGAGGGCAAAATTATAGAAGGGAATATCCTGTATGTGGCCCTGAACATTTCGGAGGAAGCATGGGTAATATGATAAACTTTGGCTGTAAGAGCTTTACCTACCTCAGATTGCCCCTCCCTCCAACACTTACACTCTGGGAAAACTACACATCCAAATATAAACGTTTGAAAATTATACCCCATTCTTTTTAACTGAAAAGCAGCATTTATAGGTTATGTTTTGAGTTGAAGAGTGTTACGAGGATGGAGTGCTTAACCTTTTCCCTCTCAGTCATTTTCCTTTCAGAATTCCAGCCAGAGGATTTCAGGTGCATATTTACTCTTCCAATTCTGTTTCTCAGTTAAAAATGCTTTTGCATGTAACATGTAGTATGTCACTAAGCTGCTGAGGTGTTGTGAAAGGTCTATTTGCATTTCAATTGCAGAAAACTTAAGAAACCTATCAGGACAAAAGGCCTAGGAGGAACCATACTTGGTCATGATGTCTAAACTGCAGGCCGTTTAACTAAGTGTGGCCAAGACCACGGCCATACAGCCTGGAAAATCTACAACTAATGAACTCCGGCCGTGAAAGCCTTCGACTACATAGTGTGGCTTGTTGGAGGCCATCAGGTAGGATATCAAGGTAAAATGTATTGTTTTATTAACTGGTTTGTAATTATTATGGTGTCTTATGACATTTTAATCCAGAAACCACAGATTGTTTAGTAGCACCCATCCTTGAGGCAATGTGGACACAGAGACAATGGTAGAGCAAAGATGCCTTCCTTTCTGGGATGCAGAGAGAAGCCAAGAATCACCCCAGCTGGAGTTTACGTATTCTACTTATGTGTGGTAGGCCTTACTTGGTTGTTGAGAACACAGCTCAAACAACCCATGGTTTATCTGAATGGTATCTGAATGCACAATGAGCAGCTATATTAAGGAATGTACACAATTGGGGGGGGAGGGTTGGTCAAAGAATGTATGATACACACTTATGTAAATCTCTACTTGCCTTATGTATTTTGTAACTTTCAAAAGGCCAAGACAACTTCAAGAATAATAGCAACCAATAAGAGGCTAATTGAAACCTGATTACAGAAGCATGTATTTTCCAATAAGAAACTCATATTTGCCTTATCAACTCCCAGAGAATCCAGACAGACTTTACTAGTCCCTCCTGCACAATACTGGCATATTAACAGCAATGTAAGGGCCACTTCTGATACTAGAGATCTCTTGTGGAGATTTGCTGACAGGTTAATCCCATGATGGAAACTGTAACACTGAAAGGACTTATACACATATCTAACAAAGAGTTCTTAAAATATTATTATTATAGGGATGCTTTGGAGACACTCCCATAAAAATGTAATGTTTGAATCAGACTTGCTTTGTAAGGTAATATTGCTTCCTGCCTATCACCTCCTCCTTTCTCTCACTGTGTTTTTCTTCCACCCTAATTCCTTCCATACTCCCACAAATGCTGCCTTTCCCAGTTCATTTTACCTCACAGTATGTCACACAAACAAAGGTGTAGCACTTTTCTGTACCCTTACAGCTCACGCTACCTTCAGCACCACCTATTGCAGCAGCGGTGGAGAAACAGGAGGTTTTTGGAAGTGGGAGTGAAGATAGCCAATAATGGAAATACTTAGGAATTCAGGATCAGCAATATAAATAAATAAATAGTCCTGGAATTCAGCCAGGACACCAGAGTTAATATCCTGCATGCATTCCCCACTCTGCCCCCCCACGCCTGTTTGCCCCTTTCCGGCTCATCTCCTTAGAAAATATGCACTAATAAGCATGCTAGTGCTTTAAATTCAACACTGGCATTTGAAGCCCCTACTTATTATTCAATTAGAATTCTACAATTGCCCTACATAAAGCTGGGACTCTCATTTTACATTGTCCTTGAAATTAGAGAAAGATGAGCATTAGACAGCCTGCATTCCTTTTTATATCCAAGATCACTGAAGGGGCACATCTGAATTACTCAGTAAGGAGTCTATCCGGGGTGTTTATATTTCCAGTGAGAATCTCTGTTTGCCTGCTCCTTTCTGTTCTTTCCAGTCTCCAGCTCTTACACATACTGGTAAAGCAGAGGTTAACGCTGCAGATATCCATTTATTAATTTTTATACTTTCAGTGTTTTCTGTTCTTTTCCCTTAAAAGTAATATCAGGGAGCCTACAGGAAGACTGGGTAGGAAGCAAAAGTTTAGTGGAGGAAGGAGATGGGGAGGAGGGAGATGGGAAGGTACCTGAGTAAGGGACTTATGTAGGGAGGAAGACAGAGGGGAGAAAGAGGTATATTTGTATGTACATGAACTAGAAACAAGGCTAAAACATTAGTCATTCAAGAGCTGTAACTTCTGGAGACTTAGGGGAAGGATCTAAATCCTGAAGAACCAACAATGCTAGCTACTTACACTAAGAGTTTTAACATGGCATCCCCTAAAGGTAAAACAAGAAAATGAGGTTGCACTTCCTGTAACCGTTGTTCACTGAGTGTTCTTCTGTGCAGGTACACATGGGACTGCGTAGCCGCAGGGTAACCATGGGAAGAGCTTTCAAGCTTTTAAAAAGAAGTTTCTAGAGACTAAGAGTGCTCCCAACCATCTTCAGTGTATCTTTTCCTGTTCAAAGGATCATGTGTGGGAGGGGGAGAGCACTCTTCCCTCAGTTCTCCCTTCACACAAGGAGCTGCAAAAACTGGCGGAGCAGCCCACAGTGCAGAAAGGAGGGAAGGATAAGTGTCTGTGTAGAAGACCACTTGATGAACAATGGTTATAGGTAAGTGCAAAGCTGTTTTCATTGTCGTGGCTTCTGTGCAGTCCCACATGGGAGAGTATTAAGCTCACTTACCAAGGAGGCGGGTGTGAGCTGATCAGTAGAAGACTGACTGTAGGACTGCTTTCCCAACAGCTGCCTCATTCCAAGTGTCTACATCCGTGGAGTAATGCCGGACAAATGTGGAAGGTGTGGACCAGGTGGCTGCTATGCAGATGTCGTCTAGTGATAGCTGGGACAGTAATGCTGCTGACGAAGCTTGAGCCCTAGTGGAATGAGCCCTCAGAGCAATGGGGAAAGGCAAGCTTGCTTTGCTGTTTACTGTTTTCATAGTGGACACCATCCACCTAGAGACCGACTGTGATGACGCTGCTTTTTTCCTGTCTGGGCCTTTGAAGCAAACGAATAGGTTCCTATCCTTCTTAAATTCCTCTGTCCATTTCAAATAAAAAAGGAGTGCCTGTCTGACATCTAGTGTATGCAGTGTTTGTTCAGAGACAGAGGTCAGGGACAGAAAAAATAGGGAGGATGATATCCTGATTCAGGTGAAACCTGGAGACCAGTGTTTGTTCAGAGACAAGAGGCCCAATACGTATGCAACTCTTACTGTAGATTTTCAGAGCAGTAAGCCTTTAATCTTGACTTCGGATTCTGTGTCTGCCTTATGTACCATTCTTTTTCCTCTGGTGTATGTATTCTGCAGCTACAATAAAAAAACATTTTTCTAAATTGGGGTGGAATGTCATTTGTATCTAAAGGTTTTTTAAAAATTCACAATATTGCCCTTTTGCAGCTGTGCAGTAGTGTCCAGCGAGTGCCTTCCATTTAAATCCACGTGGTTCAGGTTCTGTGTGTGCATTTTATCATTAGTCCATTGAATGAAAGGAAACAGAAAGGAACACAGGCAAAGAGGGAAATGTACAAGACCCCCCCCCGGTTTGGGTTTTTTAATTCTCTTAAAATACTGTAGAGTGAAAAATAAACAGTCTCGACTGTCACAGATCAAATCCCCCCTTTCCTCATGAACAAACACAAATTTTCGGCTGCTGCTACTGCTGAAGCAGCAAGTGATGCCTTGTAAGCTTGTCCTCAGCCTGTCTCATCTTTCACAATAGAAAGGAAAAAAGACCCACATCTATGTGGCCTAGAAAACCAAGCTCCCCTTCTCACACCTCCCCTGCAGAGCCTCATCACACCAGCAAAGGGTTCAGCAATGGGGAGGGAGAGGAGGTTCCTCAGAACAGCCATAGAACCCTCCACACTTGGGGGGAGGGCAGCTCCCCTGTCTCCCATCCACACATGATGGACGCCTCAACTTCTATTTTAAACTAGTCAACAAGTAATGGAACAACTCCTCCCCACAAGAGCATTCTGCATTAGGGTGTGTGTGTCTCCATTATCAGAACCCACAGATTTCTCTCCCCATCTCCTGTCTCCAGTTTGAACAGGTGGTTATTTCCCCCCCTCTCATTTGTTTCAAAGCAAAAAACCTGTAAAGTCACCAAAACCAGGTGCATGTTGGTCTTCTTTCCCTCCCCCCTCTCCATCCATGCCTCCCAGAAGGGGGGGGGGTAATGAGCTCAGGTAGCATCAGAAATCCCACCCTGACAGAGGCCAGAAAGCAAGCAAGAAAGAGGAGGAAGTTTTCCTGCCTTGACAAGACTTTTTTTTTTTTAACTGACAAGCAGGGGCGGCAAAAGGGTATGAGGAAAAATCCAAGGGAATCTGTATGCTTTTGAATTATCTTTGACTTGGAAGCAGAATAAGGGAAAAATCAGCACAAAAGCACTCAGAAAACTGGGGAAAATAGCGACCAGAAAGTGAAATGAGCGCTGAAGGGAGGAAAATCAATGCAGAATGACAAAGAAGACCGAATGGACATGCACGGTGAAAGTGAGGGAAAGCACCCATCCAGAGACAGAGGTCAAGGATGGCCAAAATAGAGAGGACAATATCCTGATTCAAGTAAAACCTGGAGACCACTTTGGGCAAAAAAAATCCAGGCTGGGTCTTAGCACCACCTTGTCTGCATGGAATTTGGGTAGTTTGCATTTTAGCGTGCACAGTTCCCCTACCTTGCATGTAGAAGAGATTGCTGCCGGGAATGCCGTCTTATAAGAGAGAAATGACAACTCAGACTTTGCTATTGGTTCAAATGGTTTATGCATCGATTTAGCTAAAACAGTTTAGCTAACACGCATCCTATGGGCAAGATGGTGACCAGTCAAGAGTCCTGAATAGGAGCTCCATGGTTTAGGATTTCTGTTACATTGCTTCTAACCAAAACTCTGACTGAAACTGATTCTAAACTGACCAGACCTCCCTGGGACTGCACGAATAGTGGATTGGAAAACATTTCTGTTTTCCAGCGAGCGGCCTGGACTGCATCCGTATTGCCGTGGAGTTTCCTACTCCTTCTCCCGGCCACTGACTACCTGAGGTTGGCTTTGTGACCAGCAATGATTCGTGCTTTTGGAATTCAGCAGCACTTTGCACTGACGCAAACATGTTGCCTCCGGAGTTTTGCACCCTGTTTTAATCTTGTTTTTCACTCCCAAGGTTTTTTTGGAGTTTTGCCATCAGCACTCCACATTCAGTCTACCACACACCTGAGGCGGCCCAGTCTCCTCCAGGCTGGAGCAGGAGGGATGTGTGCTGTGGACGTGACGTCCAGCCTGGAAGAAATCCCGGGGCTGAGTGGCTGTGAGAAGGAATTCAGACTGCTTGCTTCTACTAGCATCTGCAGCGTGCTTGATTGTCCTGCATTCCATTCTGTGCCTGGGCAACTGTGAGAAAGGATTTTTGGGATTGTTGTTAAGGTCAGATGAGTTCACCATCCACCCTATAATTCATCACTGGAGGACAGCTAGGAGTGTGAAAGATCGCAGCTGGCTCTGGAGAGACAGACCCCAGTGATTATAGGACTGGTTGGCAGATGTGAAATTAATTGACCCATATAGAACTTTATTCATCTAAATTAAGTATTCTTGGCCTTCCGGGTATTAAAGTTATTATCTGTTGCAAACTAAATTTGATTTTGGTTAATTGATATATTGATTGAATTAAAGTTGATTAAATTGAATATTAATATATATTAATTAATCAATTATTAGATAGCAATTTTGCAGCGGGGGTGGGGAGGTTAGAGGCAGGGTAGTGAATGGTTAATAATTAATATTTGCCCCCCAGCTTAAATTTCTCCCACGGATTGTTTTGAGAGTCTTAATCAAATTAGATTAGAATATTTGGAGTTGATTAAATTGGGTTTTTGTTTTTAACTAATCAATCCAATTGGTTGTATGCTGCAGCAGGGTGGGCCACCTAGTTAAACAGAAGGAGTGTTGTGGGGTATTGGTGAGAAACGAGGAGTAGATTGGGTTTAAATTGGATGGGCACAGCCCTCTTGCTGGTTGTTGGAGAGTACAACTTTTGGGTTAACGGCACCGAGGAAGGGAGGCCATGCAAGATATAGTGGTGGGCGTAGGTGCTGCTCCTTTAATGAGAACAGAAGAAATCAGAGATACAGGAAAGCTCTGACTTCTTCCCACCTATGTCCCATCCTGAGAGATGTTGGTTGTGGGGCTAGGAAAAATGACCCATCTCCGACACTGGTGTTATTCAATGTCAGGTCTATCAACAATAAGATCAATGTACTTTGTGACTATCTCACAGAGTCTCAGGTAGACCTGGTTTGTGTGATTGAGACCTGGGTGAGGGAGAGTGAAATTGTCACCCTGAACCAATTTACCCCATCTAAACTCTTGGTCTTTCACCAGTCTCGAATGAATGGGTGTGGGGGTGTGGCATTGCTTATCCGTGAATCTTATTCCTTCAGGTCACTCCCCCGCCCCAACAATATGTTGGCCTAACGTGCGGTGTAGAGAGTTTGGCTATCTGGCTGGTGTATCAACTGCTTAATGCACCGGCAGATACCCTGTCCAACGAAGTATTGGGTTGGGCATTGGAGTACCCCAGGCTTTTGGTCCTGGGGGATTTCAATGTCCATGCTGATGATGCAGCATCTTCTCAGGCCAGGGACCTAGTGTCATGGAGGCACTGAGACTCTCCCAGTTTATATCAACTCCCACGCATCAAGCAGGCCACACGCTGGATCTGGGTTTTGGAATGGGGATAAATGTGGATCAGATGGCTACAGATATAGTCCCATGGTCTGACCACTTTGCCCTGAAGGTCCAGCTGAGCATACCACACCTCCCATTTAGGTGGCTAGTGCATTTATGCTTGCCCACAGATCCAAATGGACCCTGGTCATCTTCAGGAAGCTCTGCAGGTTCTGATGCCCCCTGGCAGCTCGTTGGATGAGCTGGTGGAGGACTGGGAAGTTTGTCAAGCCTTCAATTTGGCCGCACCCTTGCGTAAGATTCCAAAAGGAGAGAACCCATAAAACAGCGACCATGCCAATGCAACTAGAGGGCATCCCCGAGAGAGTCTTTGTCCGCCGCTGCCCTTGAACAGAAAAGGTGGCATTTTGTGTTGGCCCTGGAGGGAAAAAAGTCCACGTCCAGGAACCTCTACTCTCTGAACACAGGGTGAAGGTAGTGGTCAGCGACAAACCACTCTTGGTTCATATATGTCCTTCACTCCTTCACTGAAACTGTGGATTACGAAAACATGGGACTACAAAGTGATGGATAAAATATTGTCACAAATTGCTGCTAACAAAATCCTGTATAGCAATCTATTTATATGGAGAAATAGTTTCCCTTTTTTAATTATGCTGAAACACATTTGTCCGGACTTTATACACTTCCAAAGAAATACACCTCTTTCTCCTTTTCTAAGTTATAATAGATACTGCTTTCTTGTCTAAAAACATTGGTGGTGGATATTTTGAATATTTTAAATCAAACATAAAACTGTTTTATTTCTTTGTAATGAAATATATGTTTTAACATACCTTGTTATGAACTGATACAAATGTTAATGGAACTTTATTTTCTGTATGACTGTGTCTCTGCTAATATGTCTGCCATTGTGTTGTCTTGCCCTGCAATGTGAATGGCAGTTATTTGCACCCTGTGCTCTTATCACCCATTGCCAAATGAGGGACACTTCCCTGCACAGACAAATGGAAGCTGGTCCTCCCTGTTTGTTTATATAGAACTTGACCGTTGTGTTGTCTGTTGCTAGGAGAATGTGACATCCACCCAAAAGTGGATGTAAAAGAAGAGCATGTCTAATAGCTCTTAGTTCCAATAAATTGATGTGAAGGTTAGATTCAGACCAAGACCAAATTGGTTTTGTTCTATTATCTGATTGTATTATTTCATAATTGTATTATTTATTGCTGTAAGCCACCCTGAGCCTGGTTGCAGGAAGGGCAGGATATAAATTGAACTATAAAATATTTATTTATTAAATTTCTATCCCGCCCTCCCAGCCAAGGCTGGCTCAGAGCAGCTTACATGAGATCAACACATAGTTTGCAATAAATCATAAAATACTGGATGGGGGATACGTTTCTGGAGAGTAGTGTATGTGAAAGAGATCTTGGGGTAAGAGTGGACTGTAAACTAAATATGAGCAGTCAGTGTGATGCGGTGGCAAAAAAAGCAAATTCAGTCTTGGGTTGTATTAAAAGGGCCATAGCATCGAAATTGCAGGACATAATAGCCCCTCTGTACACTGCCTTGGTCAGGCCACACCTTGAGTACTGTGTGCAGTTCTGGAGGCCTCACTTCAAACAGGATGTGGACAAATTGAGAGGGTGCAGAAGCAGAGATCATTTCGGGGGGGGATCGCGGGGGATCGCAGTTCCCCCAGGTGAGGTACGGGGGGCGGGGCACATGACGAAGCCCCGCCCCCTGCTTCCGGCCGCCCTGCTTCCGGCCCTCATTCAGCCAGGAGGAGGCAGGAGAAGAGGGAGGGTAAGTTGCTTCCTCCCTGCCTCTCCCCACCCCTGCCTGCCTGGGGCCAGGGAGGGCCTTCGCAGGGCTTCCTTGCACTCCCGCTGGCCTTGCAGGTCCACCGCTGGGCCCCTCATGGGGCTCGGCAGTGGAGCTGCAAGGCCGGCAGTGGCGGCCGGGACCGTTGGGGGCGGGGTGTGTGGCCTTATGACACGCTTCCGGTGATGTCAGGGTGTGTGGCATATGCTAATGAGCTATGCTAATGAGTTCCCCTAGCTCTTTTTCTATGAAACGACCCCTGTGCAGAAGAGAGCGATGAGGACGATCAGGGGTCTGGAGACTGAGCCCTACGAGGAAAGGCTAAGGGCCTTGGGAATGTTTAGTTTGGAGAAGAGGATATTGAGAGGAACATGATTGCTTTCTTTAAATATTTGAAAGGCTGTCATTTGGAGGAGGGCAAGGAGCTGTTCCAGTTGGCAGCAGAGGACAGGACCTGAAGCAACGGTTTTAAATTACATGCAGAAAGATATCGGCTGGATGTTAGGAAAAACGTTTTCATGGTCAGAGTGGTTCAAAGGTGGAATCAGCTGCCTAGAGAGATGGTTAGCTCTCCTTCACTGACAGCTTTCAAGAAGAGGCTGGATGAATATTTGTCAGAGATGCTTTAGGCTGGTCCTGCATTGGGCAGGGGGTTTGACTAGATGGCCTGTATGGCCCCTTCCGACTCTGATTCTATGATTACCAAACTTCAAGGTAGCACAAACTTTTGCAGGAAAGCATTTCAGTTCCAGGATGATAGATCAGATGACATTGCTTCCTGCCTGCAAAAGCTCATGCTGTAATCAATTAAGTTGCTTTCACATATAAGGTTTAATTTGTACTTTAGCCCTTCCTGTCTCTGTGTGATTCTTGCTAATGCTAAATAGACAGTGAGGAGAGGCATTTGTAATGCCAATGAACACCTTGCAAATGCAGGTTTTACATTTGCATTACAATGCAATTTAGAAAAAAACCTTTAAGGCTACAACTGGAGGCATGCTTTTACGACAGTATGTCCTACTGATCTCAGTGTAACTTGCTTCTGAACAAACAAACATCAAGTGAATCTTGCATGTGAAAATGTTGTTGTTGTTCAGTCGCACAGTCGAGTCCGACTCTTCGCGACCCCATGGACCAGATCCTGCCAGGCCCTCCTGTCTTCTGCCGTCCTCTGAAGTTTGCTCAATTTCATGTTTGTTGCATCTATGACACTGTCTAACCATCTCATCCTTTGCCGTCCCCGTCTTCTTTGACCTTCAATCTTTCCCAGCATCAGGGTCTTCTCCAGTGAGTGCTCCCTTCTCATTTGGTGGCCAAAGTATTTGAGCTTCAGTTTCATTATCTGGCCTTCCAGGGAACAGTCAGGGTTGATTTCTTTTAGGATTGACTGATTGGATCTTCTTGCAGTCCAAGGGAGTGTGCTCAGGCTTTAATCCTATGCAGTTACGGCTGCACTGCAATCCTTTAAGAACAAAAGGACTATTTCCATTCTTTGCATGTGAGCAGCGGGGTAACACCATATTTATTCTGGACATTTAACCTCACCCGTCCTCCAAGGAGCTTAGGGGGGTGTACATAGTTCTCTCCCATTCTCCATTCTATCCTCACAACAATCCAAGGCCTTGAATCCAACTGACTCTTTCTTTCTTTTTCTTTTTTTGCTGGTGGGAAAGGAAGGAAAGACCTCAACTGACCATCCAAAAAAGGAAACCATGGGACTAGAATAGAAAAAAGTTATGTGAGACGGTAGTAAGGAGAGGAACTGGATGAGAGTGCATGAAAATCTGGCTGGATCCAACCCCCCTCCAGTAGGGTAGGTTAATATAATGATAGCGTGAGCATTAAACAAGCAGTGGATGGTCTTGATTATAGCCAGGTGGCTTTGATAGAAAGGCCTTATCAGTCCTCATGGATCATGATGGGAGAATGTTTAAAGTCCCTCTGAGACACTTTGTGGTTTGCAACTGGGTGTCAAGTGACAATTCCACAGCATATTCATCTGTCTCTGTTGCCGGGTACAGCTGGGATAAGAGATGTGACAGCTGGTTGAACTGCATGGAGAATTCTAATCAGGAAACAAATGGTTGTTTTTCAAGAGAACACCCTGGGGATTCTTGAGCCAAAGACAGAGATAATGGAGTCACAGCTGGTGTTAATTAAACAAAAGCCTTGCCAAGGCCAAAGATTAAGAAATTATGAGTTAACTCCCCCTCCTCTTGAAAGCTTGAGCTTCAGATTAAAATAATGAGATTTAAAATGCACTTTGAATTTTTCATTTTCGCTCTAGTCATAATGCATGCCTTTTCTCCACCACCATGAAAAGTTCTACTTTAAATGAAAGCTAAAATGTAACAATTATTTTTTCTAACACAGCAACCATGATGAAAGTTACACAGGAATAACATGTGTTAGTCTGTGGCAGCAAAATGAAACAGGAGGCCGGTGGCACCTTAAAAAAGATCACCAAAATTTATTCCAGCATAAGCCTCAAATGAAGATACAGATGATCTGAGGAAGATAACTCTGACTCAAACAAACTTACACTGGAATAAATTTTGTAAATCTTTAAGATGCCATCAGACTCCTGTCTAATTTCATGACAACGTTATATGCATGGACACTACAGATCCCTTTAACAAATGCAGCTCTGTTATAGCCAGTCTCTCAATTCTAAATGTATTTACATGAAAGAAAATCCCATTGGTCTCCATATTTCCAGGGTTGCTTTCCACCCTTACCTAGCTTCCAAGATCTGAGGAGACTGGGCTAGTCTGGCTACCCAGGTTAGTAAGGGGAAAGAAAAATCCTACAGTTGGGGGAGGGAATGCAGAGTAAAACCTCCACATGACAGTAGGAGTTAGGAAAATCTAGACCTTTTGTGACTCCAATATACTTGCTGGCAATTTAACATATCCTTTCCCCAATCTGACCAGTTTCAACAGAATGGCTGATAAAGACGCTTTAAAAAATGTAGATGAATATTGAATTTGGCCTCCATAAGATATACCCAAAAGTCAAATGCAGAGCTCCATGTGCGATATCACGACTATGGAATTTCTATGCATGTGATCTGCCCAGTTCATTTCAACAGTTGCAGCTACTTTGGCTACACAAAAAGATGTAAAAGCAGGTCTGACACTTGGGCAAAATGACTCCTACCAAAGGCCATAGCCACCAGTGGGGCATTGGGGGCGATGCCCCCTCCCCAATCTGCAATGCCTCCATCCCAACAAGTCTGCAAGGTAGGCTACTCGTTGTTTGCAGAGGGAATAGGGTTGCCAAGTGAATTTTACTCACCGGCGGGGGAGCCTCGCCGTGCTCCGGGAGCCGTTCCTCGTCGTGCGCGCGCCGCCAGCATGTCATCGGAAGTGACACGCGACGTCGATCACATTGAGGGCGTGGCCCCGATCGTCGGAGGGAAAACCATAGAGTGTTCCCCCAACGTGATCGACGTTGTACTTCAGGGGGCGGAGTTCCCCCGGGACCCGATTCCATGGTGGCGGAAATCGAGCCTCCAAAGCGGGGGTTTACCCACCCCCCGCCCCCACTTGGCAGCCCTAAGAAGGAAGCTGCCTTCTCCTGAGCACCAGGCCCGCCCTCTGTCTTGGCAGCTGTCCTCCAGAGACTTGGACCTCTCTCCCGTGGGGGTGCGCCAGGGACCTTCTGCCTGAGAGCCGAGCCAAACCAGAGGGGCCAGGACAGGGATTCAACACCTGTGGGGTGGGGGCAGGCCAGTTCTGGCCCTGTGGCTGGGTGTTTACGCCTCCTCCTGTGGGGCTGGCACATCCAGCGCGAAGGCCCAGGGACTGCTGCACAGAGGCAGCCACAGTTCACAAGCCAACTGGCCTGGCCAGGTGCCAGAAGGACTGCCATGGGCCCTTGGCGGGTTTCCTGCAAGTGGTGGCAGGTCACTTTGGCTCTCTGTCAGGGAGGTGCCAGGGTGCAGGCTGCCCATGCAGCCACTGAGCCCACCCCAATGGAGCTTGCTGGGGGAAGGGGCAGTGGGCCTGCAGGGAGAGGGAGAGGGAAGCTCCTCTGTGTGTCCTCGGCAGCAGCAGGGCTGGAGAGGAGTCAGCCCATGGTGCATCACCTGGCACCAGTCCGAAGCAGAGGTCAACCTCTCCCTCCCCAGCCCCGTCAATTTAATTTAATTTAATTAGCAACCCCCCCCCCCGGCACCCAGGCGTCCACTCCCCCTAAAATTCCTGGCTATGGCCCTTCTCCCTGAATGCAGATATTTGCATTATGAGTTCCCCTATACATCTGAAGATTCCTGACAAGTATGGCATTATTGGAGTGATCTCCCAGAGCAGGAGATATAGGGCTGTAATGTTTCCCTATAAAACATTAAAACAAATTTCCAAGAAAAAGAGTAGGAGTTTAAGATTTTTTTCTTCTTAGCTAAAATAAACACCATCTGTATAAACAAACAATGAATGCAAATCCTTCTTATACTCATGCTTTACCTATTTTTACTCATGCTAATTGGATATTTTATTTATGTGGCATTAGAATGTGGTGGGCTAGCAAACTAAATAAGAAAATGAAATATCAGCATGAAGGAAGGGGTGAGATGTGCAAGTGATTTATTCCATCTGAAAGATTTCTCTGGAGCTCACTTCTGTCCCAAGGCAATTAACTCCTCAATGACTGAACTCATTTTAAAATATCCATTCCATAACCTTCCTCCTTTGTCCCTTTCCAGCCTTCTTATTTGCTGTCCCTCTTTACCTTAGTATCAATAGCCACAACTGAGAGGACTGGACTAAAATGTGCGATCTACACTAATTTTGGGCTGTCATCTGTTAATTAAGATAGCAATGGTAAAGAGAAAAAACAAACACTGCCTTCATGGCCACTTGCTTCTATAAGAAGTGCACTGTGTGGGTTGCCAACCTCCAGGTAGTGGCTGGAGATCCCCTGCTATTACAACTGATCTCCAGGTGAAAGAGATCAGTTCACCTGGAGAAAACAGCCACTGTGGAAGGTGGGCTCTATGGCATTAGAACCCCTTGAAGTCCCTTCCTTCCCCAAACCCTGCCCTCTTCAGGCTCCACCCACAAAATCTCCAGGTATTTCCCAACCCAGAGCTGGCAACCCTAACCTCTGTATATGTGGTGCAGAATGTCTTTCTGACAAATAAAGAACCCCCTTTAAGTCGCTGTATTTATCCCCCACCAAATCAAGGATTAGGGTATGACTGAAGAGGGTATAATCATGCTTAGACATATAATCTGTAAACACAGGAAAACTGTACAGGACCTCACTGGTGATACAGCAGAATATCCAGGCAGTCTTAAATCCCAAAGCCTCTCACAACAGACAGAAGATCCTTGCAGGGAGGAGTTCGGAATAACTCTGAGCAAGGATAAGCCCTGTAATACCCTCACTATAAACAGGAAAGCTTCAGGTGAGCAGACGTGTTGGTCTGCAGCAGAAGAGCAAGATTCAGGCCCAGTATTACCTTAAAGTCCAGAATATAAGCTTTCAACAGTCAAACTCCCTTCCCGTATCTGCCAAAGGAACTTTGACTTCAAAAGCTTATACCCTAGGAATCTTGGTGGGTATTAAGGTGCTATGGGACTGAGTCTTGTAAATAGGAAAGGCAAATACTCTTGGGCATGAGGAGTCTCTTTATTATTCAGCCACCGCACAACCTGTGTACTTGATATTAAGGGATGAGCTTCTAGGTTGGAAGAAGGCACTTGGAGGAAGACAGAACGCCAGCATTTTAGTAAGCATAGTACTGGTTAACAGCCATTTCCCCTTTCCAATGTTTTCCAACACAGTTTTGAAATCTACTGTATCCAGTGTCTTAGGCTTAGGCCCTACGACATAAGTAACATGTTTATCTCTGGTCCTGCCACCTTCTCTCTTTCCTTCCCTTGACTGAAAACTCAAGTTTGGGGGTTGCATAATAACATTTTCCCATTTCAGTATTATTGTCATTCCTCCATCTGTTTAGAGGCCTCAGAGTGGGTTGCCACATAGCTGGGTGAAATATTGTTACCGGTATTAATGGGACTGTGGTTTTATGTTTGTGATGTGCAAAAATGGGGTCATCAGTAAGTGCTACACTGGAGAGACCGACATTCTTTGTTTTGAGTATCTGTCAGAGATCAGCCTAGAGTCAAGGGCACAGATCATCACCTAGGCATCTGTCACTTTAAAAATCTACTTAAATTTAAAGCAATAATTAACTAAATTAAAGTATATTAGACATATTAAATAAAGTATATTAGACATATTTCTGGTTTCAGGTTGACTTGTAATATCCCCACAATGTACCTAGGGTTGCCAAAAGGTCTGGAGAAAAACATGTCCTGTCTCTTGAGCGGAGGCTTGATGGCTGTTATTTAACAGGTGATGTTATTTACCTCCATGCTATTAAAAGCTTCAGCTGTCCAATTCCCTCTATTAAAGGGGTAGAATGTTTTTTCTCTAGATTGCTGGCAACTCTAAAAGTATCCTCATAATAAAATTTCCTGCCTGTGTGTCTTCCCAACCTTGGTGTTAATATTATGAAGGAGTTCTGTGGTCAGAAACCTGTGATTCCCTCATATCTTCTGGTTTTGCCATAACGTTCAGCTCACAGTTCACGTCCAGCAAAGGTGAGGATTTGGGCCCACACACACAGCCAGCTCGTTTAAAAAATAATCTTATTTATCTGCTCACCATCTGCAATCCCTAGATGGGTTTGTAGTCATTCTCATTCTACAATACAATACATAATGTGGCTCATGCCAGTCTGCCATAGTGAACAGCATGCACCCATTATGCTTCCTTACATGGAGCTTCAGTATTCCTTTCCCATAGCTCAGCATATAAATGGATGGTCGCTTATTACAAGGCAACAGAGTGACATCTGTTTCCCTGTTTCCAGAACACCAAAATTCTGGCAACATGGACACAATAATGAGAAACAGATTGTCTAATCCAGAAAATTTCAGGGGGGGGGAATTAAGTTGTTGTTAGGATTAATGGATGACAGATTTTGGAAATATTCCTGAATACAGTTCCTTAGAACATCTGCAAGTCTAATATCTACTCCAGGTGGACCTCAGCCTTCCTGGTCTCTAGTCTGACATCTTGTCCAATACTTCACTCTGCCTATGATATCCCAAACCATTCCAACCAAAATAAATCTCATTACTTTTGAAAGGGAGAACCATCAGACATATTGTAGGGAGCAGGTATTTGCTGCTGCCTGTGTCCAAACCAGTGACTACATTTTAAGACATGCAGCATTCCTAAGCATTTTCCTTCTAGAACTTTTCCTCTAGAAAGTAACAATCCCACTGGACTCTCCAGTCTCACTCACCCCCTCTTTTGGCGCCTTTTGGAAGATCAAAGATAATGCAGACCAGCTTCACACTTCAAAGCTAGGCAAACAAGCTCCTTAAAAACCTAATCCAGCTATGAAAATAGTTACCTTACCTAGAACAGTGTGACTGTACTTCATTACTTCAATTTACACAAAACTGTTATAATAATCTCCTTTTGGGATTGGGGAAAAAATATCAATGGATTTACGTTAAAATCAACAAATGGTTAAAAGAAACAAACTAACCTCTTAGAAGAGCCAAAGGAACCCATTCCAGAAAGCTGGCACCAAGCTGGTCAGTCTGAAGACATGCTGCTGGGGAAACTGACAGCTCAATGCTGACTGAACCATATATCCAGGCCACACCCAAAGCCTTGGAATGTATCCAAGGCCAAATACCTCTGGGATGCCATGCCTTTGGGAGGTGGCTTCCTTGTTAATCTGTGTCATAACTGGGATTCTAAGCAAGCTTTCAGGAGAATTTTGCATTCTGATCAAGTTTCACACTTCCCTTTCAAAAACAAACAAACAACAGAGTCGCTTGGGGAGCGATTTCTCTCCCCACCACTCAGCCCAAGAGAAGTCCAGCTCATTTAGTAACTGCATGAGAGGAAGAAGTTCATCAGTTTTCCCAGGATGTTGTTCATTTTTTACTAATCTATACTGTTAAAAGCTGGCCAAAAAAGATGGAAACTCATGCCAGGTGCAAGACTGGGGAAGGACAGATAACCCATTCAAAAACCAACCAATTTATAATCAGATATTTGCTCTTAATTTTGCTGACATTTTATATAATGCCTTGGGCTATCCTGAAAAATGTTTCAGTTAAAAAAAATTCAACTGCTATTAATTTTCTTTTTTTAAAAATGTATTTTGTGGCTGATTGGTGCCTAGAGCTGTCACCCCAGCACAGGAAGAAATTTCAAATGGATTCTGTTGGAAAGAGCAGTTTCTAACCCTAGAATAATATAAGTGGGAAAGCCAGACCCACATTCATGTATTTGTTCTGTTACTTGTAGGAGCAACACTGAAGCTTTAAGCTCCAGGAATATGTGATCATTCCATTTTCTGACCTGGATCTTTTTAGGTGGTAAAAGAAAAAAGAAAAAAAGGTAATGCTCGGGATCATCAGATCTGAATGGTTAACAGCTACATGGGATGGGGCTATAGTAAGGAGCAGAATAAGGCGAGATTGAGTGAAAAAAACCTCTGGATCCAACCCTATATCTGTATGCTTAGAAGTGACTCTGCAACGCTAAGTATCTTCGTCTTCCACCACCCTTCCTCTTTGTTCTAAAACTACTGTACAGAGTAAATAATGTTAATTAAGGTAAATTATCCCAATGAGGAAAAACTGCTGGCCAAAGCTCAAGTAAACACGCACCTCTCACTATATAATTACTTCATCTCATGAAATGCACCACCCCACAACATGTGCCAATCTGTGCTGAACAAAGTCAGCACCACCTTCATCAGCTAGCTAACTCCTTATGTGACCTTTTGGTCTGTCAAAATATATTTTTCTTCCATTAAGTATATGGCTCTCGTGCAGATTTCCATCTTGAAATCATTAGTGTTAAAATAACTCCAGTCTGTTAACAAAGCTTTTGAAAAGCAATGCTGAGGGCTGATTATGTTCCTTATTTGCCATGGACAAGGCAATGGCTGCCCCTGTGTACACAGACCAACATACAGTAGGTATGAACTGTACACATACTTTGCTCCCTGAATGGCCACTGAATGACAACCTGGATTCTGCTGGTGTTCTGCCAGTGAAAGCAGACCTTTCCCCGCCATTCTTCTCCTGCTGCAGCCTCATGTGCCCCCCCCCCAAGCACTACTGGGAGAAAGGGGATGCTCACAGTCTAAAAAACCACTCAGGTTGGGCGGGGAGTGGAGCTGAAGCAAAGATGGAAGCTATGTGAGATCACTCCCATCAGCAAACTTAAACTGAGCATGATTTGTTTAGTCTTTGTGAATTTCTGAGGGGGAAAATGAATGAATGAGTTGACCTAGACTAGAAACTACTTACTGTAAAGAACCTTCAAAAAACCCTTCCCTTCACTTCACTGACTTAGTCCCCTGTCCACTGTCCTTAAGGGCTGTCCTGCCTCCCCTGGTTCTTATTGCTTTTGAGGTGAGGGTTGCTGTTTTATGCTTTCTTTTCATTGTCACCTATTCTTTCAATGTTGCATTTAGTGGTTTTATTGCTATTTCCATGTATTTTTATACTACTGGCTCTTCTTGTTGTTTTTAATTCTTTTTACTGTTTTAAGAGAAATACTGTATGCTTTGGGAATATTTTATTGAACAAGTGAGATATAAATATTTAACATGAACAGATCTCTTTTCAGTGCCATGGACCATAGAAAAGGGTGTGCTTAAGTGGCTCCAACACATTACATTTTAAAAATAAACCACTGAATCCCAGTTAGGGTTGTCAACTCACATCCTAGAAATATTCCTTTCACATGTAGGACCACTAATGAAGTTACAAAGATGTTCATTTCTTGCCTCTTTTCTCCATGATCACATGATCTGTCTCCCTGCCTTGCCTCCTTTAATGAAGAGGATTCCAGGAGTGTCTAAAGCCACTACGCTGAGGTAGTACATCCTGGGACTATGGAGAGCTGAACAAGCAGTGGTGAACCCATGTTCCAATCAGCAGCAGATCAAAAGGTGTTAGGATGTTTGGGTTGCAAACCATACAGCTCTAAATCCCACCATCATCAGTTTGTGAAAATTGACAGCCAAAAAACAAACTCCTTTTCAATCATGATCACGATGGTATCTAACTCTTTAGGAGAATTAGGGGAGAACTAATTTCAGGATAGGGTTACTTTTGTAAGTAGCAAAGACCTACGATAAAGATTACATTAAGCTAATTTCTACTTAAAGAGGAAATTTTAAAAGAATTCTATATAAGATCTGAAAGAGTCCTACTTGATCCAATAACCCCTCTAATTTAGCATCCCATTTTCCAGTCACCAGCCAAAGCCCTGGAAGGCTCACAAGCAGGATATAGGGGTTAAAGCCTCTCTTTTTTGATGTTTCCAGCAACTCTCTCCATATGTCCCCTGAAGAGCTTTACGCTCATCTGATCAACATCTTTTGGCAATCCCACACCCAAAGGACATTTGCCTAATCTTGACCAGAGCCAGAGCTTTTTCAGCTCTGGCCCTGGCCTGGTGGAACATGCTCCCACTTGAAATCTGGGCCCTGAGGGACTTATTACAATTCCACAAGGCCTGCAAACTGGAGCTGTTCCACCAGGCCTTTGGTTGAGGCAGCGGATGTCCAATTACATTGGCCTCCTCTGCTCGAATCCACCTTATGCTGACAGCAGTTCGGCTCACCTGCTTAAAACTATTCCCCCCCTCCGGCATTCCATACAGTGTGCACTCTGGATTGCCATCATGTTTTAGGTATTTAAACTGGTATCAGATTTCAAATTGAAATTAATAACGTTTTATAGTTATTGTTTTACTTCTTGTTGTAATAACCTGCCCTGAGCCCGCTTGCGGGGGAGGGCAGGATTTAAATTGCAATAAACAAACAAACAAATAAATAAGTAGTAGTATTCAGCGGTATACTGCCCCTGACCATGGTTCCATTGAACAATCATAGCTAAAAACTTAGGAGAAGGCAGATGACATCTAATTTTCCCTGTCCTAGATTTGCTGCTAGGAGAGCTATACCAAGCTGGGCTTGAAGGTCTTGGATCACAGACTGGGCTGCATAGAGTAGCCACTTTCAGACTGAAAGGTCTATGACTTTGGGCCCCACCATCAGGTCATCACCAATGGATCACTCCACAAGGATGACCCCAAAGGGAATAATCCTTTTGGGACATCCCTTCAATGAATCATTAGGGTGAGGCCTGGAGACGGCTGGTTTTATTGCTTTGTGCTAATAGATATAGAGGAACTGGTTTACTCTGTGGTTAGGTGTTAGAAGTGGGGGAGGAGGTGTCAGTATTCAATTAACTGCAAGTAGAGGGAGATATGGCAGTGTGCAACAAATGTGTCATGTGAGCCGCAGGAAGCTCAGATCTCTACCAGTACCTCAGTTCAGTGCCTGGGCCTGAGCAATCTAATGTTGAGGTTCCCAAACTTTTTGATCCTGTGGGACTTCAACAGCCATGCCAAGTCTCCTCTGAGTGATGCAACTCAAGACTATGACCTCCTTGTCAACCATGGGGCTTTCCAAGAATATCTTAGTCTCCACACACAGAGTAATTAAACTTGAGGGCCAAAAGTATGGCTCAGGACTGGAGCAAATCTCTGTAATTTCCTTTCCATGGTCCAACCAGCTTTAGACTTCCAGAGTTTCAAAAGCTTCGCAAGATCAGGAGATCAGTTTGGATGCTTTAACCCCAGAGACTGATGGTCCTTAGGGAGTTTCTGGTTGATGTGGCATGATCCTGGTTGATATCTGGAATAGCCAGCATCTTCAGGCACATGCTACCATCCTGCTGATTGTAAATAACACATTGGTTTATTGCCCTTCTTAGGCAAGCAACATGGAAGGACAGATGACAACAAATGGAGAAAAACTGCAGTGAACATAGTATAGTGCACCTTTTTGTACATATGGTTATGGTACTGTGATGGTTATGGTACTGACATCTATGTACGTCTCTATTGTGAAACCTCTATTTCAACTGGCAAGATTTAAACAACTATTGGCCAATTCCAAACAGTCCAGTTTTGAGCAGGGTGGTTTAGCAAGTGGTGGCCACATAGCTTGAGTTCTTGTATGAAATGTATTATCTGGACTGATTTCAATCCAATTTGAGCCCTGGTTTTGGAGCCTGATTTCCCTGACAGGTGGCCTTTCTCAGAGAGAATGCAATATTGACATCTTAGCAGCTTCTGACACATGAATCCCTCCGAACCAGATATCTGAGGTTCATGACCTACCTGGTAAACTATTTCCTGAAGTTGAGGCTGGGGAACAACTGCTTGGTCCTGTGACAGCTAAAATAGAGGTCATGCATGGTTCTATTCTGACTCTGCTGTTGTTTGGCATCTACACAAAACTGACAAGAGATGTCCAAGGAGTTGGCATGAAGTATCAGCAATATTTGGATGGCACCTGGCTCTATTTCTTCTTTTCAGCTGTGTCAGGAAGACATCTAACCAGTGGATAGCCTGAATCACTGCATAGGAGTGGAAATGGATTGGATGAGGATCAAAAAATGGAAGTCAGTCCAGATAGGGCTGAGGAGCTGCCGGTTGATAATAAAGCCAGGTGGGAATCGTGGAACAGTCCTGTTCTGGATTTGGCTGCATTCCCCTTATGGAATAGGTTTGCACTGTAGAGAAGGTATTAAACAGATCAGCAGATAGAGGTGTATATCTTTGTAAGCAGGCAGTGCATTTAACAGTTTTGGCTGATATACCAGCTACAGTCTTCAAAAGGCATGATTTGATTAGAGTTCTTTGGGCTGAATTAATGAAGTATGCTTTACAAGGAATTGTCTTAGAAGACTAGAACCTTCAACTGATTAAAATGCGTGTAGCTTTTTTTCTTCTTCCTTTGTCCTTGCTTTCTTATCTTTGGTTACTGGAGAAAAGGGAGGAGGAAGGTTGGATGGTAGGTTCACACAAGGTTAGTCTGCTGCATAGGAGGAGGGTTGCCATCTCCTATACAAATCTGCCTGCTGTTTTGAGATCATTGTCATAGGCTGTGCTCCGTGTGTTCCAACCAAGACTGTAAAGTTAGTGAGAATCAGAAGTAGGGCATTCGTTGGGCCACTGAGATTATAGAACTGGCTCCCCACAGAGCCTGACAGGTGCCAAGCTGCCAAACTTTTAGGTGCCAAATGAAGACATTGTTATTCTCTCACATAGGAGGGTGCTATACTTGCACAGTTTTTGTAACTGCTGTTTTAAGGCTAATTTTACATCTTTTAGAAGAAGAAGAGAAGAAGAGATTGGATTTATACCCAGCCCTTCACTACCCGAAGCAGTCTCAGAGCGGCTTACAATCCCTTTCCCTTCCTCTCCCCACAACAGACACCCTGCGAGGTAGGTGGGGCTGAGAGAGCTCTCTCGAGAACTGCCCCTGAGAGAACAGCTCTGAAAGAACCCAAGGTCACACCAGCAGCTGCATGTGGAGAAACGGGGAATCAAACCTGGTTCTCGCTGATTAGAGTCTGTGCTCCTAACCACTACACTAAACGGGCCCTTGTCAACACCTTGTGAATTCTACTTGTTTTTACTCAGCTTGATTTTTATGCTGCTTGTTTTTCTGCTTTTAGTGCACTGTCATTATCTATTGCTTTATTCACATGTACCCAAACTGCATATCATTAAGAGCATATCATTATGGAAGATGCAGGACAGAAATATTCTAAATTAAACAAACAATTCGTCTAACCCCCTTTTATACCCGTCTAAGCTAGCAGCCATCCCCGCATCCTGTAACATTGTATATATTTATGTTGGATATTTATGCTTCTTCATATAACACATAATTAACTTGAGAACTTAGTAATATTACGTTTTAACTGGCAGTAAGGGCAAAATTCTGATCAACAGCTGCTATATACGTGCACATGACAAACTTGTTGATATCAAAGCCTTATGTTTGTTCAGGGGTTTTAAAAATTATTACACTGGGGCCTCCCTATGGACCCCCCCCCAAAAAAACCCCAAAACAAAATCTTGTCTCCCCAGTATGAGGTCAGGAGAAACTTTCATACACTGCAGAATTAACCAACTAAATACAAGTCCAGCAGCACTTCAGAGACCAACAAGATTTTCAGGGAATGAGCTTTCAAGACTCATCTTTTCCTTCATCCCATAGAATTAAACAGGATTCCAGCCGCAATTAAAAGACTAACAAATTTATTCTAGTATAAACTTGTGAGTCAGAGTGCACTCTGTCAGAAGCATAAAGGGTCTATCCCCAGCTGCTAAACTGTTTAGCATTCAAGCAACAGAAAGGGGGCAGGACTAGGGAGAAGTTACAGGGAGAGGCCAATATAAAACAAGAACCAATAAAAGAATAATAAATCCACTTGGAGTGGGTAAATATCACACCCAGCTGTTGATAGACAGACTAGGCAGGATTACCTTAAAATTTAATTATGGAAAGTACAGTGAGAAACATGTTGAACAGATTCAACAGGGCAGTACAGAGACTATACAAGGATACAGCTGTAATTAAACACAGACCAACCATTTCCTGTTTCATAGCTTTGTGTTTCCTGTTTAGCAAATCTTTCCTAGGAAGGGAATGCCCTGTCTATAACTATCTGTGGCCCTTTCTGCACTCTCCTTTTAATCCGTGTTCACTGCAGTTTCCTCCAAGCAATTCTGTACTAAAATTGAATTCAACCTTCTTTTTAATCCAGGGATTTTTCCATTCTGCATTAAAACTGAGTTCAACCTTCTTTTTATTTCCCTGCCCCATGGCCTGCCCTGCTCCCCTAATGGAGGGAGAAAGAGTAAGCAGCTGCTGACCTCATGCTACCCAGCTAGTAGCAGCAGCAATGGCTCCTGCCTCCACACACATCTTGATCCCGGTGACTATGCATTCATGGTGGGGGTGCTTCCCGGTCATGGTGGGGAGGGGCAAAGTCACAGGCTGCTTAGGCCACCAAAACCCTTGAGCCTGTGTATAAACCTGCCTGTCTACTGAAATCTTCCTCAGGTGTACTTCTCCGGGTTTCCCCAGAGGTGAGGTAGTTATTGATAAGAACATAAAGAAAAGCCCTGCTAGATAGGGTTACCAGTCCCCTGGTCAGGGTGGGGCATTCTCCACCCCAGCTTTTGTTTTACCATAGAGTTTCTGGCAATTCCTAGAGTTACCCTATGTCACTTCTGGGTTTTTCCCAGACCACTGATCCATCTAGTCTTGCATCTTGTCTCATGCAGTGACTGGGTAATGAAGGCAGCATGCAGCCTATCTGGACTATGATATTTACTACTGCTTAACTGATTATTTTATGTTGATATCCTAACCTGCTGACTTATATTTAAGGTTGCTAGGTCCAGCTTTGCAACCAGCAGGAGACGGGGAGGGGGCAGATACATGAAGGGATGACTGTCAGTGACAGAGTGGCATCACTTCTGGAAAACCCAGATGTGATATCAAAACTCTCAAGGAATTCCCAGAACCTTCTGGGTTCCCCTGGAGGTAACATCAGTTTTCTCTAGGAATCATTTTAAAAGTCTACAGTTTTACTGGAGTTTCTGGTGATTCCTTAAGAGGTGTGACTTCACTTCCAGGTTTTTTTGGAAGTGATTTTCACACCATAAGCCTAATGGCCATTTTAAAAAGAAACGGTTCGTCTTCTGCTGTCACTTAAGGGGAACTCAGAGCGAGGGGTATACCGCCCCCACCAGGGGAATGACATTTCTATTTACACTAACT
Organism: Gekko japonicus; assembly: GCF_001447785.1. Taxonomy (NCBI): domain Eukaryota; kingdom Metazoa; phylum Chordata; class Lepidosauria; order Squamata; family Gekkonidae; genus Gekko; species Gekko japonicus. The sequence goes on along the minus strand of NW_015167542.1, from coordinate 377,066 downwards.
GCTGTTTTAATCTTGTTGTGGTTTGCTACTTTATACTTCTTGAACTCTGTTTCAATTTCTGGTTATTTTGGTTTAATTAATCAAATAACTTTTGTGCCTTTATTCATTCTTGTAGGCTTCATTGGATATCATTATTATTGTAACCTGATGGCATCTGGGCCCCAGGAGTGCTCAAAACTGTAAGCATCACCAGAGTGGGGTAGCTACACACTGAAGTTTGATTTTGTTTTTAATTCTTACTTGCAGCAATGTATTCAGTGGGTGGAGGTAGTGATTTGTATCTTGGTATATGGGCATATCTATGCATCCATCCATTTTTGCCCTGCCCTTTTTCTAAGGAAGCTCAGGGCCACATAAATGGTTCTTCCCTTCATATATAGTGTATTTATATACACATCTAGATGTACACATGACAAACACATACATCTGTTACCAAACAAAGGGACTTTAAGACCTGAATCACAGGAACATGAGACTGCTGTCTTCTCAAGATTCCCCAATAATGATTAAAGAGGAGGGGTGGATAAGATACCATTGCAGTCCCATTCCTCTTTGTTTCAGCCTGCCAGTGAATTGGAGCAGAGGGCAGGGATCTTCTAAGCTCAATGATGTTGTCTCATGCAGCTTTTCAAGCATTAGCACTTTGATGCTGAGAAAAAGCAACTGGCCTATGATAACCTAATGAGCTTCATGGTGCAAACAGGGACTTGAACCTCAGTCTCTTCAGTCCATCTGCAGCACTGATCGCTACAACTGGGAAGTTCTCAAGAAAGAATAGACTACCTTGTTTAAAAATTTAATCATCACTTTCCTGTTCTGCTTTTCTAGACTTGTGGAATAACAAATAAGAGTATACATTAACAAAGTGCATTCATCTTTAATTTAAACTCATCCTTTATGAGTCACTGGTTGCTTGAGTGACTCATAAGGCAGAACTTTCTTATTCAACAGAAGTAACAAACATGATGGACACATTGTCTTGTGGGCATCATTAGCACTTTTTTTTAAAATAGCATTTTTATTGAGTTTTATATATTTTTACATCCTGTATTACTTGTTAGTTGTATACAGTATCTTTCAACAACATCTAATAAACAAGAAGAGAAATGTTATCTATACACACAATACTTATTAGTAAAACACAAAGTCTCTATATTTCTGAGGTAGTGCATATAATCGGGGTTGACAAGCAGTATGATATTCAAAAAACACAAACCATTTTTCCAAAAAATTATTAACACCTTTCGGATTGTCAAAAGCTATTAATTGCATAGCAATTTTATCTGACACTATCAAGTCCCACAGTTTAGATCTCCATTGTGACAGATTTGGTACCTTAAACAATTTCCAATTTAAAGCAATTATGTTTTTTGCAGCCATTAGCATAGTAGAACATAAGAACATAAGAACATAAGAGACGCCAATGTTGGATCAGGGCAAAGGCCCATCCAGTCCAACACTCTGTGTCACACAGTGACAATGCTTTATAGGGGCAAGGGAGGACAACACATATAATCTTTACATAGCACACGTTTTGCAGCCGACGGGGATTTGTTCAGTTGCAACTCAAACGTGATCCAGACAGCATTTTTCCCACTCGGCCTGGCTTGGCTGGATGACATCAGCTCTTCCTCTCCAGGACTCTTTCGGGTCGCAGCTCCATACTGCCACCGCCTGGCTGGAACGGCCCATTACAGGCTTCTTGATGCCAAAGAGATCTTCTAGGCTTTTCGATCTTGCGAGCCGAACCTTCCGTTCGCCGGCTAACATCTCCCTCACGGGGGGGGGGTTTGGTGTGCCCACCCTCTCTAAGGAGTGGTACCCATTTTATCTACTCGTCAAAGCTTTCGAACCACTGGGTGGACGGCGACCTGGGGACAAGGCTGGCAGCTCACACCAGCGCGGGGCTAGAACTGACAGCAGTTCTGTTCAGCTCAGATGTTACTTGTAACCAGAGGATAAATCCCCTGTGCCACCGCTCCCCGTCAAGGCTGTGTGCCCAATACCACCACCAACAACCTGAGCTTCGCTGACCTTAAAATCAGTTACCAACTGCATTCACTAGTATGTTGATGCTACCCTGTTTTTGCCATTGCCACTTAAATTGTTCACCAGCACCTTATGTTGTTTTTAAGCTTTTAAGCTATTATTTATATTGTTGTTTTAGCTATTGCATTTTATGTAAGCTGCTCTGAGCCTGCTCTGATGGGGAGGGTGGGGTATAAATCAAATAATTAAATAATATAATATAATCTGTGTTGTGTTTCATTCAAGGGGCGGGTGGGCAATAGCTTTCAGCTGCTGAATATGCCAGTTGCAGGTTGCTTGGTAAAAAGAGACACCACATCAAAACTTGCGAGTATGTCCTGTGGGTTAAGTTTCAGAGAACTGATTTTGTTGATGAAATGTGTTGAATCATTGATGTATGTTGTGCATTTTCTGATGTGGTTCTGTAGAAGATTGGCCAAGTATTTAACTAATTCATATGTCGGGGAACCAATGGCACTCATGATGGGTCGGAGTGGGACTGAGTCCTTGTGAATTTTAGGGAGTCCATATAGTCATGGTGGCTGTGCTTCTGACTTGCATAGTTTTTTGTGTGTATCGAGATGAAGTGAGAAATTCCTGGTCAGTTATTTTGATTAACTTCCCCGGTGGCATTGATTTTAAAGTATTCAGTTAATTTATTATTAATGTCTTCGACTATACTTTCTTTTTGTATAAGGATTTTATTCAGCATCCAGTTTGACCCTTTACCATCTGAGTGTTGTTTTCTAAAACATCCAGACACCCAAGCATGATCAGACAATGTAATGCTCCCTATATCGGCTTCCATACCTACACTCACTCTCTGTTTTCTATGAACTAGCCAGTTTTTGATCCATAAAAGGACTTGTCCTTCTATCCCATGATTTTTGAGCTTACTTAGGAGCCTTTGATGAGGAACTTTATCAAAAGCTTTCTGGAAGTCAAGGTAAACAATATCTATTGGATCCCCCTTGTCCACATGTTTGTTCACCCCCTCAAAGAACATTAACAGGTTTGTGAGACAAGATCTTCCCTTACAGAACCCATGTTGAGTCTGCCTCAATAGGTTTTGTTCATCTATGTGCCTACTAATTCTTTCCTTAATAATGGTTTCCACCAATTTACCCGGTATCGATGTCAGACTGACTGGCCTGTAATTTCCCGGATCTCCTCTGGAACCCTTTTTAAAGATGGGAGTGACATTAGCTACCTTCCAATCCTCAGGAATGGAGGCAGATTTTAAGGAAAGATTACATATCTTTGTCAGGAGATCTACAAGTTCACATTTGAGTTCTTTCAGAACTCTCGGATGTATGCCATCTGGGCCTGTTTTTAAGTTGTTTTTAAGTTGTTTCCTATAGACATAAAATGTCCGGATGTTCCTTCGCCCAAAAGGAAGAAACTTTATAAAGTTTGTGCTTATTGTTCAAATCCCTAGCATTCCAAGAACATATTTTAAAAGGATGTGCAATTGTGCTTCTAATCTTACATCAATTTACAAACTACTAGTAAGAGTATCTACAATTACTATACAACTAGCACCTATACTACCTATCTCTAACTATGTTAAGACACTATCTAAAATCTACCCTAACTTATCAGGGTACACTTTCTGGAACACAGAGGGTGGCTATATAGTTCCACCCTGTCCAGAAGTAAGGCAATGCAAAAAAAAAGGGGGGGGTCAGATACTCAATAGAGTCAAAGCACAACGTTCAGCAGTCACTTTAACCTCCTAATAACAATTTCAAGAAATATCTGTTAATAGAAATAATATTATTAGCATCCATGACTGATTAAGACCATCCGTCTACAATTTTTCAAAAATTGAGACCTGACCACATTTTTAAAAATAATTAAAGGACAGTAGTGTTACCATCATATGAGATGAGTGAATAAGCAGTCCATGGTTAGTGCAAACAGCATGAATCCAGGTATTGGAGAGGTGTTAGATTCAATTAACGTCAGTATACATTCCTTGTAAATATTGCTGGCATGAAGCAAAGACAGTAAGGAACAGGGACTCTTCAAGTGTTCAAAAGGGCTTGCTCTTCCTCCGATGTGAGTTGGAGGTTCAATGCACTGAGAAGAGCATTGCCAGAGAGAGTATCAGTTGCTTGATGCTGTTGGTCATTCCTGAAAACTTGGATATCTGACGCAGGGCTCCAACGGAAACGGATGCCAGCTTTGAAAATTTTAGTAGGAAAAACTTTGAGGCTTCTGTGTTTATCAAGGGTTTCCACTGACAGATCCAACAAAACTTGGATTTTATCATCTTTAAACTGTAATGACCCCCAAATTCTCAACTCCCTGAGGACCCTGTCTCTGGTTTTAGGGTATAAAAACTGTACCAGAATGTCCCTGGGGCAGTTTCTCCTTGCAGTGGTCAGGGGGCCCATTCTGAAGGCTTTAACAATGATAGGCTGCTTACCGTCCTCCAACTTGAGTTCCGATGCCAGCCATTCTGAGATAAACTGCTCCATGTCTCTTCCTTGTTCCTCTCCCTCAGTCAGCCCTCTCAGTTTCAGATTAAATTGACGCCAACGGTGCTCCAGGGCCGTTATCCGGGCATTCGTTTGCTTTTCAGTGACTCTGATTGTTTTCATGTCTTATTGGAGAGTGAGGGTGAGTTCAGCATTGTTTTCAGCCAGAGTAGAAGTGACGCTTAAGTCCTTTTGTAAATCAGTGATCTGGGATTGTAAAAGTTGAATCAAAGTCGTTACCATCTCTGAAAGGGATTTTAGAAGGTCGTCTTTCATCTCCACCAGATCTTTCCTTGTAAATGTTGGATCCCCAGGCATTCGAAATAACTCCACGTTTGAATCAAAGCAAGGTTTATTTCAAAGCGATGGTTCAGACAGGAACAAGAACATTGTTAGGAATAACTACCAATACACAAGTGTAGCATATAAAAGGGATTTGAACCATGTTGGGCCAATGAGGCCAGTTCCCGCTGGCGGGAATAGAACTCGGAAACGCGCGCCTATTCCATGGGAATGTAACAGTCCAATACCATCAACACAGGTTCAGTTCACAGGGTAGATAACCATAACAAGCTTAGCGAAGCTCCGACTCCCCCCCACCAGCTGCACGACCTTGGCCAGTTCCGCAAAACACAGAGAAGCATAATGAAGCAGTCTAAACCCAGGGGGGGGGGGGGAAGAGCACAAGGCATGTGAAGCAGGTAACATCAGATACAATGGCAGCTTGCTGACAGTAATTGGGGTGTCTTCGTCTGTAGCTCTTGAAGCTGGCGTTGAGTTGCCTGTTGCCATGTTGAGCCTCCTTTGTTCTGGTAATTCTGCAGTTTTAGTTGCCTCTGTTCTTGTAAAATAAGTCTTCACTGAAGACTCCGGTAACTGATGTCTTTTCGATTTCCCTTTAGATGCTCCTCCCATCCCTTTGTAGCACGATTTTCAGGTGGATAGTCCGATTTATAGTCGATTTTAGGACGGTAGAGGCAGGAGCTCACTCAGCCTGCGTCTGCTTCCATCCGCGGCCACACAGGAAGTTCATCATTAGCACTTATGATTTATCTCTAGCCCTTCTACTTTATCTGACACACTGAAAAAGAGTCTTCAATCTTTTTTAGCCTTGCTCTAGTAGTTTTAAGAATTAAAACTGAAGACCAGCAATGATATAGAAGAGTGAATAGGCCTGTTCTTTGTCAGCTAATCTCCACACTGAGGAAAATAAAGGTGATAACAGAAGATAAAGGACCTTCAACCAATTGCCTAAAAACAACAACTATTTTACTGTAAATCCCACTGGTTTCCATGGCAAATACTTTTATGTATGCATTCTTAGGCAGTTGGAAGAGACCCAAATGGATCATCTATTGTAAACTAATACAGGATAACCTTAGCAAGACATTATCAATATAGGCTTTTGTGTATAGGCTTCCAAAAAAGATCTGTCAAACTCCCTGCGCAGTGTATTCCACTGCCAAACAATTCTTACCAATAGGAAGCACCCAAAGTTTAGTTGAATTTAATCTATGACAAAAATTAAGCTAAATTGCTCCAATCTGGCACGAAGCCCTGTGTTTGATTAGATCTATATGTGCATCCCCTCTAACATATGGCTGGCAGTGGCAACTTTGACTGATTGGATGATGAATGGAATCTAGGCCTCTCCACCTCTTTAACAGATAACTAATGCTTTCAAAGCATACAATTTTTTCCCATGGATGCATGCATAAATCCTTTCACATGCATAAATCCTTCTACTCCCACTCTTCCAGCCTATCTCCTTCTTCGACCTTCACCTCTACTTTATCAGGGAAGTTTCAGAGGGTAGCCATGTTGGCCTGCAGTAGAACATTTGGATTTGAGTCCAGGAACACCTGAAAGATCATCAAGATTTTCAGGCTATGGGACTTCCGGTCTGTGGCTTCAGCGATGGCGGAGGCTCTCTCCTGAACAGGGGAGGCATTCCGTGCTCCTGGGGTGTTGGAGGGGTGCCACCTCAAGTGGCACCCCCACGTGAGCCTCAGTGTAGAGGCTCCAAGCCGGGGGCGCCTGGGGGGCGACTTCTTCGATGGCTCGAAGCTGGAGAATTGAGGCGCTCCTTTTTGCCCCATTCGGTCCACCCCCTGAGAGGCTCGGTTTTTACCGAGCATAGCTGATGCCGATCGGGACAAGCAAGAGGGTCAGCGAATGAAGCGCGATTAAAAGGTGTCTGGGACCAGACCGTCAATGAACTGGAGAATGAGACGAGCGAAGAAGTTTTAAAAGTGAGTTCCGATTCCCCCCCCACCCTCAGCGGCGCCGGGAGGAATCCCAGACGTAAACAAACTGAACTGTGTCCTAAAGAGACAGGGGGGAGGAGAAAAGAAAGCACTCAAGTGTGCCAGAGACTTAGCTGTTTTTTATGGATAAGTTTGCACTTGCTGAAGAAGTGTGAAAAAGCACTCTTTAGTGTAAACAAAGCGGAAAATGGCCGGTGTCCGAGGGAGAGGAACAAAAGTGGGGCGTGGTTCTCAAAGTCCGAGGGTAGAGGAAGGAGTGGCAAAGCAGCAACAGCAGATCGCCGAGCTCGTGAAAAAGTCGATTCAAACCGATGAAAAGCTTAAAGAGACAGCACACGATACCAAAAAGATGATGAAGAAAGTTGGTCTGTTGGAGCAAAGGCAAGATCTCCAAGAAAGAAGGCTATTGAATCTACAGATGGAAAAAGCTAATAAAGTTCTCAGGTTTCAAGGGGTGGCTGAAACGGCAGGAGAAAACTTGAAGGAGGTGGCGGCAGAGCTAATTGCATCGACGCTCGGCAATGCACAGGCTGAAGCGCAAGCAGAGATCGAAGTGACATATCGATCCTACTCTAAATATATTAAGCAAAACAACTTGCCGGGCGAGATTGTTGTCAAATTTCTCCGACGACAGACAAGAGATGATATTCTTAAAGCGACAGCAGCCAGACCCCTGCAACTGGGATCAACAACTATCAGGGTCCTAAAGGACGTTCCATTTGAGGTCCGACAGAAAAGAAAAGCGTATAAAGAGCTTATCTCAACACTTCAGATCAACCAGATTCAATACGCCTGGCTTTTTCCAGAGGGGGTGCAGTTTAAATATAAGGACAAAAGAGAAAAAATCGACTCGGTGTTCAAAGCGGAAGAATGGTCGAAGCGGTTTTTCGGATCGAAAGAGGAAGAGCAGCAAGACGGTGGAGGCCAAGCAGCCCTCCTGGACGAGACGGACGGAGACCTAATAGGAGCAGAAGGAGGCACGGCCAGAGAGGCATATGATTTGCGGCTAAGAGTTGCCAAGTAGCTCTTATGATCTAAAAGATTTATGAACGAACTGGATGAAGTCTTTGTGCATACTGAGAAGAAATTAGACATTTACTAAAATGGACTCATTAATCTCCTTAATTCATTGACTCAAACGAAAGCTTTAATTTTTATGACTAACTGTATACTAACTGTTAATGACCTTCCTTTCTTGGGTTTTTAGTTATAGTGTGGGTTTCTTTTCTTTTGTACTGTCTGTATCCCGGGGTTTGTTATTTTAGTTTGTTATTCCCCCCCCTTCCCTTTTTTCCCCTTTTCCCTTTTTTTCCTTTCTGTAGTCACGTAGGTGTAACAAAATTTAATAAAGCTACCCTGTCTTCAGGGGATTTTTTTAAAAAAAAGATTTTCAGGCTATGAACTTTCAAGAGTCAAAGCTCCCTTTGCCAGGTATCCTTTTGGTCTCCAAGGTGCTACCTGTTTATAAGGAAAGGAGACTTGAAAATGTTATAAGTAAGTAAGTACTAGGGGGATTTGTGGAGATAGTTGCTTAGTTTCAGGTTAGGAGGCCAATTATGGTGTGGCATGCATGAGGCTTCACTGAAACAATCCAAGGAATTATGTTGTCAGGAATGCTGGGATTTAGCTGCCTTTGCCCTGTGCCGGGCGCGGGGGGGGGGAGTGGTCTCCTGGCAAAGCTCAAAGAAGATGAATCAGAACTGTCTTTCAAGCATCTGCCTAGCAATCTCCATTGTGATAACTTTTTTTCTTGGGTTTGCCTGGGACAGCCTTAAAAGAAGTACTAGTAAGCAGTCATGAAGGTTATAGCTTCTGAGAATCTCAGAGATCAGACCTGGAACATGGGATCTTTCTTGTGTGTTTAGTTTACCAAATGACGCCCGTTACTCATTCTAAATAGTTGATTTACACAATATCATAGAAGATACACACATAACCTTTCTAGTTGTGGAGGTCATCCTCAGGAATGTTCTTCTTTTAGGATGGCTCCCAACCAACCAAAAACCTTCTTTTGCTTCCAGGTGTTTGCTGTCTTTTGTATTAATGATTGGTCTGAATTCTCTGTTGTTTGTAAAGTCTGTGTCTTTTGTTTCAATTCTATTTCTGTCATTTTTACACAGACTGGAGCAACTAAAAGTTTGAAAGGAAACCGGAGCAAGCACTTTAAATTCAAAATTTTAATAAATAAAAAAATAAACATAATGTACTTCATGAGGAATAAACAGATCTGTAAGAAAGAACGGATGCACCCTGTGCCTCATTTGACATAGGACAGTGAGCTTGCCATGGCTACTTTCATTCTAGCACAGAGTTTCTACCACAACAGATATAAATCTTTAGAAAACAGAGTTAATCCTTCCTAGGAGAATACTTCTGAGGCAGATAAGGTTGGGTTTTTAAGCCGCTACCTGCCTGCCAAGCAAAAATGTGTATACACATCACCTCCTTTTAAGCTTTTGTTTGCTTGTTGCTTTCACCCAAAATAAATCTGTATTTACCTGAGCAGGGGTGCTATATGGGAATTCTGTTTTCTCATTGTTCTGGGCAGCCACAGATGGATTGCTGGAGCTGATGAGCACAGGAGAGCTGATCTCCAGAGATTGCCGCTCTGTGGGCGAATGGACCATCCTGTTGAGAGTATTTAAGGCAGTGGTAATTGAGAATTGCTTCATGCTCTTCCTTCTAGATTCTGACCCTCTGCAGAAATCAGGGGACTCCATGCATTTCGCTCTAGGCAAGGGTCTCCGTAAGGGTGAAGACTGCAGACTTTTGCTTGTTTGGAGGAGTTGTCGTGCTGTTGTATTGGGCTGAAACAGAAAAAAGCAAAGTACGATTTCTGTGGCCATGGAAGCCCATTTATTTTAAAGCTCCCAGCTCCAGGAATTATTTGATTTACTGTCTCTATCAATGTGAATAGGGTTAGTGATAACCTGGTATACTGAACTTGAGAATGATGTGATGCATAGTGGTTGTGGTTTGCCACATTGTGATCCAACCTATTTGTCAAATGTTTTGCAAGACACAATGAATTATGACTTGGGCATGTGGCACTGCATTCACAAGGCCATCCCAAAATCTACTGGGAAGCCAGCTTATGGTGACCTATTCACATAAATAATGCACATGTGAATCAGCCTCAAGTCTTGATGTGCTTTCTGTGTTACATTAGAATGACATGGGAACTCTTGTGTACATCACTTCTTAACTAAAAGTGTCTGTGGATAATAATGGTTGAGAGACGTCCGGGTACAGTCAAGTGGCTTTTCTTTCCACTGTAACTCTTTGACAGTAATGTTAACCCTTTTTATGTAGTTTGTTTAGATAAGGAAGTAATTGCAAAGCAGTTCTATGTTGTACAAATAAGCAAACCCTTCCTGCAAGAATAATCAATACACATAAACTGTCTTCTGCAAGCAGAGATAATACACATGATAACGCCTGCACATTTCCAACCCAATACAGTGCTCACCTGAGTGGTATTGAACTGGCTGGATGTATCTGTTGATGCAACTGGGAACATGCATCTCATTGTATGTATGACTAACTGCCAGGATGACATCTGAATCAGGGCTGTACTGTTTGCCAGCAGCTCTCCATTTATATCATTTTTACAGTTGAATGGCTTAGTTGCCTCCTGTACTATTATATTGATAACCATTGACATATTGAGCCATTTGGCACAGATAGCCTTGAAAGCGAATATGATCTACTAACCTTGCTAACCTACATAAATTCAATTGCATAGTTTTGCTTGGTGTACCAGAGTGTGTTTACAGTAGAAGTTTCCAGTTTGGAATCATAACCCTAAAAATACCTGAATGCTCCCAAAGGACCTCACAGTACTTTTTATAAACAGGTAAACGTTCTTGGGAGATTAAGCAGACTCCCAATGATATGTCCTTCTGCAGAATGCACAGTTTATGTCACAGCATACCTGCAAGGTTTGCAGGAGTTATGTCCGATTTCCATGAAAAAGTCCATGTCCTAAGTGAAGGTATAACACAATATGGCAGATTTGTTGCTTCCTTGCTAGATATGACTAGAAGGTGAAGAGTTGGTTTTTATACCTCACTTTCCTCTATCCTAAGGAGTCTCAAAGCTGCTTACAATTGCCTTCCCTTCCTCTCCCCACAACAGGCGCCTTGTGAGGTAGGTGGGGCTGAGAGAGTTCTGAGAGCACTGTGACTGGCCCAAGGTCACCCAGCAGGCTTAAGAACATAAGAGAAGCCATGCTGGATCAGGCCAATGGCCCATTCAGTCCAACATTCTGTGTCACACAGTGCAATCAGGAAGTCCACCAGTGAGGCCAGAACTCCAGAAGCCCTCTCACTGTTGCCCCCGAAGCACCAAGAATACAGAGCATCACTGCCCCAGACATAGTGTTTCATCTATACCTTGAGGCTAATACCCATGCATAGACCTCTGCTCCATATGTTTATCCAATGCCCTCATAAAGCTGTCTATGCTTATAGCCGCCACCACTTCCTGTGGCAGTGAATTCCACGTCTTATTTACTTTTTGGGTGAAGAAGTACTTCCTTTTATCTGTTCTATGCCTACTGGTCATTAATTTCATTGAGTGCCCACAAGTTCTTGTATTGTGAGAAAGCGGAAAACTTCTTTCTCTACCTTCTCTATCCCTTGCATAATTTTGTAAACTCCTATCATGTTACCCCCTCAGTCGTCATTTCTCCAAGCTAAAGAACCCTAACCTCTTTAACCTTTCTTCATAGGGAAGGAGTTCCATCCCGTTAATCATTTTAGTTGCCCTTTTCTGCACCTTTTCCAATGCACTGAGGTGCGTTGACCAGAACTGCACACAGTATTCCAAATGAGGCCGCATCATAGATTTATACAAGGGCATCATGACACTGGCTGATTTGTTTTCAATTCCATTCCTAATAATCCCCAGCATAGTGTTGGCCTTTTTTATTGCAGTTGCACACTAAGTTAACATCTTCAGTGAATTATCTACCATGACTCCAAGATCGATCTCCTGGTCAGTTACCACCAGTTCAGACCCCATCAATGTGTATTTATAGTTAGGATTTTTGGCTCCAATGTGCATTACTTTGCACTTGCCCATGTTGAGCCTCATTTGCCATGTTGATGCCCACTCATTCAGCCTCGACAGAGCCCTCTGGAGCTCCTCACAGTCCTCCCTGGTACTCACTGCCCTGAACAACCTAGAATCATCCACAGACTTAGCCACTTCACTGCTTACTCTTGACTCCAAATCATTAATGAACAAGTTAAAAAGCACCATACCTAGAACCAAGCCCTGCAGCACCTCACTGCTTATCACCTTCCATTGTGAAAACTGCCCATTTATGCTCACTCTCTGTTTCCTGTTGTTTAACCAGTTTTTAATCCACAAGAGGTCCTGTTATCCCATGACTGCTGAGTTTACTTCAGAGACTTTGACGAAGAACTTTATCAAAAGCTTTCTGGAAGTGTAGGTAAACAACATCTACAGGGTCACCCTTGTCCCCATGTCTGTTCACCCCCTCAAAGAACACTAAAAAGTTAGTGGAACAAGATCTCCCCTTAGCGATTCCATGCTGATTCTTCCTCAATAGCTTTTATTCATTAATGTGCCTACTAATTCTGTCTTTAATAATGGATTCCACCAACTTACCCAGTATTGATGTTTATGTATTTATTTATTTATTTATTTATTGCACTTATATTCCATCCTACCCCACAGTGGGCTCATGGTAACTCACCGCATGAATAAAATACAATGAATATATAATTAAAACCAGTTAAATAAAACAGGATGGCAGCTAAGAAACATACATTACTCCAGAGCAGTCCAATATGCATCCTGTTAGACATTAGCAGGATTGCAGGCATCTGTAGGTTTACTATGGACAAGGGAGGCCAAGATGGTAGAAACATCCAGCGGCTCAACCAAAGGCCTGGCAGAACAGCTCTGTTTTGCAGGCCCTGTGGAACTGTAAAAAGTCCTGCAGGGCCCTGATCTCATTGGGGAGCGTGTTCCACCAGGCCAGGGCTAGGGCAGAAAAGGCCTTGGCTCTGGCCGAGGCTAAGCAGACATCTTTTGGGCCAGGGACTACCCGTAGATGTTGGTCTGCTGAGCGCAAGGCTCTCCAGGATATACATGGGGAGGGATGGTCCTGAAGGTATGCTGGTCCCAGGCCGCGTAGGGCTTTAAAGGTCAGCACCATAGCCTTGAAGTGGATCTGGTAGTCAACTGGTAGTCAGTGCAGCTGGCGTAGCACCAGCTGAATGTGCACCCATGCAGACTGACCAGTCTGTAATTTCCTGGATCTCCTCTGGAACCCTTTTTTTTTTTTTTTAAAGATGGGGGTTACATTAGCTACCTTCTAGTCCTCGGGAATGGAGGCAGATTCTAGTGATAGACTGCATATTTTTGTCAGGAGACCCACAAATTCCTATTTGAGTTCTTTCAGAATGTATGCATTTGGGCCTGGTGATTTGTCAGTTTTTGATTTGTCCATCAGTCATAGTACCTCCTGTCTTGTCACCTCAGTCTAACTCAGGTCTTTCAACACCCCTCCCGAATTTAGGCGGTTCTGGAGTAAGCAAGCACCTCCCATCTTCCACAGTGAAGACTGAGGCAAAAAAATGCATTCAGCTTCTTTGCTATTTCCCTGTCATCCTGTAGTAATTCTTTTAGCCCTTGGTCTTCCAATGGCCCCACTGCCTCCCTGGCTGGTTTTCTGCTTCTAATGTATTTAAATAATTTTTTATTGTTGGTCTTTATGTTTTTCACAATATGTTCTTCATAGTCTGATCACCAACTTGCATTTTATTGGCCTCATTCAGACTAGCCTTCCACTGCTTAAAGGAATCCTTCTTACCTTTTACTGCTTCCATTACTTTGCTTCATGTGGGGGAGTGGGAAATCAAATCTGGTTCTCCAAGTTAGAGTCCACTGCTCTTAATCACTACACCACACTAGCTCTCAGCATGGTAGGAAATAACTACTATATGACTACTAAATGACTATTATAGTGGTAAGGAATCAGGATGATGAAAATGCACTGATAATAAAGTCAGAGCAGCTGAGATCTCAGCTGTGAGTGCTTTCTGCAGAAGGACACCTGCCTCCTTTTATCAGTCTTTTCCATCAGTTTATTTCAAGAAGTAGAACAAAATCAAAACCTTCCCATGCAGCATACAACAAAGCCAGTTCAGACACATTAGGGACAGATTCTACTAACTGCGAGATTTTATATTTTCAAAGGGAGAGCAGCCATTGTTTCTTTGCACTAGAATACTTAGGGGCAATCTTTTGCACAATTGGGATTATAGATTTATTTCCTTCATTTATTGTACACCTTTCTCTCCAAAGGGGAACCAAAGCAGCTCACATTATTCTCCTCCCCTCCATTTTATTTTCCCAACTACCTGGTGAAGTAGGTTTGGCTGAGAGTATGTGACTGGCCCAGGGTCATCCAGCAAGCTTCCATGGCAGAGTGGGGATTTGAACCTGGGTCTCCTAGATTCTAGTCAAGTACTCTAACCACTGCACCATATTGGCTCCCTACTACCCTGCCCATTACCAGCAACATCTGTCTCTCACATAAGCCTACTTAGGGTTAATCCTAATAAAGGCACACTGCTAATATCCCCATTCGGATGGTTTCTAAAGTGATAACACTAGGTACTTGTCCCTTATCCCCTAAAGTTTTATGTCTATGGAGAGGCATCAGTGTGGAGGTGCTACACGATCATGCCAGTGCATGCAGTGAATATATACCAACATTATAGCCCCTCCCCACAGAACAGGGTTGTTCCCATCCCCCGACCCTGTAGTATTGTAGTTTAGAAAAGCAATTAAAAATGTTTTTAAAAAAGACTTTCAGACTAGTTCAGGCCTGCCTCTGTGACTATCAGCCTCAAAGCTTGAAAGCCTTGCCCAGCAATCTGGATATACATTTATAAAAATAGTAAACTACATAATAAATGCCACATTATTGTGGTTTGCAAATGATTTTAAAAGCTGGCCCCCACCCACTATTTTCAGGTCTTCAGTTAGCTCAGCTCTCAGTTTGTTCTTTCCCCTCTTCCCACTGATCGATGTGTCCAGCTGAGTCTTGAACATTCCTCCTGCCTACACTGATCAGGAAAACTCATTGGCTGTTACTGCTCATAAAGACCAATCTTGAGATTAAGTGATGTATATACAGATGCTGGCAGCTTTAGTACTTGGTGAATGTTCAATAGACTGGCCTTACCTCCACAAACAAGATGGGGAAAATTCCAGTTTTGTCACCCAATTTCCCCTCTGCCCAGTTCTCATCCACTCGGCTGATTACAGTGATTATATCACCCTGAAAGCAAATAACAGGTGGTTACCAACATACTGGACTTGTGCTTGGTAGATAACACATGGGCTACCACCTGCATTAAAGTGAGAGATGAACCATGCCAACTCTGGCTTGTATACCACTGAAACATGGGAAAGAGGAAGAAATACACAGAAACACTGGGAAGCAGTCACTTTTCCAATCTCACATTCTTCAACGTTTCACACACATCGAGCCTTCTTTCCTGTCTAGATGCCCCGCACATCCTTCTGTTCATTCAGAACAATCTCACAGAATTTAAGAGGGAGCCAATCAACAGCTAATAAGTGCTTTTAATACAAAAACGCATTCACTGCATTAAAAGGTACATGGGTTTCCCCCCTTCCCCAAGTTAGTTGAGAACCTGTATGAAATGATGATTCTGGGGATGTTTAACCTATTACAAACCTATAATTCAGCCAAATTATTTTTAAAAATCAGACTTTTGCAAAGTTAAACTTTACAGCTTTGCAGGTGGCTAGGAAAGTCCCAAATGGAAGTGATCAGCAGGGGGCCAATTGTGGGAAGAAGGCTGCCAGCTTATAAAGTCCAGGCTCTCCCTCTTTGTAGGTACTTAAGCTCTTGGGTGTGGCTGCAGGCACAAACCAAAGGAAGAGCTCTTAGACTGAGGGCTGTAGCCTAAAACTAGCAGGAAGATCTGCTCTGCATTTTGACATGTTCACCCTCTCTTCTCCAGTTTGTTTCTTTCTTTTGTATTACTGTACTTCATTTCTGCATTGTGAACTGCTTTGGGTTCCCAGTAAGGAGAAAGGAGGGATATGAATGAATGAATGAATGAATGAATGAAATGTTGTTCTCAGTTGTCTCAAAACAGTTCTGTGGATTGTGGACACAATGCATGTCATGTACCCATGCATGCTGGGATCTAAAGGTTTCTGCAGAGGGAATGCAACATGACACAGCCCAACTACATCAGATCTGGGAAGCTAAGCTGTTGGCTGGTACTTGAAAGGAAGAGATCATCGAGGAAGACTGCAGAGGAAGGCAATGGCAAACCACCTCTGCTTCTCACTTACCTTGCAAGCCCCTTACTGGGGTTGCTGACTTTATGGCACTTTACACACCCACAAAGTTTCCTGCAAATGGCTTGCATTTCACTTCCCATTTCATGCTCGATATACTTGGAGCAGTATACAATGAAACTTAAATCAATAAATAGGACCAGTTCTAGGTTTTTGTGGGGACAGTAGAGAAGAGGAGATTGGATTTATACTCCACCCCTCACTACCCAAGGGAGTCTTAGAGTGGCTTACAATCTCCTTTCCCTTTCCCACAACAGACACCCTGTAAGGTAGGTGGGGCTGAGAGAGCTCTTTCAAGAAGTGCTCTTGAAAGAATAGCTCTGAGAGAACAAGGTCATGCCAGCAGCTGCATGTGGAGGAGTGGGGAATCAATCATGGTTCTCCCAGATTAGACTTCATGCTCCTAACCACTACAACAAACCAGTCCACATGGGCCCCCTTCCCTTCTTCTGCCTACCATCAGGACTCTTGTGTGTGCCTCCTTTTCCACCAACCTACGTGTCTCACTTGCCTTGCGTTCTTCCCCAATTTCTCATGAGACTTCTCACAACCTGTGCTTGCAGCTGCATGCACCTTTCCCTGATGATTTTGGGTGGTGTGTGCAGTTGGGAGTGCTGCTGTTGTATACCACCTTCACATCCTTCCCTGGCAGTTGAAAAGTATGTGCAGCTGGAAGCACTGGTGGTAGAGTGCTCATGGGTGGGCAGGGGAAGGGCATGTGGGTGGGGTGGAGGGTCAGTGAAAATGGGCCCTATCAGAAGCCCTGGACCCTGGCAGCTGCTCCATCTCAGGGTACACTGATACTGGCCCTGCAATCTTTAAAAGAGTACAAAGCATGAACAAAAGAACCATATTCTAGAGTTACCACGTAAGACTGTACCCAGTCTCACTTTTGCTCTGGAAGAGCAAGCGCCCTCCAGCAAAACAAGTCTGTGTTTGGAGTAAGAAGTGAAGCTGGCTAGGTAGGCTTGCATAAATGGGACACTACAGCAAGGAATGGCCCTGGAACTTTTAAACATCTGCAGCACTTCACACTAGAGGGGCAGACAGAAACTGCAGCAGGACCTCAGGGGATAGAGCAGGTGGATGGAGGCACTCCTTCCTGGAAGCACTAGGAAGACTTTCTGACTTATCTGTTGGAATGCTGAGCCTCACACTACAACACAAACTGCTTTTGAAACTCTTCTGTTTCAATCCCTAACAAATTCACTCAGGCCAAGGAGCAGAATACACTGCTAGGTTCATAATAAATTATTGCCCGGTTCCCACCACTGGTACCCTGTTGGTCCTGTATATAACTGAACCTTGAGGACATTTGGGGTGTGTATTTGATAAATATCCTAAAAAAAAAAAAAAATTGGTTTTGGAAATTCATGTATTCATCTGGCATTAGAATGCTGTAAAGAAGTCGAAAAGGCCTTTAAATCTGAATGTGATCCTGAATAGATGAGAGCATTTAATTTGTAAACCAAGACTGAGTGTGAAGATAAAATATATAAAAATTATAAAATATAATATAATATAAAAATATAATATAACCCCCCTTTGTATCCCATGTAAGAATCCTCCTGAATTTGGGGATCTTCCTGGACCACCCTATCAATGTAAAAATAGTTGCCTTGCTTTAAGTCCTAATCTACCTCCAACTGGAAGAAGAGGGAGCAATACTAGCAGTAATTTCAAAAGGTGATCGGAACTAGAGATCTAGCCAGCTCTTTGCTTGGCAAGAGAAGAGTTGGAATGTGTTCTGCATATCAATCGTCTCCCTCAAAATGCAGGCAAACTGCAGCCATATGTGGACTCTAGTAGTATCCTTCCTCTTCCCTAACGTGAAAAATGATTTCTTTGTCTTGAGAAGGCACTTTTCTTTAGGAGAAAATCTTATGCTACTTGAAATCTCATCTTAGGCTATAAAATTGTAAAACCACAAAAATCTGGCTCAGCCCTATTTCTAAGACTGCAAGGTGATAATTGTCTAGTGTTAAACAGAACTTGTGATTTCTGTATGTGCCAAAAAACCCAGCATCTGAAAAAACAGTGGTTCTGCAAGAATATTTGAAAGCAGTTTAATCATAGCCACAGTTAAGCTGTAGTCCTGACTCATACAACTCTGAAAACAAAAGGAAAAGCGAGGCATTTTATGTCCCTTGTAGGAGGATCCATCCTATGCAGAGCATGTCAAAAACAAAAAAATGGCACTTTGTTACAGATCACTGGGCAGACTGGCGAGAAGAAGAGACACTGCTATGGTCTGTTTGTGGTTGTGGAAAGGTGGAAATGAACTCTTTTGACTGCTAGGGGTTTCAACAATAAGTTGGCAAAGAAACTGTTTCAGTTCTGCAGTGAAAACCTGAGTTGGGTCAAAAGGCAGCATAGAAATGCTTTAAATAGATGAATGAATGAATGAATTAATTAATTAATTAATTAATTAATTAATATAAACTTTAGCTAAAGTTGCCAGCCACAGGTATGGTAGTATATCCCTCCCCCCTTGCCGAAATGGCATCTGCTTGTTTTACGTGGAACAGTAAATCCCAGTATTTTAATTGTGCTGTAGGAGTAGAGATGAGCTCTGTCTTCAATAGCAAACAGCCTAATGGTGCCACCTAATTCTATTTTTAATTGTTACTATGTTAAATTGTTTTAATATACAATATTGTTTTTAAATTGTTGTACCCCACCCTGAGACTTGTAGTGCAGGGGAGGGAGGGCTAGAAGTCTAGCAAAATAAATAAAATAAAAAATAAATGAATAACCATTGAAACAAAGACAAATGAAGACAATAAAACAGGAGGAAAAACAAAACCAGATGGCATGTAATGGGGACAATGTTTGCAACTACCAAAGGAAACGGTCCCTTCCTACTGTCTCCTGTGTTCTCCTCAGTGATGCTGAGAGCCACTTTAAAAAGTGCTGGTACTACTGAAACGAGCTGCAGCAGATGCAGCAGTGAAAACTGACTCTCGCAGCTGGTTCCTTCACATCCCAGGCTGTGATAACAACTGTCTTTTCCATAGCTCAGCTGTCCTCCCACAGCTCTCCTTCAAGCCAACCCTGATTTCAGTGCTGTATGGAAACACCCCTGAAGTACTTCTTGCCCTCATCATTCAATTTGCCACAACACTGTGATATACCCCTGACATAATGAGGTTTGCTCATGACTATATTATGAGTTATCTGGCTCATCTGCACTGCAAAATATACTTCTTGTCATCCCCCAGATGGTAAAGGGCATGTGTCTAGGAAAAACTAATGGCAATCCTGTTAATTATGCTTAATACAATACTGAGACAAATGGAAAATATGTAGGAGACACATGCAGAGTGTGGTTCTCAGAGTTTAGCAACGGGCAGTCCCCTGCTTTGAGCAAAAAAAAATGTTCAGACCTTCCAGCCCTCCCCCTCCTCTCTCTCTGCAACTCACCATACACAAGTCCTATTTCAAAGCAGGGGCAGCGAGCCTCAAACAAATACACCCTCAAAACAAAACAGTGAAACCTTTACCGTCTACACTTTAAAATGTATGTTAAAGAACAATGAGTTGTATGTCCACAGCTTAGGCTTCCCAAGTCCCCCCGGGGGGCAGGGAAAGCCCCGCCCCAGAGGCCCATTCCCCGCCGGCGGCAGATCAGGCCCCGGGGGGAACCCCACCCCGGCGTCCACGTCACCAGGAAGCAGGAGTCGTTTCATAGAAAAAGAGCTAGGGGGACTCATTAGCATAATTCATTAGCATATGCCACACCCCCTGACATCACTGGAAGTGTGTCATAAGGCCACACCCCCTGACATCACCGGAAGTGTGTCATAAGGCCACACACCCCGCCCCCAATGGTCCCGGCCGCCACCGCCAGCCTTGCAGCTCCACTGCCAAGCCCCATGAGGGGCCCGGCCTCCTCCTGGCTGAATGAGGGCCGGAAGCGGGGCGGCCGGAAGCAGGGGGCGGGGCTTCATCATGTGCCCCGCCCCCATACCTCACCCGGGGGAACTGCGATCCCCCCCAAAATGACCTCTGCTAGGAAGTGACGTTATGACGCCAGGCATGCTGTGGGTGGGGCCACGGTCATCCGAGGGAAAACTCTATGGTTTTCCCTCAGATGGTCGTGGCCCCGCCCCCAGCATGCCCGGCGTCATAACGTCACTTCCTGGTGACGCACGCGCGCTCCAGCCGTGGACCGGGAGTCCCCCGGTAAGTACATTTTTTCGACTTGGCAACCCTAACACAGCTTCCAAGGCCAGGCCTCAAAGGGTAGCAGATTCTCTCTCTTTCTCTCTCTTTTTTTAAAGAGATTTTTATTTTTATAAACAGAGAAACAACTGACCAACAATAGATTACATTAAAAAAAAACATAACTGATTCTCCAGAGCCACAAGTCAAAAAGTCCTGACACAATCTGTGTTCAATTCCACCGTTTGATTGGATGGGACTTTGAACCAGGGCTTCTTTTTTTTTTAAAGAGGTGCAGGAACTCTCAAGAGGGAAATGAAGTCTTCAATCTGTATACTAAAAACTCACGAACTTTTAAACATTTTAAAAAGAATTTTGTTGAAGAGGTTCCAGAACTCCATTCCGGCGTGTTCCCCCAGAAAAAAAAGCCCTGCTTTGGACTAAACACAGCAAGAAACTTCCTTATTGGTTAATGACATTTTCTGTTTCTGTTAATCAATTGAAAACTACCAGTGGCTATTATAATCTGTGGTTGCACAGTGCAATCTCTTTATACTGAAATCCTTTGCATTGGAAAATGGAGTGAAAGACGGTTTAATTTGGTAAAGGAAGTAACTGTGATAACTGCATTAGAATTGTTCCAGTGCAGTAGCCATGTTAGTCTATTGAATAGATACTGTTAATCTTTAAGGTGCCACTGGATTTCTGTTTTGTTTTGTATGATGACTGTACCTTCTTGGTGCCATTCAGCAAATTAGAGTTCCTAGGGCTGAATACATTTTCTGGCTTGTGCTCTAAGGCATTCAGGAAACTAGGTGATCATGGGCGGTGGCAGTTCTATGAGCTTCTGCCCTTTGAAAGAGGGAAAAGCCAGTTCTGTCTCTTTTCCTTGAAACAGATAATCCCTGCCCTATTTTCTCCCATACTATCCAGCCTACAAGTTAAGATCTGCCTCTCAAGCTCTGCTTTCTGCTCTCACCTCTTCAGAGACAGAGCATTTTCTGTGGTGGCACCTTACCCATGGAGCATCCTTCCCCTTGAGGTGCCTACTTTACTTTTTTCTAGAGACCAGGCTAAAAAACATCTTTTTACCCAAGCTTTTAATTAGTGCTTTTATCCTATCACCTTTTTAATGGTTTACTTCTGTTTTATGGATAGTTTTTATGCTAGTTATGTTCAAGAGCTTGTGTTTTAATGGCTTATGCTTTAATATTGTGGGTTTTAACTGTAAGCTTCTCGAGCAGAACTCTGAAGAGGTGGCACAGAAACAGCCTAAACAAATAAATAATAAATTGATTTCTTGCATGGAAAATTCTTTTCAGGGCTGAAGATTATAGATATTGGGTACAATCACAAACCATGGAGTCTGTTCAAAAACAGCTCAACAGATGAACTCACAAAACTAATTTTGATCATGTATCAAATATAGCAAATATGGAGCAAAACATTGATAGGATAGATATCAGTTGGTGAAAGCTGTGAGTTTTATTTGGACTGTACAAATGGACTTTGATAAAAGCACTATCAATTTTTTCAGGAGCCACACCCTCTTAATTTATTTGCCAAAGTACCTTGATGCATCACACAGTAAGGCTGATTTTGTGCTACACGGGCCCATGATTAAGACATTAAAAATGAGGGCAATGAGTCTCAGGACATGTGGGTACTGTTTCCACTTCTGAAAAGGTACCCTTCTCTTATCCAAAAGAGAATATTTTTTGTTTGGAAGGTTGGCTGCTGACATTTTTGTTCAATGACAAGTTCAGCACAGTTCTATGAGAAATCTTGCTTTTTGGCTCTCTGTTGTCATTTATGTTGGTGGGGAAGAGATCAATCTATTCCTCTGAGATAGCTTCATTCACAACTATGGCTTGTACAGTTTCTACAGAGATACTTAGTTACTGTGACAAGGGATGATAAAGCTGCTCAAGGAACACACACGTACCATAAAGTAGATGTTCACAGTCAGGATGTTATCAAAGCTATAGGTAGCTAACCTGCAGCACAGATAGAGCAAGTTGTACAGGCATCAGGAATTTGTGGAACCTAGATAGGAGAAGTAGGGTCTATTGAGTATAACTATGGCCCAATCAGGCCAAGATTCCTGCTAGCTTCTGCAAGTGCTATTTTGGAGCCTGATCCTCAGTTTAGCAGACTGGTGGCAAAAATAACTCCAAGACTATGTAATTTATTACACTGAAACAGCACTATTTCATTCTTTAGACATAATTTTTGGCACACTTGCTAAAAAGGCTGTCCACCACAGTCTTGTATCTTAGGCTGGTTTTGTGTGTGTGTGTAATAAAAAAGGTGCCAGTACTCATGTATCAGGTTCTGCGGATTTCCATCAGTTCCCCTTCAGGACTTGGAAGAGCCTTGCAAAAGGTGCCAGTACTCAGTACTGATGAGTACCATCCCCCCAAAAGACCTGATCTTAGGTATTCATAAAGTCTGCATGAATGGTGGTGACTGACTCAGTGAGCATGTCTGTTACTGGCCTGAGTGTTGTGTTCTTTTATTGACAACAGACTAGATACTGGACAGAATGAATCACTGCTCCAAAGCTAAAGGGGCATGCATAAATGAGGTCTCTGTTGTTAGTTGTAAAACACTAGGCTCACCTTATGAAAAGTCAGGCAGTCCTTATCATTTTTATTCCTGGATTTCAGATCAAAGTTATATAGTGCTCTGCACAGGGCTAGCGGCTGTGGCAACTGTTTGATAACTTGCACTGAGTTTGTTGGGAAAACTCCGCTGACCCCATTGATTTCTCCTAGGTACCAGTTTTCATCCAGCTGACGATGCAATATAATAATGTCACCTTTGTTGAACCTTAGTTCTCCAGGGTTGTGTCCTCTGTAGCTGTATAGGGCTTTAGCTCGAGGAACCTGTGGTTGAAAGAAACGGGGAAGTGAGTTAGCTTGTGACAAACTGATGCATTGTTGAACAATGTGCGATTTGGGACAGTTTCCACTGACTTCAAGATTAGGGCCAGAAGCTAAAACAATTTCTCAGGTAACATTCGGTGTCCTTAAAATGACAGGACCTGAAGTGGTAATTCCTGATTTATATCAATGTCTTTTCAGAATCTAACTGCTACCAGTGAGTAACTTATATCCTCAAGTGATTCTGTGTGGCTGAAATTTCTCTTGTGGTCTCAAAAGGAATCTAATAATAGTTCTGATTTAACCAAATTGATGTGTTCGGATTTTTGCTGTTGTTGAGTGTCAGAATTAGTAATAACTTGCTAGTGCTTTATAAACGTTGTTGTATTCATCCTGACATACAAAATATGATGACAGCATTTTAACTAGGATTATGTGGATTGTGCATAACATTATTTTTATTTACAAAACACACTGAATCAGCTTCAGCAGAGTCATCAATTATACCCCTGCCTACCAATGCTCCCTGTAAGCTCTGGGGTCTTGTGAGCAAAAATTCTACTATGTGAGCTACTTGCTTATGTAAGCAAACTTGCTTATCATAAGAGCCACATAGATGATCTCACGAAAAACCATGGGAAGGAGATAGCTTGTGCCGCCTAGAAGCGTTTGCTCCCAGGCCCGATGGCGCACATGGGAACTCCTGCAATTGGGCCTCAGTTGTTTGAATGTACTATAACATGTCATGCTCATTGCTCCCCCCCTCATTCCTAACAGTGTTCCTGTCCATGCATCTATAGCTTCAAATAAAGTAAAACCTTCCTGCAACTGTGTACTCCATTGTTGCTGTGGGTCCTGACAATTAAATGAGGGGTAAAAGATACTGATATTTAACTTTAGATGGGGAGGGGGGGAGGGAGAGATGGAAAGAAAGCAACTTTAACTTTAAATGCATCTTCCAAGACCCCTACGCCCTCATGCCGGCTGGCTGGCTGGCTGGCTGGGCTTGTAGAAGGGATTTAAAGATACAAATGCCTTCTCCAAGCCGGCCGGGGGAGGGGTGTCTTTAAGAACACGTTTAAAGTTGTTTTCTTTCTCTGCTCCCCCCATCTCACGCCTACCCAGGGAGGGGAACACTGGCTGGGGAAAGGAAGACCGATTGGGGAGGCATGCCTTCCCTTTGCTTCCACAGCCACCCTCCCGGGAGCCACACAATATGTGTGAAAGAACTGCATGTGGATTCCAAGCTGCAGTTTGGCCACCCCTGCTCTGGAGCCATCCTTCCTGAGCTAAATGTGTGAGCTGGTGGCTAAAAAACTGTGAGCTAGCTCACACTAACTCAGCTTAGAGGGAACACTGCTGCCTACAACAGAAGGACTCATCATATGAAAAGTCAGACAGTACATCTTATTCATGGCACATGCCTAGTAACCTCCTATTTGGATTATTATACTGCTGTTTACGTGGACTACCCCTGAAGACAGTAAAGTTCCTTTGCCTGGATCATGTCCTTATGTTGTATAGTTCTTTCTGTTTCTACTATTTGAGTTTTTCAAAGAAGTTAATGAATAACTTGATTGTGAAGGGTAAGGAGAGAGGGAAGAGAGAAATCATGGACTTTGCACACATTTGTAAAGTTGGAAGATGCATATAGAATAAGGTGGGACAGAATTAGTGCTGCAAGGCAGACAGGCCATTTATTTAAGGGGAAATCCCAGTGGGCTCTTGCCCTAAACCCCGCCACCCCCACAGTGGAGGTGGTGAGGCACAGTACAGGTACCACTGGCACAGGACAAAGCTGGGAGCCACTGTGCCTGTTCTCCTCCTCGTCTAGACCAGTAAAGAGTGCCACTTTTGTTCTGTGTGAGCAGGACCTGCATTCTTCCTTGATAGCTCCACCATGCTCAAGCCAGCAAAGAGAAGCATAGCACAGCGGTGCTTGGCTTTGTCCTGTGTTGGTATGGAGAAGCTGGTGAGGAGAAGCACGGGCACACCCTCCTGGCATAGGTATTTGTCACAGCCAGGAAGGAGGAGCATGGCATCACTCGTATTCTGAAGCTACTGTGTCTAGGCTGGCAAGGAGGAACACAGTCACAACAGAACCAGGCTTCACCCTCTGCCAGCTGAGGTGTGGTGCATCTGGAGGGAAGAAGCATGGCAGTGCTCACCTTTGCCCTGGGGGCTTGTGTAGGGTGTGGCCAGCAAGGAGGAGTGCAGTAGCACCCTCAGTTAGGAGAGGGGAGTGGCTGCAGGAGGGGGTGTGGCCTTTTCCCAGGCCCCTTTTGCCCTCCACGTCTGCCCCTGATGTGCTGGTTTAGAAACCTCAATCACTGGAAGTAATACTTAATTCCCTTTGGCTTCAGAAGCTTAACCAAGCATTGCCACACCCTTCTAATCCAGCACAAGTGAGAAATAGTTTGTCAGTGAAATATGTAGTACTTAAGATGGTGAGTTGGGTACCCAGGAAGAGATTCTGAAGTTCTATGCAGGTTGTGTGCATTTCTTGTTGCAGACATAGCCCACAATTGAGAGCATGTGTATTTGCATTGTTCATAAAGAGATGCCCTGTTTGCTAACTTACCTCATTGACTTCCCTAGAAGTGCAGCTCTATACCTGCTTCCTTGCAAAGCTCCTTTCTTCATCAAAGTGAATGACAGCTCTCCATATGTCTATTCAAGTACAGTTTGGAATGGGGCAACACTGTACTGGCATTTTTTACAGGTCGTATTCCATAGATTTGCTTACATTGCAATAGTGCAAGAAGTGACTTGCACCGCTACAGCTGGAAAAGAACATTATACTTGCTAAGGAAGGAAGAGTAGATGAGATGTGCTCTATTTTCTGAGGGGGGGGGGGGAAGTAACAATCCCTGGCACAGGAGGTATGGGTTTGCCTTCATGCCTATGTTATTAGTTAGTGTGTTAGCACACTGATTTATAGGAACAGACTGTAATGTTGCTATTGGTAATCTTGTCAAGCCTGGATTTGAAACTACATATTTCAAGTTCAGTTCTTTATTGTATGGACTATGGTATGCTTTACATTTCATGATAATGTTATTCACCATGGGAAAAAAATGTCTTTAATGAAATCAGGAGAGTTGAACAATCTGCCTTTTAAAATATATATTTGACCCAGTCCTCAAAGCAAAATGACTGTTCAGTTGAAACATCCACTTTACTGACTTCAATCCTATTTTATCCACTCCAGAAAACTTCAATTTAATATACAACAAGCCAGATCATTTAGCTTGCTGGAGCAAATCCGGAGCCTTCACTGGATTTGCTGTTCCTGTTGCAGGCGCAATCTGAGAGCCGCCGGGAGGCCTTTTCCCCCCTCATCAAAAGAAGCAACTGAGATAAGCAGAAGGGTGCTGTTCACTGCCCAAGGTCCCAAGCCTAGGTGCCCCCCATCTTCCCGTGCACCAAGCATGGAAGAGAAATAGCTACATCAGTTCAGAAACCAAGTTCATTGATGCCAGCAAGTGATCATTTAATGATAACAAAGTGGTGGAAATGCTAGTCAGCATATGAGTCCTTCTGCTATTCCTCATGAAAGTAAATGGATGTGCGCCTTCACCCACATGCATACACAGGATATGCTAAATATAACTTAAAATAGCTGGCTGAAATAATAACCAGCAACAAAGTTGAAAGGGCTGTGCTGAGGCTTTACCCACAATGCAGCACTTTAAAAAAACAGTCAGCCAAAAAAATGTTTAGACAATGGCAGATAGGTCTACTGAGAGCTAACAACTGGATGAAAAATCCATACAAGGCAACATATTTCCAAATAACAGATATGGGGAACAAACAAGAGAAGAGAGCTTTGGCCATCATCATCTGCAGGTGAGCATCTGGCTGGATGTTGCTAGAGGCAGAATAGTGGGCTAGATGAACAACCAGCCTGACTAGCAAGACACATACGGCCTGGTGGTTAGTAAATATTCTACAATGCTGGGCTTGCTTAAAATAAAATGACGGTTTATATTGTCCTTGTCCTGCAGTCTTGCAATCAGAATATAAAGAGACAGTGACATCATCACCATGGACTTTATACTGATCCATGATTTTGAGGCTCTACAAGGAGTCTGAACCAGGCTAGCTATTGGCTTTTAGTGTTAGGCTTTTTTTTTTTTTGAGCTGGGAACATGGCAACTGCTTTGTTGTATAATAAGGTATACATCCATCAAGTATAGAAGCTCTGTCCTACTTTTGCAACAGCATTCCAGCAGCAAGCTTATCTCATCGAAACTAGTACAGTTTTGTTTATCATTTATATAACGCTCCAGACTTTATCTTAATTGACTTTACAACAATCCCTGGGATTGTTACTTCTACTGCTACTTTTATTCAACATAATGTGATTTCCCCACTTTTAAAAAGGGAAACAGAGGATGAGAAACAGGGTCTTGCCCAACTTCTAATGAGGCTATACAGAAAAGTGATAAGTTTTGGGTTCAACTTTCCCATGTCTAATTCTCTAACTACCAAATCGTTTTGGTGTATGATATGTGTGCGCAGATGAATCCAGAGCGATTAGGGTAAGAAGCAGAATCAAAGCACATCCCACCCTCACTTTATAAGCTGATAGTACTGAAGGAACTAAAGACAGCCACTGTCCCAACTTGTCCTGTTCCACAAAGTGAACTGACATCCTCTCCCTACCTGTGGGTTCCAAGTCCATAAAATCCAGACTATTTACTATGCTTTTAGAAGTAATTCTGAGCTCAGAAATGGCACAGACTTAATATAGTCAGCACTATAAATGCCAAGCATCTCCTCTTCTATGTTTTAGATACCAGATTGATACAAACAATTAGGGATGTTCAACTCGTGAACCATGAACTGTCACAAACTTTTACTTGCCAAACGAACCTGTTTGGTTCGTGAGGCAGTAGAATCCCCCCTTGCAGTGTACTAGAGACACCAAACTTGCAGGGGATCTCCAGCTGACTCTCCTTTACCTGCCCTCCAAGTTTGGTGAGGTTTGGATTTACTGAGTCTGAGTTACCCCCCCCCCCAGAAGGGGCACCCAGGAAAGTACTTTCTGGGGAAATGACAGGTACAGGAAGTTCAGGAGAGTATAGAACAGATCCTGTGAAAGCCCGAGAAAACAAACTCACAGGAGATCTCCAGCTGACCCTCCTCTACCTGCCCTCCAAGTTTGGTGAGGATTGGATTCACAGGGTCCAAGTTATGCCCCCCAAAGAATGTGCCCCCAGGAAAGCGCTTTTATGGGGAAATCACAGGCACAGGTTCAAGAGGTTCAGGAGTGTACAGGACAGATCTTGTGCAAGCTAGAGACATCAGAGTCACAGCGGACCTCCCCTGGATGCTCCTCTAAGTTCTGCCCCCCGTTGCTTTGAATTTAGGTAAATATTTAGATTGAGCAGAGACTGTCTAGAAATGTATCCATTCACGAACCACCACAAACCATCATAAACAGCTTGAAAGTCTGTGGAAAGTCCATGCTGGTTGACCTGCCATGAACTTCACTTTGCGAACCACGAACTGGCCAAAATTTGTTAGAAGCTTTAGTTTGTAAACTGGTTCATGCCCATCCCTATAAAATATTCATACCAAAGAAAGCAGGTGCAAATTCCTCCTGCTTTTTATAGCTTCATTTTAATGTCCAAAGTCCTTAAACTTAATCTTCACTATTCTTACACGAAAATAAATCCTATTTTTAGTAAACAATACTTGACAGGGAAGCTCCATTACACCATTTGGCCAGAGGGTTTTAACCTTTAATCCACTACCTCATATATACAGTATTATTACTGAATGCGGCCCCAATTTATTTAGTAATTAAAGTAGTTATACTTCACTGTGAGATGCCAGATGCCAACCCTGTATTAGTACTTTCACACATTCCCCACTACTCCAGGAATAATGTTCTGAGAGAGATGCTTAATTTATCTTATCCCCCATGCTCTTTAACATCTATATGAAGCCACTGGGTGTGGTAATCTGGAGATCTGGGCAGGGTTTTTACCAATAATTAGATGACACTCATCTATATTTCATGGTTCCAGCTGATTCCAGGGAGGCTGTTTTAGGATGCTTCAGTGAAGCTTAATCCTGACAAGACAGAAGTCCTGCTGGTGGCTGGAAAAACTGACCTAGAATTTGAGGCATCTCCTGCTCTGTATAGGGTAGCCTCCTCTTGAAGGAGTGGGTCTGTAGCTTGGGGGTGCTGCTGGAACTGAGTCCACTGCTAGGTAAGCAAGTTGTGGTGGTGGTTTTGATTTTCAAAGCCTTCTACAGCTTCGGACCAGCATGCCTGAAGGACTGCCTACTCTCAGAGGCAAAGTGTATCACTACTAAGGACAGGAACTGTTCTGCTGTAATACTTTGCTTACTTTCCTTCTAACTATTTGCTTGATTATCTCTCCTTATATATGAAAGAGTTTTGGTGTGATTCCTGGACACGCTTCCAGAGCCTTTTGCCCGCTCAGCTGCCCGTCTTGCGGACTCCCAATCCCCTGGCTGCATTGCCTTGCTGCGTTGGCTTGGCCCCGCCCACTGAGCTGGCAGCCAGCATTTCGCTCTCAGTCTGGAGGGAGCCGGCGAAGGGGATGGATGCAGGGCCGGCTCCAGCTTATTTTGCACCCTAGGCGAGGATCCTTTCTGCCCCCCCCCCCGTGCGCCCACCAATTTTCAAAAATAAATGCATTTTAGGAAGAATGAAAAACACAAATAATCAAGAAACTCCCAGAGTACGGGGCCGGGTGCAGTTTGGTGCCCCTAAGGGCCGTCCCACTCTAGGCGATCGCCTAGT
>NW_015167542.1:331161-346487 GCF_001447785.1 Gekko japonicus | reverse complement strand
GGACTCTCTGTCATTATACCCTGCTGAGATCGCCACAGCAAATTGACGCTGAGTGCCCAAAGCCGGGGCACTCTCCCAGAGCCTCTTCCTAGAGCTCGTTGTATTTATTTCCACAATGGGCCTTATTCCTAATCTACTATAAAACCATTAATCTGGTGCCAGAAGCAATGACATTTCAGCACCTGCCCAAAAAGTTTTTTAAAAAAACCCTCAAGCCTTTGCTGAATTTTTTTTAAAAAACTGTTCCTCAGTTTTATGATTTCCCCCTTTGTACTGATTGTGTTTGATTTATTACTAGTTTTAAATTTATGCTCAGTTTTATGTAGTGCACTGTTTTTTTTACCATGTTAATTACTACCATTGTTTTAACTGAATGCTGCCTCGGGAAGACTTTGTTGAGTGTATGGCATAGAAGTATCAATAGCCTATAAATATAAAATATATTTGAAAAAGTGCCCTTTTACATCTTGAACCCACTGATGAAATATTGCTCCCATCATTTAATATTGCTTCTCAATGATTAGCCATTTAAAACATTAGCTTATTTAGCTTAAAAACTTGCATGTTGTTCTTCACGTTCCTGCTATTTAGCTTAAAAGCTTGCATGTTGTTCTTCACGTTGCTGCTGAGAGTGTTCAGAGGAGATTGGCAGCCTGCAAAGAATGGCTGCCTTTGCCCGGAACACCACCTAAGCTTCCAGTTGTGTTCATCCACTGCTTCCTCTTTCCAACTGATAGCAGTATAGGGAGAAAATAGGTGAGCTGATACCAATGACTATTGCTGATGATCTGGGCCTAGCGGCCCCTGAGGTACTAGCAGAGTTGCTTGGTTGTGGCTGTGCATATCTAGCCACCAGTGGCCTGCTATACCAGTGGCCCACTGGGAAATTTCCCTATAAGTTAAATAGTCAGTGTGCTCCTGAACTGGGGATGCCAGGGATCCCCCTGGAATTACAACTCATCTCCAGACTACAGAGATCAGTTCCACTGTAGGAAATTTTATTTATTTATTTATCAGATTTATACCCCACCCTCCCAGCCACAGCCGGCTTAGGGTGGCTTACATAAAATAATAAAAACACACATGTAAGCAATTTAAATAGCCCTAAAATAATATAAAACACTCCAGCATTAAAAGGTGCTAGACACTAAATAATGCTAATAGTATTATTAGATTATTAGGTGATGGTGGCCAACTTTCAGTGATCTATCCTAGCGGATAGATCTCCAGGATCAGCCCATAGATCTAACCTTTGTGCTGCTGGCACAGGCTGTTTCTGATGACTCCAGGGAACAGGGTTCTCTGCCATTCCAGCTATTGGATTTCAGTAGGGGAGGCCAGAGATGGATTTTGGATGTTTTCAAGTTGGGAGAAATGCAGATTCCACACTTCAGTGTTGTATCTCCATGGGATCCGCATGCAATATGTAAATGTGTATACATTTACATGTGTTGTATATGTGTGTGTGTGTGTGTGATGCGATCATCTAATTAGAGTGCTTCATGATGAGGTTGTATCTTTCCAGTTTACTGACTGGGAGAGTACTGGCTCCTTCCAACCCCAACTACAGAAATGACTATTTGTTGTTTCAAATATGGATGCTTTGGAGGGCGGACTCTATGGCACTGTATCCAATTGGAGTTCCAGGCTCCACCCCCAAATCTCCAGGAGTTTCCCAACCTGGCTCTGGCAACCCTTATCCCCCATACTCTGCTGGTGGCCAGGAGCAACCTGGCAACCCTTGACGAGGCCATAATTATCACCACTTAGATACGTGTGTGTGTGTGTGTGTCTCTGTGTGTGGATGATTTGATGGCCATTGCTCAAAGTGCTTGAAGGAGCTGAATTAAAAAGCCTATTTTCAATATTACTAAGCTGCTCACACAATGATTCATTGTTTCCTAATTGCTCTCCCACCACACAGTGCCAGCACGCTGTCAAAACTGAAGTTGAGCACAGTTTTAAAATAAAATACTAATAGTGTCATCCTAAGCAGTGTTATATCCTTCTTAGTTCATTGACTTCAATGGATTTAGAAGGTTGCAACTCTACTCAGGGTGGCTCTGCAATTCTTGAATAAAATGTAGCATTGTATGGAATCAAACGCTTACAGGCCTAGGAAGTTTTGAAACTGTGGCATTTGACCAGTCTGTGAGTGCTGTAGCAGTTTTTCTTTATTTCAATATTACCAACCATACAAGCTATGAGTGGCGCAAGGTAATGAAAATGAAAGCATTTGGCATATCTTTAAAGATGGGCAAGAAAATAGTTGCACATATTTATCTGAATGAAAGGTATTGTGTGTAAGCATCCAAGCAGCACATGATTAGAGTTGTGAAGGCCCAGGAAGGGGGGGGGGACCTTGAGAATTTCATTTCTTCCAACATATGACATGCACTTGCTTTTCTCACATATGCTCATGCCAATACCCTTCACCTGAGAGGGTATCAACTCCTTCAGTCTCTGATGCCTCCTTGACCAGAACCACTAAGGAGACGGAGTATGTACCATCACTGAGGAAGGTTACCTTCCTTTTTTCACATATGATTGACTAAGCCAGAGGGATCAGGATCCAATACTGCTACGGTACTATAACTTGGTAAATGAAATGGCAAATATGTTGCCTTTGTCATATAACTAACTGATGGAATAAAAATGGCCCACAATGGCTGATTTGTGACAGATTTTACCTTTGTTTGCCCTGGCACAAGCCTGCAGGCTACTTGCCCATCAGATGGATGCCAATGTACAAGTAACTAGCATGGTTTCTACTGTGCCATGAATCAGTCAACTCCTAGACAAACACTGATATGCAACCAACACATAACATCTGCACCGCAGATGGGTACAACTGTAGTGCCAGCCTCTGTACTATGCCAGCACCTTTCACACCAAGTCCTCCTCTACCACACAATTCCAGAATGAGAAGCCATGGCTGATTTCTAAAGAGAAAGCTACAGCAAGCCTCTCTGGAAACCTAAACGATTTCTCTCTATGCAGGGAAGCTGTACATTGTAGGACACTATGTGGGTATAACCTTTTACCTCCTGGATTTTCTTGATTATGATAGTGTAAAATCCAACAGCATGTACAATCTCTGATTTGTGAGGGCGGGCTCCCTTCTTATCAGTGGTGACTGAATGAACTCTGCACATGGTCTGCTTCAGTGAGCTTGGACACTATGTACAAATTCTGGGGACGCATCCAGGATCAACTAAAGTCTAGCTGACTCATGAGTCTTTTTTCCACTTTGTCCCCTGTAGGGCTTGCAGTAGCTAACAAGTTCTGATAGATATACCATGCAGTGAATTTTTTCTACTGCTGACAAGGATTGGAAGAAACTAACCATGGTTTCATGTGGTATCATCGGATTTCGTTGAAATGGCTGTGCTTTGATACACAGTCCATATTAGGGCTATGCAAAAAAAGTTTAGCCTTGAAATTTAAAAAATATTTTTAAATTGGCACTATTGCATGCATCTAAACTTCTTTTTAACATAATTTTCATTGTTTTCAATGGGATACACATTTATGATGGAGATGAGATTCTTGGGGATTGTAGGCTGCTCATGCAAAGGATCTTCCCTGCCAGATTTCAAAGGAAGCGTCCTTATTCTGTAGGTCATTAAAATTGCTGCATACAGTGAAGACAGAGGCAAACATCTAGCAACCAGGGTTGCCAGTAGGGGGATAGTGGTCTATTTTTAAACAAAAATGGAGCATATAGTAAGGAGAGTTAAAAAGCTCACTGCATCCTGATGCTTCAAACATTTTTAATAACCAGACTCCAATACCAGCAATGAGCTGGGCTGGGAGGAAAATGCGATAAAGTGAGTAAAGTGCCAGGAGGGGAAGGGTTCAGCTCACCTTGTCTCTGCATTCTGCTTTTTTAAAAAAGACCCCTGTTGCCAAATCCAGCTTAGGACATTCCTGGAAATTTGGGGGATGGAACTTCGGGAGGACAGGGTTTGGGGAGAGATCAACATCTGCAGAGTGTAATGCCACAGAATTCCCCCTTCAAAACAGCCCTTTTCTCCAGGGGAATTGATCTCTGTAGTCTGGATATTACTTGTAATTCTGGAAGATCTCCAGGCCCCACCTGGAGGCTGGCAACTCTGCTGCCACCCCACTCTCTTTATACAATAATCCTTGCTTGTCCTCCTCCCCCAAAGCTAATAGCAGCTTGGAAGTGAGCAATTTTATCATGAAAATGGCATGGTGAACTAACCCTGCCACTGGCCACTCCCGGAGCTGCTTTTAAGGAACATCAAAGACATCAAGAGTCCTTAGATTCACTGTCATCATTTAAGGCCTTACTGGCCTTGGCTCTTGTTCATCACTGACTGCACTGCACATTAAGACAGCATGGTAGACAATGGCTTTTACCAAGGGAGGACATTTGCCCCCACACCTTAATCTGCAGAGCCACCTGCTGGAATGCCAACATGTGCAAGATAAACATTTCCTCCTGTCCATAGTAGGTGCCACCCATGAGAGAACAGAATAGCAAGCAGAGGAGCCATTGCACTGATGCAGAACTAAATCAATGCTATTCCTTCAAACAGTGTGATTGGTATCAGCACCACTTTGGAAAGACAGACCTATCAGCACAATCTTCATTGTTGGCAGGTTCTTAGGATTCCTCTGCTAAGAGGAAAACACCCTTGTTGTTCTCTCCTCATTTGGACTCTCTTGAAATCTAAGCCAAACAGCCAGGTAGCAGTATAAAGGCCAAATCCAAACCATTCTGAATATTATTCCTTTTCCAGTTTGGATTGGTTGTAATACTGATTTTATAGAATAGGGTGTTACTTGGTTCAGTTCTTGATCGGTTGATATCTAAGTACACACCGTTATTACACATGCCTTGGAGTGATGTGGCAGGATGGGAGCCACACAGCAAGCCCAGCTTTATTGTTTCTGTAGGGGCCCCCCACAATTTGATTACAGTAGCAATAGAACTGGCCTTCTGCTCCAGTATAGGGTGTCCCAAAGTTACTCCATTTCTCCCCACATAGGATTGACAACATTAGGATGGGGGTCTGGTGCTCTTCTAGAATAACAACTGATCTCCAGACTACAATGATCAGTTCCCTCAGGAGGAAATGGCAGCTTTGGAGGGTGGACTCTATGACATCACATATCCACTTTCACCCCCAAACTCTGTCCTTCCCAAGTACCACCCCCACAACCTCAAGTCAGAGTTGGCAACCCTCAGGAGGAAATGGCAGCTTTGGAGGGTGTACTCTATGACATCACATATATGACATCACATCACATTTCATCCCCAAACTCTGTCCTTCCTAAGTACCACCCACAACCTCAAGTCAGAGTTGGCAACCCTTTCTCCATGAGAAATAAAGTAGCTTGTGGTCTCTTCCTCCACTTCCTGCCATACTGAGCAGAAAAAGACACAGATGAGTTTTAGAACAGAGTGGTTCACTGCATCTCCCTTGGCTTACAAATAGGAGAACCTGGACTGTTTGGGTAAGTACTACAGCTCTGTACCCATGACAAATCTGTGTACAGGGTCAATGTGCAGAAGGGGGGGGGTCTAGGAGTAAGGGAACTGACTCATGACTGAGTTTGCTAGCTTCAACCCCATCTTCATCACACCACAGGCACACCACATGTGAACACCGTGTTGACGTAGGTGAACATGCTGTGATGGACTGCACTTTTTAAGAGGCTTAGAAGTGCTGTACAAACAGCTGAAGGACTGTGAAGGGTTAATTCTTCACAGAAACAGAGAGCCTTGAGTGACAGGCTGCTCCAAGCAATTTGATTGGTTAGCATTAGGTGAGCAGAAAAAGTCTGGAGAGACCTGGATGCTGAGAAGTCAGTCAGATTCCTGCCTTAACTGAGAAGAGACATGTACTGAGACCTTCTGTGAATAGCCCTGACAGAAAAAGGGTTTGCAGTCTGAATTCAGCAGTAGCTGAGAGCAGTTTGGACACAAACAGAGAACTGGGGGAGAGTTTGGCAAGGAAATTTGGGTAGTAGAGAAGACTCCCATTCAGGCCAAAGGAAAGGGGATAGATCTAGGGAGAGGAGAAGGGTCCCTATCCAGTCGAACAGGGAGAGTTATCTCTGAGGAGTAAACAGAACCCTGGTCTGGTGTGATTAGAAACTGCCTGTAGAGTCCTTAAAATTCAGTGAACAACTCAAGAAGAGTACTGGTGTTTCAAAAGAAAGGGTTTGGGTACAGGGAAGAGGGTACCAACCATCTGGGCACCAAAACAGTCAGTGTTTACTCAAATAAAGTGAACTAGAGTCTTTGGGAAAACGCTGGAACAAAAGCTGTTCAATATAAAGATCTAAGTAACTGTGAATGAATTAAGAACCTCTAATTAGCCTGATATATAAGAACAAAAGTCTGTGCTTGTACTAGTTTTACCTCAGTAATTCAACCCCTGATTTCACCTGACCTTTTCCCTTGATGTTAAATAAAACCTTTTAAAAAAAAAAGTTTCAAGTGCCATTTTCAAGGGTTTAAGTTAAAGGGTGATCCTATCCCTTCCCTCAGGGTCCTGACTCCTGGGCTGAGCAAATAGTCAAAATATATCTTACTGACAGCGTGGGACAGTCAAAGTTTCTGTAGGGGAGAAGAAAACACATTTCTTGGGGGGGGGGGAGAAAACACACTGCACAGTCAGTGAAGGGAAAGAAAAACGGAGAGAAAATCTAGCATCTGAGGGAGGGAAGTGGAAGTGGTCCATCATACACGCATAGTCAGGGATCAGGGCCAGCATGCTCACAACTGCATTTCCTGTACACCCATCAGCTCTGAACAAAGATACATAATATGTACAAGCCTTATAAGATCAGCTCCTAAACACATAGAGGTTAAAAAGCAATGCTGGCATCTTTAACCACATTTGAATCTGCCTGTAATGAAAACAGTCAGATGTTTCAGCTTTTGAGAGATAAGAAAACAGGCACAACTTGAGAAGTTTGGCAAGTAATATATAAAATGACTTTGAGCTCATTTTCACTCAGCTCTGGATATTAAAAGTAACCAAACTCTGAAGTAGTTTAATTCACACAACAGTAACAACAAAATATCTTCATAGTGCAGTGCTGAAGGAAGATTAACTTTTTGGTTGTGTTCATTATGGCATGCGAAAAGCGTCCTAAGTAGTTTTACAACTGCAGAAGCATGGGACTATTGCTAGCATCCACCTCTGCTATTTTGGAGATTTAATAAAAACTTAGCTATCGTCCACTTATTCACAAAGGACTGCTAGGATAACAATGCACTGCTTTTCTAGCACACAGCTACAAGTATTCCTGCCTGAGCGGAATTCTCTTTCCAACTTCAGACTTATTAACAGAACAGACCAAATGCCAAATGTTTTCCTCAGTTTTGCTATTAGGCAATGTTTTCTTTCCAAATCCTACTGTGATGTTTTCAGTAAGTTGTATGCTGTTTGTAAACAGAACATGCAAAGTTATTTAAGAGTTATCCAGCAGAATCTGAGACAGAGAACCATTGGAGGGAAAGAAGAGTGATTGTTTCTTACAACTTCCCAGGAAGACTGAATTCAGCTTAATAGTACCTTGCCCTCCTCAATGTCTAGTATTCTGTGATTCACTGCACCCTGTGTAACAAAGCTTGACAGTAGACTGGTTCATTATCAATTATGAAAAATACAAACATAGGGTGTTTTGTAATTATTGCAATTAATATGAAAATGAAACAAATTCTCCATCTAAACAGTCTGTAATAAAATCCCAATAACCCTGGTTTCTTTTGTTATTGCAGTCTCTGCTTGTATTAGTTTCACTTTTACAAGGCAGGCAGCATTTTCCTAATAAAAGGCATAGAAAGAAAGACCATAGACTTCCTTGGGGGAAGGGAGGGTCTCTGGCCTTTCCTGACTGACTGCAAACTGTAGCCACTAGGACTACATATATATGTTAACTATTCCAGTCAGGGCTATTTTTGGGCAGGAACGCACAGGAATGGAGTTCCGGCTGGCTTCAGCGTTGGCCACACCCACTACAGCCAAAACCTTTGTGTGCATGGCTACCGAGGGCAGGCCTGGAGCGCAACCCCTCGTGGAGAGCACCCCCCCCCCCCGGTGACTCTGAGGCGGGTGGGCCAGAAGGAGCCCTGGAAGGATTGGGGAGACATTTAAATGCCTCCCCGTGCCTTCCTGGGCCTGTCCAAGGGCCGTCTTGCCCGGGCTTCCCACAGCTGCGGGGCACCTGGCCAAGCCAAGGGAAGGCATGGGGTGTGGCCTAATATTCTAATGAGCGGTGCTGTGAGGGATGTGGCCTAATATGCTAATGAGTTTCTGTTGTTGGGTGTGGCCTATTATGCTAATGAGTTCCTGCTGGGCTTTTTCTACAAAAAAAGCCCTGATTCCAGTCATGAAGGATACAGGGTAAGACTTTTGCCTTCCTGTCTCTTCTCAGTGCCTGCCCAGCTGTGCCAAATCTCCCCTCCCAATCCACACTCCTCTTCTTGCTTCCTGCTCTCCAAACCTCATGCCCCTTTTAAGCCAATCTACCTCAAGGTCCTCCTGATGCCTAGCCTTTCTGTGCTGCCATATGCTCTATCAGTCCGCCTCTGTTCTTCAAGTTAAGTTTACTGTTTGGAATCTTTCCTATCAATTCTGCCATAGACTTTAATGGTAAACACAGGTGCCTTCTATCAAAAGTGTGTGTGCAGGGGGCGGTTATTCTTTTTGTCTGAAATTTGGGGGAATACTACAGTCCCTGTGACTTTTGTCCAGTTTGAATGGAAAACCATGGATGTAGTAACCTGAGAAATGGGGGAGGGGTCTTCCACTGGAATCCATGGGAGATACAATTATGAAAACAAAACAACAATGAAAAAAATAATAATGAAACAAAACCATATCCAACAGCCCAATAACGAAACAGTTCCTTTTGAAATTAGTAAAA
The DNA here is from genome assembly GCF_001447785.1 of Gekko japonicus. NCBI lineage: Eukaryota > Metazoa > Chordata > Lepidosauria > Squamata > Gekkonidae > Gekko > Gekko japonicus. The sequence continues at coordinate 337,574 of NW_015167542.1, read as the reverse complement.
AATAATAAAGAAATGAAACACACTCCCATGCACATAGGGATGCCAGCCTCCAAGAGGGACTGGGGGATGCCATGGAATTACAGTTCATCTCCAGACCACAGAGATCAGTTCCCCTGGAGAAAATGGAACTGTTGGAGGGTGGACTCTGTGGCACTGTACCTCACTAAGGTCCCTGTCCTCCCCAGGCTCCATCACCCAATCACCCAGAGTTTCCCAACCTGGATCTGGCAGTCTTACCCTGCTATCCCCTGCTGGTGGCCAGGGGGGACCTGGCAACCCTATAGGGGGTTCCACTCAGGAAAAGTGGCTTTGGTAGAGGGCTATTTGGAGCACTGAAGCACCACTGGGGGGGGGGGGGGCCCTTAACTCTTTCCTTGCTAGCTACTTTCCCACTGCAATTCTCCCTTTTCTTCCCTATGCAGTTTAAGTGCATGTTTGCACAGGTAAATAGCTATAGCAAGGAGCTGCAAAGGAAAAGCTGCAGGTGGAGAAGGATTATGAACCCTCTCCCCCTGTGCCTCTTTATGTCAGTTGTCCCCTCTTTAGTTAGCTTCTGCACAGCAGTAGACTTTTGTTGCATGCAATGGAAAAATGCAGCTAAGCCCTTTGTATCTATGTACCAAAACGAAAATCCTGGTAACAGACATTGTCCACTTTCAAACAGGCTGTACGTACATAGTGCTACTGGGTCTTCAGGGTCCCCACTGTCTTTTGACAATATGCCCAGTGTTAGGAAGCAGAGATTCTGTGTGTAATTCCCTGATAATATGGATGTCATGCTTGATATGACATCCAACATCATTATCTTGAAAGAATTAAAACAGGGCACATTTAAATTTGCTTACAGGCTTTGGCAGACTGGAGTGGAGATTTGGCAATACATTTTTCTAATGACATTCCTATTCCAAAAGACTTAAGGGAAGACATGATAGAGGTTTAGAAAATTATAAATGGCAATGCTCAGTGTTTCTCAGACTAGGCTTGGAGGAGCCTTTAGGGTTCACAAGGGTACTTCTGGCAGTCTACAAGTCCATTAAGGACAGAGGCAAGCCCTTTTCACACCTATCTTGCCAATACAGAAATGCAGTCAATTCCAGGTTTCTAAGGAACGGTGCAGAGACTTTCCATCTCAAGAACAAGATTTGCACTTTCCCCTTTCAAAGGGCAAGAGCTCATACAGCTGCTGCTGCCCATAACCACTTCATTCAGGATCACCTCCGAGCAACAGCCAGACAATGGATCAGGTACTAAGAGCTCATCTCCAGGAACTTTAATTGGTTGAGTTGTACCAAAGAGATACAGACAATGCAATCATCATAGCTACTTCTGGTAAAACTGAAATGGTCTTCGCTCTGTTTTCCAATGCAAAGATTTCAGGAGAGGGAGAAAATCACTCTGAATTCATAGAATAAAACCAGTGACAGTTTTCACTTTAAAACAGGAAGCTTTGGAGTTGTGACCCTGTAGAGTCAGCTGCCCACTAAGAGCTGTTCTTGTAGGCAATTTATAGATAATAAAAGTATGGTTCTTAAGCTTTCTTCTAAAGCGTTTCTGATACAGGTCTCATGGATTTGAGAAGGGGTTTTCTGGAATGTGCCAGTGAGGGAAATAGGAAAGCTTGGGTATATGCAAATTTTAAATCAGCTGCTGTTTTTGTAGGCAATTTATAGATAATAAAAGTATGGTTCTTAAGTTTTCTTCTAAAGCATTTCTGATAAAGGTCTGGAATGTGCCAGTGAGGGAAATGGGAAAGCTTGGGTATATGCAAATTTTAAAAATCAGAATTGGGTTCCATGGGTTGCCAAAGTTTGAGAACCATTGGTACAGAGAGAGGGTGACAAAATGATGTTTCTCACTCTCTCATAAAACTTGAATTTTATGTCACAAAATGACATTGATTGGCAGTACATTTAGGAGGGACAGAGGTGCTATTTCACACTACACATAATCCAGTGGGGACAGGCCATTATCCCTAAAGGTAAATGACAGAACATCACTTGTTGTCACCCACAACTCCCAGATAAAACTACTCCAGTGTATCATCATTCCTTTCTAGCCAATAATGATTTTCTCTCAAAGGCTCTGGGTGATAGGTCTTTACTTGCTCACAAACAAACCCCTAATCTCAAACAATTACTAGTCACCAGCAACAACACATCATTCAGCAGAGGCATTCACGCAGGCACCAGACCCTGCAACAAGTCCAGAAGCCAACTTCAGGCACTCATCATCTACAATGTTATATGTAATCAACTGTGACACTCAGCCCTTCTATGGTTTACGTAAACTGGTCAGTCATTTTCAAAAGAATAAACAAACACCCGATGAGAAGTGTCACCACTGAAAACCTCAAGGGAGTTCAGCCTCCCAGGCCACACAGGACAGTCTCCTGCCCCATCCCACCACTCCACTAAGCAAAGTTTGAAGCCTTCTTCCAGCCTAAGCAGCCTTCCTCCAACATAATTGGCTCTTCTGCAGGAAGAAGAATTGTTTAAGTTGGTGGAAGGCTTCTTGGAGGATGGTTGGATCTACCCTACTGTTGTTTTATTTATTTATTTACTTTCGGCTTGTATCCCGCTCGAACCCCGAGGGGTCTCTGAGCGGCTTACACAATTATTTGTTCCCTAACTAAGGCCACAATCATGAGGGGGTAGGGTGACCTCCTACCAGCACCTGGCAGCGGGGCCTATTCATTGCTGGCCTGAAAGTTAGAATTCTCCACTAAAAGAACTTCAGGAGGAGACTGGAATGGGAAACTAATAAAGTAGAATTCATCATTTGTGTGATGGGTTTGACATTTTCTCAGTCATCAATTGCACAATGTAACTATGTAGTCTGTGTTATTACCAGTTACAACTATTGTGAGTGAGCACTGTGATTATCCATATACTGTTTGAGTTTTACATAGAAGTGTCCCAGGCTAAAAAGAAATGTCACCGTTAACTTACATAGAATTCATTACAACAATGCTGTTTTCCACTAGTTTTGATGGCTTTAAATACAGATATCAACAGTTATTAAGCATGAAAGCAAAATGGAGTCTCCATGTAATTTTGGATACCAGTTTCTGGGGGATCAATAGCAGAGGAGAATTATCATTACATGTCTGGCTTGTGGCCTTTCTAGAGGCATCTGTCTGGCCACTGTTGACTACAGATGCTCAACTAGAAGACTTTCAGGTCTTTCTTGCCTTTTTACATTTTTAATATTCCTAGCATGGACTTTGGAACACCCCTGTGCCATTAATGGAAGAATAATATCCACACCACTTTTTCTCTCTCTCATGTACTAACCCCTCTAACTTCACTATCTCAATGAGAACTACTGCCAATTTCACAAAGGTACTGCTCATTACTTAGCAATCAGTGAGATTCCTCTCCATTTTTTTCTTTCTCTTTGCTGAGAAATTTACTGAGACTCGGTCTCAACGATACACTCACCACTGGAAGATTTTTTTTTACATGGCATATTTATTAATTTGCAAAGGTTACCACATGCGTTTGGCATGTTGAGTTATTCATTTACCACCTCAGGAATCTACCTCAGGAATTCCATAATGATTTGATGTAATATTTTAGCCTATGACATTTTAAACATTTGTATTATGCTCACAGGGAATGAGGCTTTTAGATATTGGTTAGCCACTGAGTTCTGATTCCAAACTGCCTGAAAGAGTAGAGAAAATCTAGCTTTTTGTGTGTTTATGGTTCAGGGGTGACGCATCCACTAGGTGGATGCATCTAGACAATTGCCTAGGACGCCAGTAGTGGAAGGGCACCAATGGGGCCTGTAGCCATGCAGCCTGAAGCATCCATGCTTCTCCCCTGCTTCCCTCTTTTAAGGGGATGGGGCATGAGGTGAGAGGCAAGGCCTTTTGCTAGAGGTGAAGGAGGAGAGCAGTGGGAGGAGGCTTCTTGACTTTGGGCGGTACAGAGGGGAGTGAGAGGAAGCTGGGCAGGGAATCCCTTCCTTCCTGCCTGCCTGCCTCCTCACAGCACGTGGAAGAGGTGGAGGGGGGGGCAAGAACCACCCCTTTGGTTTGTTTGGAATCAGGCCCACAGCATGTCAAAATGGCCCTTAGAGAGCTTTCACACAGAGCTAGTGCACCATAAGTCAAACCAAAAAGAATAAATACTAGCATTCTGAAGCACTTTGAAGATTAGTACATTTATAAGCTTTCTTGGGCTAGAGTGTATGAAGTTATGTTCAGCTGGCAGATTTTATATGCACTAGGAAAAAGATCATAAACAGTGGGACCAAAAGTACACAAAATGCAAGGGAGAGCAGTATATGTGCCACGTTTATGTGTAGAACCTAGATTTTTAAAAGAACAGAATGACAATAACACAGAGATAATATTGTATTTCCTGCAATTCTAGTTTAACACCAAGAGAGAGACAATTACTTTGTCTAGCATGGAAGACAACCCCAATCTCAATGAAGTCCAAGTTCAATAGAACCACATTTGCTCATGGATTCTCTTTTAACTCTTTCATGCTAGAACTTCTTTTTGAAGTCTTTTATTAGCAACTGAGTTTCCTGGGAGAGTGCCAGGAAATTAAATGGACATTCCTTCTAGCACCCAATTGACTAGACTTTGTGTGTGTGTGTGTGTGTGTGAAGCACCATCAAGTCATAGCCTACTTATGGTGACTCCAGCAAGGGGCTTTCAAGGCAAGTGAGAAGCAGAGGTGGTCTGCCATTGCTTTCCTCAGCAGAATCTTCCTTGGTGGTCTCCCTTCCAAGTACCAACCCTGCTTAGCTTTGGAGATCTGAAGAGATTGGGCTATACCATACCGCTTTCCCTCCCTTGACCATATAGCTATGCTATTATTTTAAAATAATCTATATCAGGTCAGACTTTAGTATGGGGAAGTTCTAACTCAGGTTTGCCATTCAACAGGGAGTTACAGCTACCTGAATAGTACACCTGCATGATACATGTTTGCAAAACTGCTTGTTGTGTCCACACATAATTTTTTTTAGGTGTTGACCAAAAATGTACTGTATAAAGTGGCCTTTAACCAAAGGACATCCAATTCTCATGATGTCCTTCTCTGCCTGGGCCGTCTATAGGCTCCTCTGGCATCCATGCATCTTTGTCTCTGACACTCTACTTGTGAAACACTATAATTTGTGTGTTTAGTCTCATGACATGGCCCTGAAGTAGTGACAGGTATTAATTAAATGGAGTTGTTCTCTGTTTCATGTTTCCTTTATGTTGGTGGCTCCACTCTAATTATTCAAAATAAAATAGTTCTTTTATTCCCGCTGGGCTTTCCTTCTTCGTGCACTTTAGACCACAGTTTAACGGTATTGTTCCTCATTCCATCAGTTTCCTTTCACCCCCAACTGGGAATTCACTGACCATTCCCCATATGTTTCCCACTTGGACATCTCCTACTGGATAAGAGATTTCAAACTGCTGAGTTGCTTTACAGTTGAAGGGTCATTTCACACTTTACCTGGGTATCAACCTGGTTTTTCCACAGAGTGGACATTCAAAAGGGAGCTGCAGTCAGTCCCTCCTCCAGGACTGTATCATGCTTGGAAATGTGTCCTGGTTTCAAGCTTAAAATTGTTAATTATATAATTTGTGCAAAGGCTCTTAAGCCTACTTACCTCTTACTTTTTTTTAGTCTTTACCTCTAAAGCTGTTGCCAAATTCTGTGCTGCTTGCTATTGTATTAGAAAATCCCACTAAATCACGTTTTAGTTCTAAGCCAATCTGCTGACCTATATTTTATGTGATATCTATTTGTTGTTACTTTATTTTAATGTATTTTTATTCTGCCTTTTCATGTTCACCCAAAGAACACACCTTTGATATTATAAACCATACCAGGGCTCTTTTTGTAGAAAAAGGCCAGTAGGAACTCATTAGCATAATAGGCCAACCCAGCAGTAAAACCCCATTAGCATATTAGACCACACCCCTGACTGCACCGCTCGTTAGCATATTAGGCCGCATGTTACCAGAAGTGTGGTCATCCAGCCACAGCCACACCCACCTTTTGCTTCTTATTCTGTTTACCTTGTCTGTTGTCAAAACCCATGGCTTTTCTTGTTGCAGGAATTCCTTTGCACATTAGGCCACACACTCCTAATGTAGCCAATTCTAATGAGTTTCTGCTGTTGGGTGTGGCCTATTATGCTAATGAGTTCCTGCTGGGCGTGGCCAACTCGGGAGCCAGCCGGAACTCCGTTCCTGTGCGTTCCTGCCCCAAAATAGCCCTGAATACATGAACACGTGGACCTGCCTTATACTGGATCAGACCTTTGGTCTATCCAAGTCAGTACCGTCTACTCAGACTGGCAGCTACTCTCCACGTCACCTACTGCCAGATCCAAGAAGAAGAAGAAGAAGAAGAAGAAGAAGAAGAAGAAGAAGAAGAAGAAGAAGAAGAAGAAGA
>NW_015167542.1:283153-330481 GCF_001447785.1 Gekko japonicus | reverse complement strand
AAGAGGGAAAGAAAGAAAGAGAGAGAGAAGAAAAGGAGGAAAAGAGGGAAAAAAGAGAGAAGGAAAGAGGGAAAGAAAGAGAGAGAGAGAAGGAAAGAAGGAGGGAAAGAAAGAGGGCAAAGAAATGGAGACGGAGGCTCTCCCACCCCCCTATCAAGGCTCTGCCTTGATGGCTGTGTCTTGATGGCTCCACCTTGATGGCTGCACCTTGATGGCTGCAGGTCGGAGATCAGGTGGGCAGCGGCCTCCAGCTCCCTGCAGTTAAAAGGGCTCCCTTTAGGTGCTGGGAACTGGCGGGAAAGGGCCCCACACACCTGATCTCCAGTGTGCGCAGGGCCTTCCAGCTCCTTGCAGTTAAAGTGCAGGGAGCCAGCAGGCACGATCTCTGCTCAGAGGTCGGGAGTGTGAGGCCTTTCGGCTCCCTGCAGTTAAAGGGGCTCCCTTTAAGTGCAGGGAGCCACCGGAAACGGCCCCGTGCACCTGATCTCTGCTTGGAGATTGGGTGTGCGGGGCCTTCCGGCTCCCTGCAGTTAAAGGGGCTCCCTTTACATGCAGGGAGCCAGCAGGCCCGATATCTGCTCGGAGATCAGGAGTGCGGGGCCTTCCGGCTCCCTGCAGTTAAAGGGGCTCCCTTTAAGTGCTGGGAGCCGGCAGGAGATTGGGCATGCAGGGCCTTCCGCTGCCCCCCCATCCCCTGATCGAGCCCCAGCCACCCCCCTGTGGCTTACCATACTTCTTCTTGCTCTGGTGGCCTGACTGAGCACTGCTCAGTTGGTCCACCAGAAGGCTGTTGGGAGCAGTGGGCATGGCCAAGCTGGAACACAGCCGGAATGCAGTTCCGGTGTGTTCCAGCCCCCAAATAGCCCTGACTAGATCTAATCAGGTGCTAAACATGTGTTCACTTTCATGAAAGAACAGTTAAGAGTTACAGGAGTGCAAATAAAGATAGCTAATTGCAAATTCTTAGGCTGTAATCCTAAGTATACTTACTTGAAGTAAGTTTCAAGAAAACCAATGGAACAAAGAACCAAACTAGATGTGATCTGAGCAATCCTTGATTAGGATTTTGCATACCTTGGTTTTAGAAGGGCTAAAAAACAGCAGTTGATCAGAGCAATTTAAATTGGGCCTTTAATTCTTTTCTTCCCACACTGTTATCTCAGTTTTAATTGCCCTCCTACAGTTGTCATTTGTCCTGTGGAAGAAACCATAGGATAAATAGTAGCTTCAGAAGGATGGATGATTTGCATTGGGAGAACAGCACAGGGAAGAGGTTGATTGTGTCTCTCCCTGGCACTGTGACACAGATTGAAATCTTCCCCAGTTGCTTTTAGTCTATTAAAAAGTCTAGTTTGACTATTACCTCTAAGTAAACATGGATCGAACCAGTCTGATAATTCAGTATTGACTGTGCTGTTTTATGTTCCCTTCCCACTCCCCCAGAAAAGATGCTGGCTTGTACCCGGCCATAATTTCAGAATTAGAAGACTGGTTCAGCTGGACAGGATAACTGTATAATCCTCCACCATTTGTAATGACAAGCACTCAAATGAGAATAAACTGAGAAACAAACTTAAAGAGACTTATTCCACTTGCGTGAGACCACACTAGAAGGAGAAATTCCAATGAGGTTTAACATGGATAAAAACATGCTAGGACCAGATTTGAAAAGACCTATGAGGCTGAACAGAGGGTTAATTTGATATACCTTTTCAAGAAGATGGAAGTATATCAAATGCTGATTTGATTTTCATTAAAATCCACTCCTGTTTTTAAACCAAATTAATAGGAAAGGTTGACCTGGTTTGAATCTCCTTTTATACTCCCTACTTGCTCAAACAGTGGAAAGTTCCAGGACGTATTTTACAGGATTTCTTTTATTTGGATGAGAGGGCACTGTTGCATCCCTAGAGCCTAAAGCTGCAGAAAATTTAGAACTGTCTTTGGCTAAATTCAAACTGTACAAACTTCCCCTTTCAGCTCCAGGCAGTTATACACACATTCTAGTTGCTTGGAATAGCTGTGGTGTTATCAGGGACTATCACCTATTTGTTTGGCCCTATGCTGTGGTCTCCCTGAGTGTGTCAGCAAAACACCCATTTTAATGTCCTTCAGAAAAGTGTAAGATTGACTAGCCTATAAGTGCATTTGAGGGTGGTTAGTAGTACCCACCTGTCACAATACCACCCTTGGTCTGGGTGTTCTCATGTGTGTGTTGCGTGCTTGCCTGCATGTAAAAACATGTTTCGTCTTTGTTGCCACCAGTGGTGTACTTAGCCTATTTGGCGTCCGGGGTGGATAATTTTTTAACACCCCCATCCTCTCTCTCTTTTTCTCATCAAGTCACAGCTGACTTATGGAGAACCCAGAGGGTTTTCAAGGTAAAAGAGGTCCGGAAGTGGTTTGTCATTCCCTGCCTCTGTGTTGGCGCTGCTTAGCTTCTGAGAGCTGAAGTACTGGCTTGGTTGTACAATCAGTGCAATGGCCACTGACATCAATGTAGCAAAGCAGGCCCCACAGGCACGTTGTTCTATCAAGAGGGAAGCTGGAATTTACTGGAACGGTCCAGGTCTCAAGGTGTCAGATTTTAATAAAAAGTGTACCACTCTAGTCTATTTAATCACCTCTAATAAGAATAAGATTTATTTGTTCCTCTTGGGAGGGGGGTGTTAACTGGTTACACCACACGGTGGTGCTTCCAGGGATGTACTCTGAGCAAAAGTCCAGAGCCCCCTTTCCTAGTTCAACAGCAGGCCTCAAAAGCAGGTTGTGGTTTTGTATCTGAAGAACACGTTACCATTTAAAGAGTCTAAAATCACTGACCCAGACTGACTTTGTGGAGTTCACAAATGAACCCCAATGAAATTTTATTGTGTTTGACCAGGAATTTCCAACTTTGCTGGGCCTGTGGCCACTTCTTTGAATTTTGGAAAACAATATGGGATGCTACCACAAAATGGCTGCCATTGGACTGAGGCCAATTACGAAATGGTTGCTGCATTCATAGAGCAAATCTCAAAATATTGGGAGGTTTCAAGCCAAGAGGCAGTCACGGCTGATAGTACCATGAAGTGAGATGGTGAGCAGATTTTGGGATCTGGCAGATTCGGCCTCTTGCACTGCTTTGCCCGCACCCCGTGCAGGAGCCAGAGCATCTAATGCTCCTTCCCTCCAGGTTCACCAGGCATTTTTAATCACTGTGTTTAAGACTCCTGGGATAACTAGGAGGGAAGAAGCATCAGATGCTGTGACTCCTGGGTGGGGGTGATGGTGTGAGAGGGAGGAAAGACAGCAAGGGATAGTGGCCAGGTAAGGCAGCCTCAGGCAGCACCCCTAGTTGAGTCATCACTGCATGCAGCAGTTTCCAAATGGAAGCTCCCTGCAGAAACAAATGCAATGCCTCTTCAACTTTTTGCTCTAGGAAAGAGATACTGTTTCATTTCAGTTTCCAAATTAAGGAGAGGAATGACTCTTGTTTTGTTAGCTAGTCACTATTAACATATGAATTATCCTCCTGGGCAGGCAGATGGAAAGACAGCTGGAAAATGTGATCTACAGCCTTGTGCCTACTTGGGAAGGTCATGTTAAACAAACCTCTGAGCATTGTCAAAGTGCATATTAGTCATTTATCTTCCAAGGTTGTGTACTTTACACAGGCTACCTGTGGGATGAGGTGTCATTTCATCATAATGAATTAGCTTATGTTTATAGCTGAAATAGAAATTTATATTTGATGATTAAGCAAAATGTTCAGTGTTACCATGTAAATTTAAATGCAAGTTTTTATAAAAATGTAAAATTTGAGTATTTTAGACTCATTGACATTTTAAAATTGTTCTGGTTTGGCAAGAGTCAGATATGGCATTCCATAAATTTGCAATTGCCAAATACCGAATTACATTATATGCAATTAATCTACTAAATAGTTGATAACATGGCATATCAGATATTGAGTGCCAACTATTAGACATGATCACAAATGATTACTGCAAGCCAGTTACCAAAAACTGGCAAATGCCAACTGTCTAGTACCACAACTGAAGTCATATACTAAAGTGAAATATTTGAGTATCATGTCACTGGATATGTGATAAGGAATCTATTAGTTGTCCAAATATATGTGTGTCTGTGTCTGATTACTGTTTTAAAGTTTTAAAATAAATAAATGGACTTTTAAAAAAACGAGTTAGTCAGGAAAACTTGGTAAGCACCTTCAGGCATCTGTTTATAAAGGGAACTTGCCTAAGCCCATTGGTTGTACAGTCAAGGTAGCATCAGGGGGAGGGCACTCACTTAGTGCTGGCCAGCATCCCACTAAACCTAGGCTGCTGAATAGTACAGGGGATGTCCACAGGGCTCAGAACATCTCAGTATGATTATGTCCAGGAAGTTCTTTTAAAAAAAAATGTCTGAGAGCAACCTATATTAACAGTGCTCTTTGATGGACCTGCCCATAAGAGATTAAAAAATGGATGTCAAATAAAACTATAAAACAACTGATTGAGGTTTGAATCAAAATATGCAATGGAGAATTTGGAGCAGAATGTTTTGGACCAAATGCATTTCAGATCGACACCTGACAGTTTCACTCTTACTAGTAGTCTGAGATTTTCCAAAGAAAATGCTGCCATGATCCTATTCCCCCAAATTTATATTTATTGGTGGTTTATTTCACTGGTGAGAAATGCTAAGCAGTCAACTGATTGGTTACAATCCCAAGGACGACTGCCGGGTGCCGAAGCCCAGATCCTCAAGCATATGAAAGGGACAGCACTGTGCTTTGGAAATGTGGCTTTGTGGTGCTGCTCAATAGGCTTGAATTTTTCCTTTTGCCCCTTCTAATGGGGGTCTGGAGCACTGCTAACAATAACAGCTTTGGATGGTTGGTGGACCAATACAGACTTCTCATCCCAAACAAGGTCTTAGCTAACATTCTCAGATTTGTAGTCAGGTACTTCCTCCTCTTCCTCATAAAGTGGCCTCTTCTTGAAGATTAAATAGCCAAGAAAAACATTTTGCTGTGCTCAGTTTTTAACCTTATGAACAACATACCTGCTGTGTGAATAAGTAAACAGTCTTTGAGTTCAACCCATGCTCTTTTGGGTGGATTCAATCTATTATTTATATATTTTTAAAATATCTATGCTGCCTTTCCCACAAATAGGGTCCCCAAGGTGGCAAATATCAAAACATTAAAATGTGTCAACACTAAAATATCTGCAAAATTAAAATAGCATTTAAAATAAAGTGTATATAAAATAAACAATTCAATAATATATATCAATGGAAGGGGTGGTACCGCAACAGAATTCCAAGCCTGTCTCCCACTCCCAACACTAGACTCACATTCTCAGGACTGCCAAAATACTGGACAGGGCATTAGTTTGCTATCACACCTTGAGCAGTTTATAGGTAGACAATTGAAATAAATATTTTAAAATATTACATCATCTATCAGGGTAGTCATTAGCAATTCCTGCTTGAGACTACACTTCCTTGAGTAGAGGAGAGATTTTTATTTACATATAGTTTGTGTGATCATTTTTGCAGTACGCCCAAACCTTTAGTAAGGCAGAAAGGTGCCATTCCATGGTAAATTCATTATAATTCAGTTCTGTTTTTCTGCTTTTTAGCAGATAAGATAACGTCAGTTCTGTCACGTACAACAATGCTGTCAAAAATGAGCTTGTCATTTCAATCTCCTCCTATAATTATAGTCTGAGAATTTAAGACAGTTCAAGTGTCTTTAGCTTTGCTTCCCCCCCCACACACACACACCATTTAAAAGCTGCAAAGACTCTTACAAGCAGATAGTGGAGGAATAAAACTCATTCCCCATGAATGATCTTATGGTACAATGAATCTTGCAAATGTTCTTTTGGCTCATTTTAGACTTCAGGTCAAAACTGTAGCTATTTATAGGGAGGCTGATAACAAGACAGAACTGTAGAGTACATTCTTTTTTCCCCTCTGAATCAATTTCAGTTAACCCAGATCAAGGGAAGCCTACAAAGCTGAAGAGACTGGCCAATATTTGCACATTTGCCTAAGAATCCGATAATTATCTCCAAAGCACTCATTCCCTTGGCTAAAGAGATATCCAGGATGGTCCCTCAAGAATCTTTAAAATGGGATTATCTCAATTTGTTTGTTCTAGTTTCTTATGGAGAATCTAGATTAGGAGTGTCAAACATGCGGCCCACAGGCCAGAACAGGCCCCTGAAGGGCTTCTATCCAGCCGCGAACAACTGGCTCTTGTCTGTTTCCTACTTCTTGTTCCTGCATCACAGCTTGCTTTTGCCCAGCTCTCTCCTCTCCTGCTTTCTGTTTCACAGAGAAGAAAGCCAAGCCTGCCTTCCCTCAATTGGCTGAGGGCTCCTCCCCTCCCCCTCCTCCTTTGGGAGGAAAGGGAAGAGGAGGGAGAGAGACTCCCATGGATCAATGAAATTTTATTCCAGGTATAAGCTTTCTTGTGTGCACACACTTCTTCAGAGAGGGGGGAAGGGAGGGACAGGGAGTGAAAGAGCCAGAGAGAGCAGGAGGGGGGGGGGGAGATATATATATAGAGAGAGAGTTCCCCATTTCCAGTTCTAATAGGTGTGTGGGAGGAAGAAACCTAAAAGTACAATTTGCAATCTTTATTAGTGGAAGTGAGCAAGAATCCAGTAGGCACCTTAACAACTAGCAAAATTTGTTGCAGGGCATGAGTTTTCATGAGTCACTGTTCACTTCTTCAGATACAGCTAGAATGTGAGTCCATCTGTCCTTATATCTTGGAGAGTGAAGTGATTTCAGATGCCAAATGACAATAGCAGGCATTGGTAAGGAGAGAAGAAACCTACGTCTCAATTTAGTTCAGATGCATTTTCTTTATTTTCATCATCAGTTGAGATTCAGCAGTCTTTCTTTCTTATCTCCCTTTGAAATTCCTTTGTAAGAGAACTTGAAGAGAAATTGAAAGTTAAGTTAAAATACTCTTAGGTCAGCAACTGAATGTCCTGCAGGGTTAAAATGTTCCCCCACTGTTTTTTTAATGTTGTGGTTTCTAATAGAACATAAGAACATAAGAGAAGCTAATGTTGGATCAGGCCAATAGCCCATCTAGTCCAACACTCTGTCACACAGTGGCCACTCTGGGGAGTGTGGGGTATAAATTTAATAATAAATAAATAAAAATAAAAATACCAGGTGCCATCAGGAGGTCCACCAGTGGTGACAGGACACTAGAAGCCCTGCCACTGTTGCCCCCCCCAGCACCAAGAATACAGTGCATCAATTGCCCCAGACTGAGAATTCCTATCTATACCTTGTGGCTAATAGCCACTGGTGGACTTCTGCTTAGGGCTGCCAAGTGGGGGTGGGTGGTGGGTAAACCCCCGCTTTGGAGGCCCGATTTCCGCGGCGGCAGAATCGGGCCCCGGGGGGAACTCCGCCCCTGAAGCGCAGCGTGGTTGCATCACCTCCGACGATCGGGGCCATGCCCCCAACATGAGCGACGTAGCGCGTAACTTCCTGTGATGTGTTGGTGGCATGCGCGCGCGCAATGCGCGCACACGCACATCCCTGGACCCCGGCGAGGCTCCCCCGCCACCAAGGTAAGTAGACTTGGCAAACCTACTTCTGCTCCATATGCTTATCTAATTCCTTCTTGAAGCTGTCTATGTGTTAATCACTCTTTGGGTGAATTCCATGTGTTAATCAGTCTTTGGGTGAAGAAGTACTTCCTTTTATCTGTTCTAACCGGACTGCTCAGCAATTTCATTGAGTGCCCATGAGTTCTTGTATTGTGAGAAAGGGAGAAAAGTACTTCTTTCTCAACCTGCTGTCCCATGCATAGTCTTATAAACCTCGATCATGTCACCCCTCAGCCATCGTTTCTCCAAGCTACAGAGCCCCAAGAGTTTTAACCTTTCTTCATAGGGAAAGTGTTCCAACCCTTTTATCATTCTAGTTGCCCTTTTCTGCACTTTTTCCAATGCTATAATATCCTTTTTGAGGTGTGGTGACCAGAACTGTACACAGTACTCCAAATGAGGTTGCACCATTGATCTATACAGGGGCATTATGATACTGGCTGATTTGTTTTCAATTCCCTTCCTAATAACCCCCAGCATAGTGTTAGCCTTTTTTATTGCAGTTGCACACTGTCTAGATATTTTCATTGAGTTATCTACTACGACTCCAAGATCTCTCTCTTGGTTAGTCTCTGCCAGTTTGGACCCCTTCAACGTGTATTTATAGTTAGGATTTTTTGCTCCAATGTGCATCACTTTGCACTTGGCCACACTGAACCCCATTTGCCATGTTGACGCCCACTCACCCATCCTCGATAGATCCCTTTGGAGTGCCTCACAATCCTCCCTGGTTCTCACCACCCTGAACAACTTCGGGTCATCTGCAAATTTAGCCACTTCACTGCTTACTCCCCACTCCAAATCATTAATAAACAAGTTAAAAAGCATCGGACCGAGTGCTGATCCCTGTGGTACCCCACTGCTTACCACCCTCCACTGAGAAAATGTCCCATTTATACTCACTCTCTGTTTCCTATTAATTAGCCAGTTTTTGATCCACAACAGGACTTGTGAAATCATCTTTATAATGTTTATATCTCTGGTACCTCATGTTACATTTTATGGCACACATGACCTGGCCTGACAAAGTGACATTTATGTCAGATCCAGCCCTCATAACAAATGAGTTCGACACCCCTGATCTAGGTGATATCATAGTTAATGAATTCTACTCTAGTATTTTCTGTCTTGCTTTTATTCTTTTCAAATCTGATTTATGGTGATTTTTTTTAAAAAAAATTAGAATACAATAGCAATGCCACCTGTCTGTATATGGACAGTCAAAGTGCTACTGACGCACCCTATGCTGACTGTTCCTTTAAATACACTTGCCTCTGTCAGTGCTTCAGCTTTCCTGAATGAAGCCTTGACCTGCAGGAGGCTTGAATTATTCATTTCCCCCCATTTGCAACAACTTTGATTAAAACAACAACAAATGATCAAGGATAATTATTGCACCATTATGACAGTTCTATGACCAAAAAAAATTAAAAATAAGGAACACTTTACAAATGTAGTAATTATATCTTGCCTATCCTTAATAACCCCCTTCCCCCAATGATTCAGAAAACATTCAGGTTTTGCCAAAGAACTGCAAGTTAACAAACAGTAACTAAACACCACAGAGAACTTGGAACTCCTTGAAAATCAGGGAGGCAATAAGGATTTAAGGAAGGGTGTAAATGGGAAGAAATCTTTCCCCCGTCTCAGTTATTTCCTGCATGATCTTCCATAAATATATGGAAAAGTATTTGGTTGCCTCTGGGAAATGCTAATATACTCTTGAAACAAATGCCAGTTTAAGGTTGCCAGGTCCTGGCAACCAGCAGGGCATGGAGGGGGAACTCATCAGGAGAAAGAGAAAGGCCCAGGCCATGTTGCCAGCATTGCACAGGAAGTGATGTAATCATGCAGTCAAGGCATCTCAATCGTGCTGCTATAACACTGAAGTGTTATCCTGGTTTACCTCTATAGCACTCAGCTTAGAACATTAAAAATAAAGTCAGAGGAAGTTTGTGCGGTGAAAAAGGGTGGGAAGCAGCACTGTAGAAAGCACTATGGACATTTTAAACAGCACACCACAGCAATTCGAAAGCGCAACAAAGGGGTAGAAAATGGAAGAAAGCAGTTTCCCTCAAAAACAGCTCAACCATGCTTCGCTAACCCAACGCAAGCAGGTTTGTATGAACAAGTAAATAAATCCCACTAGCAGCTGGTTACTAAAACGGGCCTGTCTAAAATGACAGGAAAAGCCATTAGCAACCAGTTACTAAAACAGAATAGAAAGGCAGTTTGGAAAGGGCTTATTTCTCTCAAGGCCCAGCCTCCTTGGTGGTGATTGGCCTTACTTTTCCCTCCAATTGCACCCCAGTCTAATTACAAGGCTCAGAGTGTGCCTAGGAAATGTAGATCTCTTCTGGTTTCAGCATTTGCCATGGCAGCTGCTTTCTCCCAGAGCTCCGGAAGATGGCCATCAGAGCTTGCGGTTGGGGAAGGGGGCACAATTGTCTGCGCCACCCCCGGAGCCCTCGCATTGGGCTCCCAGCTATGGGGTGCTAGAGAGTCCTTCCTCTGGCGACCCTGCCGGCGAAGGGGAGCTACTCCATGCCCCGAAGGTCCCAATGTGGAGCGTCCTGAATGGGAACTAAAAATCGCACACCGGAGCAAGCATTCGGTGGCCAAGCGAACAGAAAACAAAAGCGGATCTATCGTTGAAATATGAGTTAATGTCTAAGCGAGAAACGCTGAAGAACTACCCGAAAACCTCCCCTTTGAAAGCGAGGGGGGGAGGGAACTCTCCCCCGCTAAGAAAAACTAAGCGAACTTTGAGCTACCACGAAAAGGGGGGTGGGCTAATGAAGCAAGACGGACTGAAATAAAAAATATTTAAGAACTTACCAGGCTGATTTAAGAGTACCAGAGACTGTGATAACTTTTATAAAAAGTAAACAATTCACAAACATGGTGCCCACAAGGAGGGATGAGAAAGATAAGCAAGTGAAACCTAAGCTTCTTGCCGGAAATGCCAGCCCAGCAAGTTCTGTGCCTAGACAGGACACAACTACAGAGCTGCAAAGGATGCTGGCTGAAACATTGCACCCCCTGTTGGAACAAGTCACAGCACTGCACCATAAGTTCGATGCACAGCAAACTCAATTAAATGAGAGGCAAAAAACCAGAAAAAACTGAGCAAGAGCTGAAAGACGCTCAAAAAACAACTGCAGGCAATGGAGAAAAAGAGACTAACGGAGGAGTCTCATTTGCTACAGCTACAAATGGAAACAGCAAGCTATGCTCTAAGATTTCAAGGTGTTCCGGAAGAGAAGGGAGAAAATCTGAAGCAGACTATGTGCAATGCTTTAGGCCCTATGGCAGATATATTACAAAGCAAAATCGATACGATCTATAGGTTGTATTCAGAATTTCCAAGAAAGAATAATCTGCCAGGGGAAGTCATGATAAGATTCTCCAGAAGACAAGTGAGAGACCAAATTCTCAAAGCGACAAATGGAACTACCCTGAAAATCAAGGACAAAGAAATAAAAGTGTTGAAGGACATTCCGTTTGAAATAAGAAGAAAATATAGAGACTTGGTTTTATATCTACAGAATAACAACATTCTCTACAGATGGATTGTACCCGAAGGCATAATCTTCAAATTTATGGACAAGAAAGAAAAAATTGACTCTGTTGAAAAGGCACGTGAATTTTTGCATCAACATAGTCATCCAGCAGGAGAGTAAGAAAATGAAAAAGACGACAGCACCAAAGAAAGTGAAGAAGAGGGAGCAGTGGCATCTTCTGACGAGAACTCAGACTCTAAACTGGGGGCGGCAGCCCAAAAGACAAGCTACCATTTGAGAAAGAAAAAGGATAAAAGATGAGATGTTATTGCACTCTGGAATCTCTTACAATGTTTTGTTATAATTATTTCTTATTTTGCTCTTTATGAAGTCAGATATTGTGGAGTTTAAATTTTTACTTTAGTTTAAATAGATTATTAGATGACCACATTCAATGAACTTGAATTGAATGTTGAGCTAAAAGCTAATTTGTTAAGCAGTATGTATGACCACCATCTCTTGGGTTTTTAGTGGGTTTTCTTTACTTTCTCCTATAGTTTGTAGATCCCCTTCCTAATTTCATTATAGTTTATAGAAAATGCAATAAAAAAGCCCTTTTGGGGGCAAAAAAAGAGAAGGAAATGTAGACCTGTTACAAACTTTACACAAGGCCTCAGAGGTTTCCTTGAGGCATGCAGGCTGCTTACTCTTTAGCCTGAAGGCCTAGGATCATAACAACATCTATCTGCCAATCTTGATATAGAAAAGAAATCTGGAGAAGCAATTCTGTTGGTTGTAAACATTTTGGCTATGTGGATTTCTGTTATCCAGCAGGGGACAGATTTTGATAGATAGGGATTCTAGAAAATTTATGATTCTTAGCAGCAAGCAGTAATATTAGCCTAACACAGTCATCCGCTAATCCTCTTCCATTCCTTTCTGACTTTCAGTCTGAGTCATTACCTTGGTAACAAATGAAACACTTTTGTGTTTTGCAAGTCAGTGCTTCATATCTGAAAAACCAGAGAAACCTGCTCTTAAGATTTCACTGTTCTAGTTACTTTGTCCCCTCTCCTTGCTGGCTTGCTGACTTGATCTCCTATGTAATCTCAAATCGATTCACATGAGCATTTATGAGTGCTGTGATATGGGCTCTCATATGAGCATTGGGTGAGGAAACTGATTGCTTTGTCATTTATTCAGATTACAAAGCCACGGAATAATATAAACTGCTTGCTCTTGTTTGGGTTGTCAGTCTCATGACACTTTTATGCCAAATCTGGTTCTGTGATTCAAAGCATTATTATTGCGGCATGGGACACTGTCATGATCTGTGTAGGCCCTAAGAGACCAGTGTGGGAGTGGAAAGTAGACAGCCTACAATCCTCATAAGGCTTAGAAACAGTTGTAGCCAATCGATGTCCAGGGATTGTGTGCGGGAATGGAACTTAAGCTTTGTGGGCCATGAAACTGTGTTCTTTGTTCTTCTGCAGTCTTGCCTCACATAGAGTAAAACTGAGGGGACTGGTCTGAGAGAAAGATCCCTCACTTGGGACAGAGTGAGTACAGGCAGGAGGCCTGGTATAAGAAGTTTGTGGGCCTTGAAATAGTAACTAGTTAAGTGAAATAGGTAGTCGTGTTAGAGTTGTTTATTTTGCCTTTAAACACTGTTATATATTTTAAAGTACCTTGTCTTGTTTTCCTTGCCCCAGTACTGTGTTAATAAACCATTTGTTTAAGTGTTCTCTGCCTGGTCATCACGCCTATGTTCTCGGCTTAAAAAGGGGATTTTGGGATGGGCTTGGGAGGGTACTCTGGGCCTTCTCAAGGGACCCGAAGTCCAGAGTGGTGGCAGCTGAAGGTGGCAACCTGCTGGGGTCATGACAGACACTCTAGGACCTTCCTGAAAACCACAGAGTTTGGGGAGAAACCTAGAGAGCCTCACAATGTGGTGACATCACTTGTGCACCCAGAAGTGACACTGAGGCATCACAGGACAACTCTCCCCCATTTTTCTCTGGCTGCCTGTGAAGAAATGCAATTTGGGGTGGAGGTCTGAACTTTCACCAGAAGTTTTAAAAAGTTTTTCTCTCTGGGCAGAGAACAGGCAGGAAGGGGGAAGTCAGTTTAGTGGCCTTCCAGCCTCACCCCAGCTACCTCTTAAGAAATGCTAATAGGTCTAGTTAGAGATAATAGGGTCCTGTTCACACTAGGCGATTTGGGCCGGGAGCGGGACAGTTCAGGGGCGGAGCAAACCGGCGCTCTGCCCCAACTTGCACCCCCCTACCGTGTTGGTTCATCGGGACGCTGCACAGCAAGCCGGGCGTTTGATTGCCGGCGCTTCCTTGCGCCGGCTCATCCCCGGCGCCTAGCCGAACTGCGCATGCTCGGACATGCGCAGTTCGGCAGGCTCCCCGTCAGGGCCGTGTTTTCTCCCCGGCGTCTGATCGTGCCGGGGAGAAAAGGCGGCGCGGCCAGGGGATCCGTGGGATCCCGCCGCGCCGTTTCAACTTTGGCGCGGCTTTTAAAAGCCACGCTTTTTGGCGGCTTTTCCCCTGCCGTGTGGTAGGGGCCTAGGATGGTCCAATCCCTTCTCCCCCCCCCCCCACAAGCAGGGAACAGAGATTTGGAGGAACTGAAACTAGAAAGACTTCAGGAAGAAACTCCTGGAGACTTCAGGAAAAGCTTCCTTGACCCAGCCTGACATGGTCAATGGATGGAGAAAGAGAGATGATAAAATTCCTGGGAGCAAGGAGGCAGCGCTCATTGGTGCTGAGTCCATCAGAGCAGACAGAGCCCTTAACTGAGGTCTGGAGGAGGCAGCCATTGCCATGTGCTGGCCTACACACCTGAAGGGGGCTTGAAGGTAATAGGCGCTCCTGTAAAAATCTGTAACTTTCTAGGAGCCTGTCTTATATATAACATCTGATAGAGTATGTGTAGAGGGCTGGACTGTGGAACTGCATCTGTCCCTTTTCTTTTGAACCCCCTGCTCAACCTGGGCTGTGGTCACACACACTAAATAATCCACTTTCAATCCACTTTCACTGCACTTTCCAACTGGATTTTGCTAGTTCACACAAGTAAAATCCAGTTGGAAAGTGCCCTGAAAGTGGATTGAAAGTGGATTATTTAGTGTGTGACCGCAGCCCTTGTACTGTGCTAAAAGTATCCTTATGAGCATTTTCTTTTTAATAAATACTTTGCAACTTTTGATCCTGGTAGTAGTTCTCTGTGCCACATAGACCTCCACCATCTTGGACATGCTATTTTAAAAGGAACACCACAGGGAAGGGGAGGGCAGTTAGTTGGCAAGTGGCTACTCTCCCAGTGGCCCACAAGGCAGTAAGCTGTCCCCTTGGTAACCAGGTGCTGGGTTGCAGGAGACGCAGACGCAAGGCCTCAGAACTTGGAAGGGAAGCTGGGAGTCCTGACCCTCCCAGTGGGGAATTCCTACAAAGGTCGGGTGGTGGTGGTGGTTAAACACACAGAGAGAAAAGCCACTCCCAGTGTTGGGAAAACCTGTGGGGGTAGGGTAGAGCAGGTCAGAGCAAGTCAGAGCAGGACTGTTCAGCCACACTGCCTTACTGAGTAGCAGCTGGTGACCAAAGCCAAAGCCCACCAAAGCATGCAACTTGGCTTCGCTATTACAGAGGGAGACCCATGTACACCACTGAACTCCTTGGAGGAATGATGGGATAAACACAGGATTACTCTTCTGAAACCAAAACAATAAAGATATTTGTGGTACCTTAATGACTAATGGATCTATGGTGGCAGAGCTACTTTGGTAGATGCTGCTACTTGGTCCACATTTGAAATGTCAATGCATAGCAGGTGGCTCAAAATGACAGCTTCATGTTGGGTTCTGCATGGACTACTAGTTAGAGAAGCTACAATTTGGAGGAAGAGGTTGTATGCATGTAAGAGCTAAATTATGTACGAGGGGGGCCATGTTCACATATAAAGTGAGGGGTGGGATTATTTAAAGGGAGTGTGTGAAAAAGGACACTGAACTCTCCCCCCTGCACCATAGTTCCCTCAAATAGATTTTCTTCCAGCCATTTGTATCCCTTTCTGTTTCCAAATGTGAGAAAGGAATGGATGAAATAACTTATCTGTATGAATTAAGGTGCAGAAGGGTCAATACCCCTATTCCATTCACTCCTGTTAGATATTCACTCCCATTTTATATGTGAATGGGGCAGTCCCATGAAAAACGCTGTCCTTCAGTATTACATCTAGTTTGGCTGTAAGTTGCTTTAAGCTGTTCTCTTTATGCAGCTCAACAAAGAATCATTGCTCTGTTATTGGAAAGAAAAAGCTTGCACAAAAGCCTCTGCACCCAGCCCAAAATAACCAATGTGCAGCTGCTCCCCAAATTACTATTTTGATTTTATTTTGCACTACTCTACAGTACAGACAGGTATTACAATTCTGGGGAAGAAGCCAATTTCAATGTCTGAGAGCATGTTTCTATCTTGCTTCCAGCTGTTTTCTTTTTTGTACCTTCCTCATTGCACTCCAAATCCCAGAAAACCTTGATGGCATGATAGAGGCTAAAAAAAATCGGAACAATGTAAATGGCAGTCTATATGGAAAGCTCTTTATGTGATCTGTCTAACCAGCACCCCATGGTGTAGTGATTAAGATACCAAAATAGGATCTGGGAGGCCTGGTTCACATCCCCACACTGCCATGGAAGCTTGCTGGTTGACCTTAAACCAATCACTCACTCTCAGCCTAACGCAATTCATAGGATTGTTGTGAGGATAAAATGAAGGATGTGAGGACATAATGTGGATCCCCATTGGGGAGAAAAGCAGGGTATAAATGTCTACATCAAAAACATGTATCTGTAGTGTTTTTTTTTACAATACCTGTAAGCCCCCTCTTATAGTAAGCGTTTGCATTGGCATGGTCTTAGAGTAGAGCTTTTTTACATATGGATTATAGCTAGGTGGCAACTGGGGGGGGGAGAGATTAAATGAAATTGGGAAACTGAGTAACTAGGGCCTCGGTCACACAGCAGGATTTGCCCCGCGAAACGGATAGGTTGAGGGCGCATCAAACGGGCGCGATCATACCGCAACATCTAGGAAGTGTCACGCACCCATCCCTGATTTGTCCTTTTGGCCCGAAAACGTGCATTGAAAAGGTACCGGCAACAGAGCACTACCTTCCGGATGACACGTGGCAACTCCAGGCGTTTGATTGGGGAAGCGCTGGTAGCCTGTCGCAGCCAGTGCCGTTCCCCATCCCACGCATGCACACAAGCGCGCAGCGTCTGCTTTGCTGCGCTACGTCTGATCGCCTGCCGAAGGCCGCATGGAGCCACGGGGGTGCGTCTGATCACGCTACTGCGGTTCTTTTTGCTCCAGCTCTAATTTGCCTCCCTTCAGCAGCGCAGTATCCCGGTACATTGGACCTACCTGAAGGTTCTTTCTCTTCAGTGGGGGAGAAGTCATCCAGGAACTGGTTAGGTCACGCCTCTGCTCGTTCGATAGGCTATGCAAATTTCTTTTGTTGTGTGGCTCCTACTGGAGTGGCCTAGGCTGACCTCTCCGGTCATGTCCAAGCCCTGTTCAGGAAAGTATTCCTCCTGTCTTTATGCCTTCATTGCCATTTCCTGGCAGCTACGTGGTGTTTCATTACTGTCCTCCGGCCAGTAGCACCCTGGCCCTGTATCTTGAAGCCTGATCGGGTGGGATGTGGATGACTTCTCCCCCACTGAAGAGAAAGAACCTTCAGATAGGTCCAATGTACCGTTCTCCTTCAGTGGGCGTAAGTCATCCAGGAACTGGTTAGCTGTACCCAAGCTGTTGTTCTAGGGTGGGTGATTGGTAAAGTCCCCTTTAGTTGTAAGTTATGGTTCCACCACTTGTTGTAAGACTCTTCGGCCAAACGCTGCCTCCGCCAAGGCCGCTTGGTCCATTCTGTAGTGTCTCACAAATGTGGAGGAGGACGCCCAGGTGGCCGCCCTGCAAATCTCCTCGACTGTGGCCCGTGTAGAGAAGGCAGTGGTTGTTGCTGCTGCCCTTGAAGAATGTGCAGTGAGCTGGCCTGGAGGTGAGAGTCCCTGAACCTCAGAGGCTTTCGAAACGCACTGTCTAATCCAGTAGGCCAACGTGGCCTTGGAGGCCTTCTTTCCTTGATTTGGGACACTATATGCCATGAATAGAGCGTCTGCCAGTCGAAAGGTGGCCGTCCTGTCAATGTACGTACATAGAGCCCTACGCACATCCAACTTGTGCCAGGTTTTTACTTTAGGGTGCGTTGGATTTGGGCAGAACGAAGGTAATGTAATCGGTTGGTTGAGGTGGAAAGCAGAATTGACCTTGGGAATGAAGGATGGGTCCATACGCAAGGACATGGAGTCTTTCTGGAAGATGCAAAGCTCCTTTCTCGCTGAGAGGGTGGCCAGCTCGGATATCCACCTGGCTGTAGTCACTGCGATAAGAAAGACGACTTTCCATGACAAGAGGTGGAGTTCGGTCCTCCTGAGAGGTTCGAACGGAGGCTTTGTCAAGGCGGAGAGGCGGAGCCAGGACGACGCGCGAGCGTGGCGGCGCAGGCGGGGCGGAGCTGCGAGGACAGAGCCAAGGCAGCACCGGAGCATACCGCGCACCAGAGGGCCCAGCCAACCCACCGCTGAAAGATCGCCAGGAAGGAGCCAAAAGCCGAAGCTGAAGACGACGGAGCCGACCCGAGAAAGAAACCCCTCCACTGGGTGCCAGTAGGGATGTCCCCACCCCTAAGAATTGTGGCCATAGGTTATGGATAACGAGTAACTGTAGCCGCTCAGAGACCCCTTCAGGGGTTAGAGCGGGGTAGTAAGTCGAAGGAATAAATAAATAATAAATAAATAAGGCGCCTAAGACCTTGTGAAGACTCCACGTTGGGAATCTGTGCCGGACTGGAGGAGCCAGCTGCGTTACCCCTTTTATAAACTTCTTGACATAGGTGCTCGTGGACACCTTCCGCCTGTATGGCTGCCACTTGTCGTTTCAGTGTGTTCGGCCTAAGTCCTTTTTTCCACCCTTCAGAAAAAAAAACAGTATGACTTCCTTGTCCATGGCATGCAGACGGCGTATGCCCTGTGCCACCGCTCAGCTTGCGAACATTCTCCATGTACGGCTGTATATGCGGTGAGTAGAAGGCCTCCTGGCTTGCAGCATGACTTCGACCACCTCTCTGGGAAAGCCCTGGGTCGTTAGTCATGCACGTTCAATTTCCATGTAGTCAGCTGCAGCTACTTTGGGTCTGGGTGCAGAATGGGCCCCTGCTGAAGCAGATCCCGTCTTGGAGGCAACGTCCATGGGTCTTCGGACGACAGCTGAACCAGATCCGAGAACCACGGTTGCCTTGGCCAGTGAGGTGCGATGAGCACCACTATGGCTCTCTTTTTTCTTGGTACCTGGATATGAACCATTCCACCTGGTGATTTTGTGAAGTCGCTAGTAGGTCCATTACTGGCCTCCCGAATCGTCTTGTGAGTTGAACGAAGACCTCCTTGTTCAGTGCCCATTCGCCCGGGTCCAGATCCTCCCTGCTTAGCCAGTCGGCCTGTAGGTTGGAGAGGCCTTTCAGGTGTTCCGCTTTTAAGCTCGCAGTATGCCGTTCTGCCCATTGCAGAAGTACCCTGGCTTCGCGGAAGAGAGACTTCGACCTGGTTCCTCCCTGTCTGTTGATGTGCGCTTTTGTCAACATGTTGTCGGTGCGCACCAGCACGTGCTGGTTCAGAAGCGCAGGAAGCGCCTGGAGGATGGGTGTATAGGGATATGCAAGTACGCCTCCTTGAGGTCCATAGAGGTCAGAAAGTCGCCCCGCTGTAAGGCTTGTACGATGTGGCGGAGGGATTCCATCCGGAACTTCCTGTGTGCCACCCATCTATTTAGACCTCTCAGGTTCAGGATCATTCTCCAATCCCCTGACTTCTTTGGTACAATGAACAAAACCGAGTACACTCCCCGGAAGCGTTCCCCTATGGGTACCACCTCTATGGCCCCAATCTCTAGGAGGTGTGTGACTGCAGTCTGCAGCTGTTGCAGTCATTCCTTGTTCCTTGGAGCCAGAGATGGGTGGAAGCTGTTGGGGGGCCTGCCAGTGAACTCTATCCTGTAGCCCTGGGAGATGATCTCTCGCACCCAGTGGTCCGTGGTCTGGCTCCAGGTTTGTGCGAAGGCCTGGAGCCGGCCCCCTATCAGGTAGTCATGCCGATTGCTTTTTGGGAGGGGCACCTTTGTCCATTCTGTAGGCAGCCGCGCGTTTTGGATTGGGTCTTGCACATACTTGAAGGATTTGAAGGGCCTGTGGTCCCTGTCCATGGCTTTGGTTGTATGGGCCTCGAAAGGAAAAAGACGTCCTCCCCTTGGTGCCTCGCTCATGTCGATAGGATGACGGCATGGCCTTCACCTTGGTCTCCACAAGCACCTTGTCTAGATTTGATTCACCAAAGAGAAGTCTACCTGAAAACTTCTCTGTAGCCAGGTTGCTTTTTGAAAGTATGTCTACTTTCCAATGCTTGAGCCAAATGTTGCAACGTATGTTGATATTAGCAGCCTGAGCCCTGGAACTGGATGTTGTCCTGGGAGGCATCAGCTGCAAATTCTGCCGCTCACTTCATTTTTAGTAATGTTCTCCTCAATGTCAGAGGATCGATGTCCGGGTTCTGTAAGAGATTGTCAGCCCAAATAGCGATGGCCCTGGTGAAGTTGGACAGTGTTGCGGTGGAGCGTATTGCCAGTGACATGGCCCCGTGCGCCTTCTTCAGGGCGGTTTCATTCTTTCTGTCCATTGCGTCCTTAAGGGCATTTCCCCCAACTTTTGGAAGCACTGCCCCCGAGTGTAGAGCCACCACTGGAGCATCGATCAATGGCACCTTTAGGTCTTCCATTGTTTCCTCAGGTAACGTGTAAAACCGCCTAGCCACGGACAATAGGGAATTTCCCCCACCGGGGTTGGCCCACTCTTCCCATATGACGTCCTCAAAGTAATCAGGAAATGGTGAGAAGGTTTGGACCTTAACAGGCTTTTTGAACCCTCTGGGGTCCAGCTTAGCTGAAGCTGAGGACCTTGGCTTTTCCGTCACTTCCATCTGGTAGTTGAAGGTGTAAATGACCTTAGTTAAAAGTCATTGGAAGTGTTCGCTTTGAAAAAGACGTGAGGAAGTGAGTTTAACCTCCGCTTCATCCCCAGACCATTCCCCTTCTTCTTTATCGTTGGTGCCAAAGGATGTGATGGTGGACGCCTGTTCAGAGCTGAGGCTCTTCAGGAGCTCCCTCCTTGGTATACCGGCGGGCTGGGGCTGTGCCCGAGACCCGGCCCCTATTGCCTGCTCCATCTCCCCTTCTGTCTCTGAGTCTCCTGGAGCCTCATGTTGGATACAAGATCTGTGCACCCGCGGCCTTTTTGTTGGATCCAGGGACCTGGAGCCCGACGAGAAGTGGCGGGTCTGGGAACGGTGACGCTTTCCTCCCCTGGAGGAACCCCTCCCCCTGTTTTCCTGGCTCCCCTGCATTGCTGAGAGCTGGGCTGCCTCCCCTCCCCTTTGAGTCTCTGGGTTGAGGGACCAGCATGGTGCAGGGCAGGGTCCCCCGTAGTGGCCACATCCAAGGAGACCTGGCAGGAAAAGGTTGGGGACTGAAGAAACACGGCCCCGCAACCCCCGCCCCCTGCGCGGGCGGGGGACAGGACAGCTGGGGAGGCTGCAGGGATTGGGGACCAATCTGCGGTTGCAGCAGTTGTGGTAGTGCCGGGTGCCCAAAGGCCGGCAGCGGCCATGTTCCCAGCGCTGGCAGGGTTCCCCACAACATGAAGCTTGGGGTTGGTGCCGGGCTTGGAGCTGGTGTGGGACGCAGAGGTAGGTTTTGCTCCAGCACCTCTCCACGTGGGCAAGCTCCCGTCGCCCCCCCTCGGAACGGACTCACCAGGAGGGCTCGCCAGCCCTGCAGTTTTCCCACGGTGGTTCCTCCTTCCCGCTCCACTGGCCGCCGCACCAGCCGCTTTTGCAGTCGTCTTCTTTTTCTTGGCAAGCGGGGGAGAGGAGGAGCCCATTGGCTTCAACCGCTCTGATCCCCCTCGCCGCTGGTCGCCGCCGCCATTTTAAAGCGTGTGTGTGTGGGTGAGCGAGGACATGCCGGCTCTGTGCAATCAGCCGGCCCTACGCTGCTGGAGCACCCGTCCTCTGTTCGGTGCAGCAGCACGTCCTCCAGCCGCTGATCTCTCGGCAGCCCGACCCCCGGTACCTTGGGGGTACTGGTCTGCTGCTCCAAAGGGTGCTCCGTCACGGCCATTTTCCCTCCTCCCGGGACGTCGGGAGGTGGTGGGGGCCGAGTCGTGTTGACGTGTTGATGTCACTTCCAAGTGCGCATGGCATTGGGGTGGGGGGAATTTCCTTCTGGCAGGCTGGAGCCCACAAAAGCAGGGAATCCCCCAGGCCCACCTGGGAAATGGTATCCCTAATGAAAAAATATCCCAAGCTACTTCACTCTCCTGGCATCTTACCAAGTTTTATTCTGTCCTAGACACAGAACAGGGATGTGGAATGGTATAGTGTAGCTTGATCTCATCAGATCTTGCAAGCTAAGTGGGGCTGGTATTCAGATGGGAGATCACCAAGGAGGAGGACTCTGCAGAGAAACCACCTCTGCTTAATCATTTGCCTTGAAAACCCTACGGGGTCACCCCAAGTCGGTTGTGACTTGACGGCACTTAGCACACACTGACACAGAACACAGGTGCACTAGAAATGAAACTAACAGCTTAAGCATCACAGAGGTTAAGAAAATCCTATGAGTTAAATGCTTTTTTAAAAGCCTAAAACAGATCTTTTGGTGCTCTTTTCCTGGGTCTTCTAGGGGATGCACAAGCTACTCTACAGCACTTGGTGAGCTACTGGTACTTCACAAGCTACCTGTTGGAGAGCCCTAGGTTTACCAGATTGTGGGCAACCTCCCACCCCTGTTACCTCCTTCCCATTCTAGCAGTGGGAGAAAATATGGGGGAGGGGGATGACGTTGTGGCCGTAGCGACATCACTTCCAGCTGCTGTGGCTGTGATGCTCTAGGAACTTCCCCACTCTTGATAGTCTTTTACCACAGAGACTGGGGGGATGTTCCACAGTGTCATGCATCATGGGGATGTCACTCCTGTGTCTTGTAGTGATGTCATAATGATGTCACTGCATGACACTCCCCATCTACCACCCCCTGCATCCACAGGCCTGGCAACCCTAGAGACCCCAATTATAAGTAGTTAAGTAAGAAGATTTAAGGAGCTGCGGTGGCTCAAGTGGTTAAGACACTGAACTGCAGGCTGTGGAAGGTCAGTAGTTCAGCAGTTCAAGACCCGGGTGCCGCAAGATGGGGTGAGCTCCTGTCTCTAGTTCCAGCTCCTGCCAACCTAGCAGTCCGAAAGCAAGAAATTGCAAGTAGATAAATAGGTACCACTTCGGTGGGAAGGTAACAGTGTTCCGTGCACCTTGGTGTTTAGTCATGCCGGCCACATGACCACGGAAACGTCTTCGGACAGCGCTGGCTCTTCGGCTTTGAAATGGAGATGAGCACCGCAACCCTAGAGTCAGATTCGACTGGCTTTCGAGCAAAGGAACCTTTACCTTTACCTAAGAAGATTTATCCTGCATTCAAAGAGTGGAATATTTGTTCAGTGACAAGCAACATTATATTATAGTTCTGGTAGTTTTGAAAAAAACAACGCATTACTTCCCCCAAACATTAGATGGCTTTAAAAATAATCCTACTAAAAATATTTGTGATCACAAAAATTCAGAGAACTCAAACTCAATTGCCAGCTAGTAGAATTAAATTGACCTTTTGATTCATCTAGAATTCTGGTAATCTAATCTCATTCCATTTTCCAGAGGGCCATACTCAACCACGCAAACCTTCAAACTACATTATATTGAGATCAGAATAAAACATGTAAAATGAACAAATTGATGGTTTATTTAGGCAGCAGAATGTCACTTCTGCTACTTCTAGAATGTATGTTATATGCTTTTGGAATCTGATTCACTTGGATATTACTGTTCTTGAAGGGAACCCAATTTCCTTATTTACAAGGGTATGTTTTTGCCCCTTGCCCCATTTTTGATCCACTTCAGGGATGACAACTCTGGAAATTCCTGGAGATTTGTAAGAGGAACCTGGGGAGGGAGGAACCTTAGCTGGGTATAATGCCATATAGTCCACCCTCCAAAGTAGCCATTATCTCAAGTGAACTGAAGATCTGCTCTGGAGTTCAGCTGTAAATTCCAGCAGATCTCTGGCCACACCTGGGGGTTGGCAACCGCTGCTCCCTTAACTTCCTAATGCAAGGATAAACTTTGTCTACAGCCTTGCCCACATCTGTGCCTTGTTAAAATCTGTACCACTTAATTTAATCTGGGTCCATTTCTTCTAACTGAACAAAATGACTTAGACCAGTTTATAAACAGAAGATGGAATGTTTTCAGAGTTCAGATTACAATTTACCACAACCTATTGCTTGAGATGCTGCTCAGCAAACTACTTTTTCAATGCTCTAGTTGTCAAGCTTTCCCCATTTCTGTAAATTGCTTTCTAATTGCAGGCCACAGCAGTAACTTGCCAAAATGGGTTGTAGAGGGATTAGGACAGAAAAAAGTAGTGTTAGGATATGTATTGACAGAGCAAACCAACAGTGTTGATTCTGTAGCGAAGTATTTGTCAGCTTGGATGTACCATTCTTGTCACTAATATATCTCAGCAATCATGTGAGAAAGTGTGTATTAGGTGTGTCATTTCCCATCAGTCTTCTGCAGCACTAGAAAGCTAATAATGGCCAAAATGGTCCTCGTATTGATTGCTAGCACTGTGTCCTCATCAGTTGAATGAGAAAGGGGGGAAACTGGAATGTATTCTTGCTCTCCTGAGTAGAAAGAACCAACTGCTTCTGCTCAGGGTTGGGTAGATAACTTAGAAGTATTAGGCAAGCATGCCAGTTCATTAGGGAGGGGCTACAGCTCAGTGGCAAGAGCATCTGCTTTGCATGCAGAAGGTTCCAGGTTTAATTCCTGGCATCTCCAGCTAAAAGGGCCAGGTGGTAGGTAATGTGGAAGACCTGCACCTGAAACTCTGGAGAGCCATTGCCAGTCCAGTAGACAACACTGATTTTGCTGGACCAATGGTCTGATTCAGGGTAAGGCAGCGTCATATGTTCATAATTACTTTATCCTTATATTATCTTCCTCTGAACAGCTCTACATTGTTCCCAGGTATAGTAATAATAACTTTCATTTATTTGAAGCAATTATATATCCAGGGTGGCACAAAACAGAGATTTAAAAAACAAAACATAATACTCCCTGCCCCAAAACGAATAGGAAGAATACATAAAACCAGGAGCAAAGCACATTAGGACCAGCAACATTAAACATCGGTCACCAGTAGAAGCAGCCAAAATGTTTAGATGTTTAACTTCTAAACACACAAGGCCTGCAAGAAGTGAATAGTTTTCACCAGCTGCAAACCATCAGAATTGGGTTGGCTGAAGGTAGACTAGAGGGGGTTGTACAGCAGCATTATGCAGTTGTTGCAACTTTATCACCATCAGAAACAGATGGGGACACGCATCAGCAGTAGCCTTCTTGGAGATGGGAAGGTTGCCAGCCTCCAGGTGGGGCCTGGAGTTCTTCCAGAATTACAACTTATCTCCAGACTACAGAGATTGGTTTCCTGAAGGAAATGGGATCCTTGAAGGGTGGATTTTATGGCATCATATCCCCACTGAGCTCTCCCCCCTTTCCAAACTCCATCCCCCAAATTTCCACACATTTCCCAAACCAGAGTTGGCAACTCTAAAAGGGATGAAGGGGCTACCTGGAATTTTGAGAGTTGCGAGGAAGGGGTTTATGGCCATGTTGGACAGTTGTGGTCATTGTAAGGTAAAGGTAAAGGTTCCCTTGCTCGAAAGCCAATCGAATCTGACTCTAGGGTTGCGGTGCTCATCTCTGTTTCAAAGCCAAAGAGCCAGCGCTGTCCGAAGACATTTCCGTGGTCATGTGGCCGGCATGACTAAACACCAAGGCGCATGGAACGCTGTCATTGTAGCAAGCCACTTTTCCTTGGAATAGCATGATTAAAGTCTATTAGTATTAGGATCTATTACTAGGTTCTACACTGCTAGTTAGCAATTACATCTGCTGAAAATTAGTTTTGGTGGGGTGTATGGTGGGAATCTGGGGCATGGTCCAGCCTCCCCAACAGCCTGCTAGCAAATCTTGGCTCATGCCCTCCATCTTTGATTCACATTACCTTCCTCAGTTCTTTCCTAGTTACTGGCTACTGTGATCAGCGCAACCCTACTTACTGATAGCTAGCCCTAGTGTTTTCTCATACCAGAAACTGAAACTTCATATTCCCATGGTGGATAGAAGGTTGTCTCCGTCTCTGGACTGAGTACAAGTTATGATGAGTAGTAACTTGATTGTGATGATTCAGACATCTTAGTAAACTATAGTTATCACTGATCAGGAAGGGGAA
Source organism: Gekko japonicus (assembly GCF_001447785.1). Taxonomy (NCBI): domain Eukaryota; kingdom Metazoa; phylum Chordata; class Lepidosauria; order Squamata; family Gekkonidae; genus Gekko; species Gekko japonicus. Next base: position 304,822 of record NW_015167542.1, on the reverse strand, counting down.
AGGAGATTCACACAGTGTGGAGCAGGAGGGTGACAGAGCTCACAGGATGATGTTCCTGGCTGCAGGGCTGCGGAACAACACAGGACCCCTAAACCAAGATTCCGCCTGGAATCCTTTCACATTCAGAAGAGCAGATATACAATGCCTGATTAGAACAGGCATCCACCAGCAGCATCTTGTCCAGCTTTCCAGACCTATGTCCAGGTGTACAAAAGACTAAGACACCTTGCAATAAGAGTATTATTTGATTATTTGATCAAAGGATTTATTGGAGGGTGAAAACACAACTCTGTCAAAACATTATGGATGTTACCAAAACATGTAATTACCGAACTTGAAATATGACAGTAAGCATAGCTCATAATGCATTCTGCACATGTACAGAAGCTCTTTTTACACTGAAAGCCTCTTTAAAACTCTCGAGAGCCCCATCCCACACCCCAAGCATTATCCATTCACGCTCATAATTAGAGTGCCTTTTCTAGCTTGAGAAGGAAAAGGCTTGCTTATCTCTATAAGGTGCTAGTTTTTTATTCACCATTATTTCATGCCAAGAGAAATAAATGAATTTCCACCTGTGGCACCCAAAGCACACAGCTCTGTGGATTCCCGATACAGCTCTTTTTATTGTAACTGTAGTTCAGATAGGCCACAGAAACAGATGGTTTATCAAGATCCTGGCGTGCCACACACAATATGGCAGCGATACCACGCATAGCTTGGGGATTGTGGGTTGTACAAGTCTCATGTAAACAATAGCTGGTTGGTCCTTTTAGTATTCAAAAGTTAGTGGAGTATTGAAATATACACCAACACAGGTAATCTACAAAAGCTTGTCTGGAGGCTAATTGGGGGGGGGGAGGCAGAACAGGCAAATGCCATCTGTGCTTTCAAAAAAGGGAGTTGGGAGAGGTTTTTGAAAGAGACGAAGATATTACAACATAGTCAGTATATATAAAAGGAATTTATGTGAAGGTGGTAATATTCGAGTTGAATATATATTTATCACAGTGGGCTGAGCTATCTGCATCAGCTGTACTATGGGAAGAATACTGCTCGTGCACTGAGAGTCCAGAAATAGTCTGCTTTAAGAATTATTTTTTAAACGTCCAGGGAGTTTTGTGATCCTTTTGGGAGTGTAGCACTGATATTTTTCTTTTGGACTGACCCAGTTTGGGCTAATGTTTCTTGACCTATATAACCCTCACAACAACCCCAAACAGCTCTTTGAGGAAGGAAGAATAGAATGAATCAACCTACTTTTGATACAGGGAAATCTGTATAAACAAAAATAAAAGCAGATGACAAACTCAGCCTGCATCAGCAGCTGTACTCCCCTCCTTTTCTCTGATTCAAGATTGGCCTGTCTAAGAATGTTCTTATATAGTGCACATCGAAAGAATGGATTTAATGGTCTAAAGCATAAACTTCTGAATTATTTAAAATCCCTTGTGTTCTGCTCTTTCCAAATCCTTGATTCCTCTTGGTTAGATAAATGGTGTTCCCTGCAATTTACTTGCATATAGGAGGGAGGGGGGATTTTTGAAGAGACTGTTAAAAAGCAAAGTCTTGTTTCTTTGCCTAGGCTTAAGAGATCTAAACATGATTTTCTTCTGTTCACTTGATGATTGTCCTGATTTTTCCTGAGCACCAAACTTCTTCCTGTCCTGACAATCCAGCAGCATGCTGTACATTATTAAAGAATCTTTGTCTTTCATTTTAAGGTAACTGCACATCTATATAAAAAAGTTTAACTTCGTTATTTTTCTAACTGCAGCAACATTTCACACTCTTTCTTTCATCATCACTGTTTGAACACAAAACATTATATGAATTGCTTCATGTGCATTATCTGAGTAATTTTCCAACAGCCTTGTCAAAACAGGTTAGTATTATCTTCACACTGCGGAAAGGTAGTGTAGAATGAATCTATGGCATGGGTCCACAAAATGAAAAATTGGAAGCTTGCATACTTGCCTCCTCTTGTATGGGGCTCAGAAACAAATCATTTCCATGTCTGCAAAAATACTATGTTCACTGTTACATCCAGACAACATGTATGCCTTCCAAACTGGGATTAAAAACCATGGTTTGGAATCCGCGTTTAGATGGAAGAGCACAACAAGTTTGATGAAAGCCATCACAGACCCTCACATGTTTTTCCTGAGTGTCCCTCTCTTAAAAACCCTGGAGAACACTTCTCTTTTTTAATGGGTCAAGCCATAACATCAAATTGCAGTTTGCCATAAAAGCAGAACTTTTTTTTGTTTCTAGATAACTCTCAAGAAGATGAGGACGACTCATGCAATCTTGCAAATACCCAAGTCTCGTTCCCATAGTGTGAATCAGGCCTGACAGAAATGGCTTCCCTTGGGTCGTTTAACAGCACAATCTTTACAGCATTATACCCTTTTAAATCCACATGTCTTCTTAGGATTGCACTGTTATAGACTTCATGGCAAAGCTGAGATCTGAACCAGGGACTTTACAGCAGCTCATCATACTCTGACCATCTGCTGGGGAGTGGTGGTGGTGGGGTCACAAATAGGGCATGATGGCAAAATCTGTTCCCTCCGGGAGACTTCAGTAGCAGGTAGTCAGTGACACATTTCCTCTGATGCACACATCAGAATGATAACTGCCCATACATGTGCATTCTCTGTTGTGGCCTCATCCTTGTGGAATGGCCTGCCTGAGGCCAGGAAGGCTCCCATACTTTTAGCATTCCACAGAGAACAGAAATATCCAGGAGGGTATTTTTATCAGGGGAATAAGGCTGTAGTATGATGGAATGGTTCAGGAGGGTGCTTTTAGAAAGGGAACAGGACTGTGATATTTTTTACCTTGTTCTTAGCTGCATTGTCTTCTACATCTGTAATTCCATTTTCTCAGATGTTTAGGACATATGTTTGATATTCTTAAAAATCATTTGTAGTTTTTGTAATTTTTTACACCGTTAATCTGTTTGAGTCGAAGCAAGAAAGGTGGGCTATAAGCAAATGAAAGCAGATGGTATTAGCTACCAATAATTACCCATGTTAAGTAGTCTACAAAAGAGGAATATAGGTGGAATCTCCAGCCCTAATGGACAGCCTGCATTTAGTCTTGTATCCAAAAAACGTTTCAGCCTTAAACACTTACTCCTCTCTATACTGTAAAAAACAGGTTTATGACACTTTAAAGACTAACAACATCTTTATTTATTTATTTTTATTTTATTTTATTATATTTGTACCCCGCCCTCCCCGCGGGGTATACCCCTTACTCCAGCATAAACTTTAGTGAACTAGAAAACATTTAAGGTGTCACAAAACACTAACACAGCTATTCTTCTGGGAGTAACACCAATAGTGCACTATTGCTAAGGATGTAATAGGTAAAGGTTTCCCTTGCTCGAAAGCCAGTCGAGTTCGACTCTAGGGTTGCAGTGCTCATCTCCATTTCCAAGCCAAAGAGCCAGCGCTGTCCAAAGACATTTCCGTGGTCATGTGGCCGGCATGACTAGACACCAAGGCGTACGGAACGCTATTGCCTTCCCACTGAAGTGGTACCTATTTATCTACTTGCAATTTCTTGCTTTCGAGCTTTCAGTAGTATTTGCCAAACAATACATTTCCCCATGCTTGCTGTTGTTCTATGATGAGTGTTCACCATCATTATATGCTGACATTATCTGCTACTTACCCGAGAGAAATTGAAGGAACAAAGAGATTATGACAAAAGAAAACAGTAGTGATAAGCATCATGTCTTCACCCTAGCATTGCCAGCCCCCCCCCCCGGCCACAGGTGGGGGATTGGGGGGGTAGGGTTACCAAATCCAGGTTGGGAAACTCCTGGAGATTTGGGGATGGAGCCTGGGGAGGATAGGGACCACAAGGGGGGTACAATACCATACCCTCCAAGCATCCATTTTCACCAGGGGAACTGATCTCTGTAGTCTGGAGATGAGCTGTAATTCTGGGGGATCTCCAGGTTCCACCTGGAGGCTGGCATCCCTACCCTCTTGCACCCCCTCCCCTCCTTTGACTCTCCCTCATGAGCTACCAAGAGGGTCTGAAATACATGGTGTGGGAATGTTTCACCCCTTTCAAGGAAATCTTTCCCTCCCTAACTTCCCTCCCAAAGTTAGGAAGCTCCTTTTCTGTAAGCCACCACCAACACAGTCTGTATCTTTTTCTCCTTTCCCCTTTGCCACCCAGTGCACTGATTCAGCATAAAATAGGGTACAGTCTGTGTTTAGTGTGAGAACTAACCTCCTTCTGCCTCTTAGTCCATGATGTCCCTATTTATTTATTTATTATTTTAATTTATACCCTGCCCTCCCCGCAAGCAGGCTCAGGGGGGGTATGCATTTGGCTACGTCTTGGTATCCCTGCATAGTACAGGGACTATGAAGCAATGTAAGTGACAGGAAAAAAGCAGTCAGAGCACACCAAGGATATTACAGAGAAAAGATCTTTCATGACTGTCAGTTAACACTGCCATGTGTTAACGTGTGGAAGAATCGCTTATGAGCATCCCACAGATTGTAGCCAAGGTGGTGCAGCATGAGATCCGTCTCCAGCAATGGTGGCAACCACTGCAGTTTCAATGGGCGCTGCAAGCTGAAGTTCCTGCGGTGGAGCTACTCACGAGTAGCGATGAAGAAGACGAGCTAGCAGGGAAAGGGCAGGATCTGCTGTGAGTGGCACAGAGCAGCAGGTCCCTACTCCCGAGGCACCTAAGATGGTGAGCAATTATCCCCCCCTCTTCTTTGTGACTGTGACTATAATGAATCCCGAACTTGGGACTCATGTCCGGGTACGCGGCTTGATAGACTCTGGGTGTGGATGGGATTTAATAAACCCTTCCCTGGTTATGGGGCTGGGTGTCGAGGTAGTGAAATTCCAGGATCCCACTGATTTTACCCAGATGGATGGGTCTGCTATGAAAGAACCTTGCAAGTACGAGACTGTGCCGTTATGGGTTGGGGAGGGAGGCCACTGGGAACACCGATCATTTGTCATCACCCAAGCAGCGCGATTCCCCCTGGTGCTGGGCAGTCTGTGACTACACGACCCGTACATCCTGTGGGATGAAGGCAAGGTCCAATTCATCTCTCCCAACTGTCAGGCTCACGAGTGGTCTGCAGGGTGGGGGGGCCCTCCTCTAGATAAACCGGTACAAATGTGCCTAGCCAGGGAGGAGTTTGATACCATTCCCCCAGAGTATCGGGACTTGGCTTAAGTTTTTGAGGAGGAAGAAGCTGATGAATTGCCACCCCACTGGCACATGGATTGTGCTATAGAACTGATCCCTGGGCACAAGTTGCCTAAAGGAAAACTATATGTGATGACCCCCAGTGAGAAAGAGGAGTTGCAAAAGTTTATTGACAAGAATTTGGCTCGGGGATTCATTCGCCCTGCGTCTTCCCCATATGCGGCCCCCGTGCTTTTCAGGAAGAAAAAGGATGGGGGGTTGAGACTCTGCACCGACTATAGAGGCTTGAATGCGGTCTCCACTACGAATGCTTATCCCCTCCCCCTCATCAAAGATCTCTTGGCTGAGGCAGTCAAAAAGAAAATCTTTTCCAAGCTTGAACTCTGGGATGCGTATTTCAGGGTGAGGATTAAGGAGGGGAACGAGTATAAGACTGCATTTAACACTCCACTGGGCCAGTTTGAGTACCGGGTGATGCCTTTCGGTCTGCAAGGGGCCCCTAGGGTCTTCATGAACCTTATCAATGAAGTGTTGCACAAGCACCTGTTCAAATGAGTCATTGTTTATTTAGATGATATCGTGCTGTACTCCCCCGACAAATCATCCCACATGAAATTGATGCGTGATTGCACAAGCACAAACTGTTTGCCAAACTCTCAAAGTGTGAGTTCCATGGTACCGAGATAGATTTCCTCGACTATCACATCTCCCCTAGGGGGTTGGAGATGGACCCAGCCAAGGTGCAGGATGTACTGGGATGGGAGCCACCTCGCACCCGGAGGCAGCTTCAAGCATTCCTCGGGTTCACCAATTTTTACAGAATTTTTCTCGCCAATTTTGCTCAGGTGAGCTTACCGCTCACAGATTTGTTAATAATGAAAGGAAAGTGACTCGAGAGTACTCAGCTGGGTGCCAAGCTGACGTGGTCGGCCGAATGCCAGGAGGTGTTTGATCGTTTGAAGGCTCTGTTCACGTCTGAACCAATGTTAGCACACCCCAACGAAAATGGAAAAAAAATTATTGTGCAAGTTGATGCGTCAGATGTCGTCATAGGCAGCACCATCTTGCAAGAAGGGGGGATGGGAGATTGCACCCCCTTGCATATGTCTCCCATAAGTTCAATGACACTGAGCACAATTGGTTGGTGTGGGACAAGGAAGCGGGGGCGATTAAGTTGGCCCTCTTGACCTGGCGCCACTGGTTGGAGGGGGAGTGGGTGGCTTTGAAGTCTGGACCGATCATAAGAACTTGGAGGTATTGCGGATGCCCCGCAACCTTAACACTAAGCAGGTGCGGTCAGTGTTCCTCTAAGCTGAGTTAGTGTGAGCTAGCTCACAGTTTTTTAGCCTCCAGCTCACACATTTTTGTCTCAGCTCAGGAAGGATGGCTCCAGAACACACTAATTTATGCAGTAGCCAAATCACATGCTCACAACTTTAATGCCGGTAGCTCACAAAGTAGAATTTTTGCTCACAGGACTCTACAGCTTAGAGGGAACATTGGTTGCGGTGGGCAGATTTCTTTTCCAAGTTCAATTTCACCTTCCACCATTTCCCGGGCAAAGCCAACTCACTGGCGGATGCATTGTCCCGCCTATCTCAACATGACAGTTAGCGTGAGGGCATGCTGGACTCAATGTTCACTCCCTGCCAGTTGGGGGGGCGATCTTTTATTTATTATCAAATTTATACCCTGCCCTCCCCGCAAAGCGGGCTCTTAACTCGCAGCCAGGCGAAAGCCTCGCCCCCTGTGGTAGAAGGGGGTTGGGAAAAGAAGTTCACCTCTGCCCTCTCGGACTCAGATCAGAAAGAGCTTGAAAGGGAGGAGGAAGTTGAAGAGAGTCTGGTGCCAGCATTTGCGGGACGCCTGGCCACTTCTGTGTAAAACTTTACATAAGGCAAAAGACACATAAACTGCAAGCTGACGAAAAACGGTCTGAGGGTTGGAATGTCCAGTCAGGGGAATGAAACGGATGAAGATTTGCTTCTCTGGCAAGGCCCCACGGTTAAAGACGTGTAGCAAAATGAGCTAAGTAAAACTGGTAGGTATTAATTTATTTCCAACCAAATGTACCAAGAAAGACACTAGAGAGGTCCCTTCCAAAATGACCCACAGTCTAATAGGTGTGACTTATAAGGCAAAGGAGGGGCAGCACTGGGAAGAGGGAAACTGGGCATCTTCAGAGGTCAGGTAGGACCCCCCCCCCCCCCCCCCCCCGATGGTGCAAGGCAAACCGCATTTGGAGTTGCTGATATATTAGACTCTAAACTTAAACGTAATAAGTTGTACTATTTGGTGGAATGGGTTGATTTTGGACTGCAACATCGTGAATGGGTGGAGGTGGACCACATTAAAGCCCCTCGGCTTTTGCATGAGTTCCATCTTCGTTTCCCGCAGAAACCGGGGGGAATGGTTTTGGGAGGGCAGGATGTCAGTTAACACTGCCATGTCTTTGGAATGTGTGGGGTGATCATCCTTCCTGGTACACTAACGATGTCTCCTGTCTGGGTTGTTATCTGTGTATGCTTTTCTGACCTTGGGAACAAACGGCTCCTATTTTCGCCTGCTCCTTTTCTCCTGTGCGTGCGTACCATGCACAATGCTTATTGGTTTATGCTTGTAATGGGGGGTGCTTTGAAACTACTTAAACTTTGGGTGTCCTGCTGCTATGGGCCATTCCCGACAAAAAATGTTCACATGTCATAGTTATGAACTACCAATAAACAGAATACTTCTTATGAAGCGCTGGGTGGTGTGATCTGACTATAGAACCTGACAATAACTAGTCATAAACCCTAATATAAACCAAAGCAAATTGTATGGGAATTAATCAGAACATAGCTAAACATACTGGAAGTTACTAGAAAGACCCCCCCCCCCGAATTACTAGTTAATCCAGGATTTTCAAGTATATTACCTCAGAATTTCTTTCCTATGCATTGATGCAAGGAAGTTGCAGCCTAACACTGTTTCCCTTGTCCCTACACAGACTCTAGTCATTGATATACAGGCTTTGCCCCAGCTCCCTTTCTGTGGCACATACTGCAAAACCGGGCTGACAATTTTAATTCCGGTGGGATTGTTGTGTTAGTCTATTGTAGCAAAACAAAACAGAAGTCCAGTGGCACCTTAAAGGCTAACAACATTTACTCCAGTATGAACTTTTGTGAGACCGAGCTCATTTCTTCGGATACAATTGGAAGAAACCCCTTAACTGCATTTTTACAGAACCTTAGAGAAGAGAGGGGAGAGGGACGAGTTGAGCAGATCCTCTGCCTTCTCCCGTCATTCACTAAACTACACCCAAGTGGTTCAAGTCCCCACATAAGGAATCTCACCTGAGTTATACTAGGCCACCTCTCTGCTCAGCTCTTTCTCCCTTTCCTTCTGTAATTTCTTCTAAAACTGAGGTAAAGGAGTTTTTCTTCCCATTATTTACTTATTCTTTTCATTGACAGTCTACCTTTCTCACTGGGAAGTGAACTTTGCCTCATGAAATCTCATACCACAATAAATGTTTTTAGTCTTTAACATACCACTGGACTTTTGTTTGGATACTTTTAACCATTCATCCTCAGCCTGGGAGTGTCTTTGTGAACCAAATGACACTTCTTGTGGACTTGGCTAAACATTAAGTGCTGAGCCACTGCTGACTAATTGTCCCAAATTTGTGATAATGACTTTTGGATGCTGAAGCCATCTATCTTGGCTCTTGGACAATTTGGCCAAATGGTGATTTGAACCTCTCCGGATTTGAATCCATCCTGTTTCACACCTCATTCATCACTCTGAATCTTTCTCTCTCCTTCTGGAATAACTTTTCTAAATTGCCCCTCATCTTACAAAAAAGGTATATGTTATTTCAAGGTATAGTTCCTCCTATTCCTCTCCAACAAGAAGTCAGCAAGTGTGACGAACCATAGAAAAATATAATGAGAAACTGATGTGACATCACAAATATTTGAGAAAACTCATTGTGAAAATTTTTATTATACTTCAAACATGCCAAATAGGCTGGTTAATTATAAACTATTATAAAAATTAAATTACTCAAACTTGAATAAATGAACAGTTGATATACTGCTTAATTAATGTAACTTAAATATTTGTGGGATGCAATCATATCCCTTTTTACCCTGCTTTAGGGTTATGCTAGAACTACTTATACGTTTTCTTTGTGAACATTTTCAGTAGTGCTAACAAATATGCTTATTTTATTTTTTTATATCCTGTTTCCTCCCTAACTGGGACTCAGAATGGCTTATTACACTGTTTATTTCTCCTCAAGCTTATCCTCACAACAGCCTTGTGAGGTGGGCTATACTGAGAGACTGTGAGAAGTCACCCAGTGAACTTCCATGACAGAATACGAACCTTGTTTTCCCAGGTTCTAGTCCAGTACTCCAACCACCATGTCATGCCAGCTCTTCCTATTTGAAAATTCTTTTGGCAGCTCTTGCAGAAATGCTTATTTCTTTGTTGTGCTCAAAGATCTGCATGGGCTGCCTCCTTGTTACCAAGCACAATCCAAAGTCCTAGTTCTTAACTATAGGATCAGGGTACCTGAAGGACCACCTCCTACTGCAGCTCACTAGCAAAGGCTGTCATCTCAAGATTCAAGCAATACTCCTCGTAGCCCCACCCATAGAATGTCATCCCCTTTAAAGCTCACCTGGCATATACATTAATGGCTTTGTAATAATTGTACGAGTCAGTAGCATGCCTGTGCAACTCAGACTGGAGGCAAGTGCTGAAGGCATTTCAGGGCTGGCAAACTCTTCCCATCCCCAGTGGGTTCAAGCAAATACACTACACTTATGAACTAGAACGGGAACTTTAATGGAGAAACAAATCCAAAGAGGAGAGGGCGGAAAGAGTAATTGGGATCGGCAAGTCCTTGGCAAGCCCTTTTAGTGCTTGCCAGTCAACTAATAAGAGTTCATTGGTTCCAAGCCCTTCTTTCCAACACCATCCAACAACGAAGTCTCTACCTGGAGCTTCAGTCCTACAGTAGGAATCCCCAAAGTTCTCTGCTCCAGTCCTTGGTTCCCTTTTTCCAGCTTTCCACCAAACTGTTTCTCCTTGTTGGCCTGTTCCTCATTCCAGCCTGCTAGGCTGGAAATGGAGAACACATTTAAAGTTAAGGGTGTTCTCCAAGCCCCTGCCCTGCCCTGCCCACTGGCTTGGAGAAGGCATTCATCTCTTTAAATCCCATCTCCAAACCAAACCAGCGGTCATGGGGCCTTTGGAGAACACATGTAAAGTTGCTTTCTTTCCACCTCTCTCTTTCTCTCTCTCTCTTCCCCTCCCCCCATCGATTTGCTTTATTTCCACCTCTTTCTTTTTATCTTTCTCTCTCTTTCCCCTTATTTCCTTTCTCTCTCTTCCTCCTTCCCTTATTTCCTTTCTCTCTCTTCCCTCCCCCTCAACTATCTGCTTTCTATCTCTCGCTCTTCCTTCCTCCCCATCCCTCCCTCGTCTATTTGCTTTCTTTGTTTCTGTTTTTCTCTCTCCTACCTTCTTTCCACCTTTCTCTTTCTCTCTTCCTTTTCCCTCCTACCCCCTCCCTCCCCATCTATTTGCTTTGTTTCTTTTTCTCTCTCTTCCTTCCTCCCTTCCCCCATCTATTTGCTTTCTTTGTTTCTCTTTCTCTTCCCCTTTCCCCCTCCCTCCCTCCCCATCTATCTGCTTTCTTTCCACCTTCCTTTCTCTTTTTCTCTCTTTCTCCCTCCCTCCCCTCCCCATCTCTTTGCTTTGTTTCTTTCTCCTCTTTCATTCCTTCTTTCTACCTCTCATTCTCTCTCTCTTAGACAAATAAATATCATTAGCAAACAAATAAATATAATTGGACAAATATATATCAATATCTGTTTTTACCCCTTTTGTTTTTATTTTGGCAGTCTCGTTTAATGTTAATAAAAAGCAAATTTCCATATTTTTCAATAAAAACATGTGTAATATTTTTTCATGTCTTGCAGCTCTCAAACATCCAAACATTCTATGTGGCTCTTACTTTAAGGAAGTTTGGCCACCCCGTTCTACTTATTACCTTTGAACATCTGTTGCAGTTTGGTACTTAGACCTTTCTTTTTCTGTGGTCTTTAATCCAGACCAACTCTCGATAAGTCTGAACAATTGCATGCAGAAAATACTGCATGGGATACTCTAGCATTTGGGTAAAAATTCTATGGTGACCACAGAGTTTTTAACCCAAATGCTAGAGTGTCCCCTGCATGATGTGCCTGGCGTGATGATGTCACTTTCACATTGGGGATATCACGCCGGGTTGTGGCTGTTGGGGCGGGGCTTCCCCCACCGGCCAGTTGGCTGTCGGCGGGCAGGAGCCCATGAAATCGGGGGATCCCCCACTCCCACCTGGGGGCTTGCAACCCTACCCTCCTCCTCTCCAGAAAGAAGAAGACCAGCCTGTCCAGAGCCAGGACTGCTGGTAGATGTAGTCCCTCTGAAATTTGCTGGACTGCTGGTAGATGTAGTCCCTCTGAAACAGCTTTTAGACACCAGGCCGAAGAGTTCGTTTCACTCAGGGTGATTCTGCACTGGACCTTAAATCCTAGGTCAACCCTGTCCCCGAACTTACATTCTACACTACACTCAAGTTCACCCCTGTAATTATCTCGGGGTATTTTTTGTTTCTATGTTACACTGAAGTCACCCGGTTTCACCCCACACTTGTCCTGTGATAAACGGATGCTGTTATAACTAGGGATAAATGCAAGGTATTGTGTCGCGAGTTGAACTCTGATCAAACCAGGGATGAGAAGATCCAAGTGCGGAAGGGACCTCAAGCTTTTAACCTTTTTGCCCTTTCCTTGTCCTGCTTTGATACTGATTTTATATGAGTAGTTTTACTGTGTTTTTTTTAAAACTGATTGCTTTCATTGCAGTTTTAGCTTATTTTGTATTTATTTTATTTATACCCTCCCTTTCTCACCTGTGGTGATGCAATGTGACTTACATCATTCTCCTTTCCTCCATTTTATCCTCCCAACAACCCTATGAGGTAGGTTATGCTGAGAGTGTATGACTGCTCAAGGTTCCCCAGCAAGCTTCTATGGCAGAGTAGGGATTTGAACCTGGATCTCCCAGGTCCTAGTTTGACATTCTAACCAACACACCACACTGACTCTCTTTTTATTGAAACATTTTAATGGTTTTTTATTTGTCTTTGATTTGTTTATGCTGTTAGCTATATCAGGAAGACTTTGGAATACATAGGGTATGATTCCCCTCCCCCCAATATATAAATATTCATTTACACTGCCCCCTTTCATAATTGCATTCATAAGACTCTGGGACATTATCACCTAACAACATATGGTTGGCTACATAGCTTCAGACACAATTCACGTAATAGCTTTATTAGCCTGTAAACAACTTGTCTGCATGGCTTCAGGACATCATTTCATTGCCTATGTGATTCCTGATTGGCTGAGATCCTGAAGGCTGTGATCAGATGTGCACCTTGATCCGTTGCCACTGCTGTTCCCTTCCAGATTTAAAATGCATTAACAGAAAGCAACATCTGTCTGAATTGCCCCAGTCATCTGCGTCCCGTTTCCTCCCCCCTTTATTGTGTGTTTCTCTGATACCAGTGAAAGTCTGGTCCTTTTGGGCTGAGCTGGTTTCAAACCGGATTTCCTGTTGTCTGATCACTCTGTTGCACATGCAAGCTACAAGGCAGGTCTGACTGGTCTCTTGTTTTCCAGCCACCATTTTTTTTTACTGGTTAGTGATATGTGCATAACTGCCTATTTGCACCTCTCTCCCTCTTTCCCACAGGGGCTTCTCAAAACTGTGTTTTCTTTATAAAAATTTACAAAGAAAGATGCTTCTGTACTTCAAATTTTCCTGTGCTTTGGAGAAGAGGTTAATTGAAAAGATTAGAGAGGGAGGACAGCAGTGAATTACATATCCCAACAGGGTCATCAGCACTTGTGCGCATGCACAATGGACAAACTTTTAAAAAAATGGCTGAGAGCCCCACAAACTACATATCCCAGCAGGCTCATCAGCACTTGTATGCATGCTAGAAGGACAAGCTAAAAAATAAATGGCCAACGGCCCCACTCCCTGGTTGCTGCATCTGATCACTCAAGGACAGGGTGAAAGCACTTTGAACAGTGCTAAAAGGGGTGAGTCTGATCAAGATTCTCTGTTACAAAAAACCCTGGATCAATTAGAGGTAGGGCCACACTGGATCAAACTGCACGTATGACTAGGGTTGCCATTCTCCCAATGGGGTAGGGGGTTTACCCGCTTCTGGGGGCCCCAATCCGCCACCACGCAGTTGGCTGGCAGGGGGAGCCCTGCCCCTACACAGCCCCATCCGAGCCAATGTGACGTGCACAATGACATCACCTGAAGATGTGCAAGGCATGTTGTGGGGGGACACTCTAGCATTTGAGAAAAAACTCTATGGTTACCATAGTGCACACACCAAAAAGTCCTGGGCCCAGTGAAGGACACCCCCCCCCCCGGCTGGCAGCCAGGTAAGACCTGGCAACCCTACGCCTGACCACAGCCTAATATGACTAATCCAGGCAAAAGAAAGAATGAACAGTTAAAGGGGGGGGGGAGGTGAAGTACACAGTAGTGTCCAGGGGTGAAAAATGGAACCAAATTGGGGGGGGGGGGGAATCAATAATCATAGCAGCAGCCAGGAGAAATATTTCCATCTGCAGAAGTCTCTATTTCTGATCCAAATATCAAAAATAAAGATTTGGTACATTATAACCTCTTATGCCTATGCTGAACAGGCACCAGGTTTCTTTCTCCAGTACATCATTATTAGGTTTGCCATCCCTGGCCTGGGAAATCCCTGGAGATTTTGTGAGTAGAACCTGGGGAGGGCACAGTTTGGGGAAGGGAGGGACCTCAGCAGAGTATAATGCCATACCATTATACCTTCCAAAGCAGCCATTTGCTCCAGGGGAGCTGATGTCTGTAGCCTAGAGATCAGTTGTAATTCCAGGAGATCTTCAGCCACCACTAGGGTTGCCAAGTCCCCGCTGTATGTACAGCGGGGGACTCCAGCGCTGTTCCGAGAGTGCGCGCGCACGTGCAAAGTGCGCACTGCAACCACGTCACCCGGAAGTGATGCAACCACGTCGGGCACGCCGGGGGCAGGGCCACAATCATCTGAGGGAAAACCATAGAGTTTTCCCTCGGATGACTGCGGCCCCGCCCTCAATGCACCCGATGCGACTGCATCACTTCTGTGTGACGTGCTGACACCGGGCACGTCGTGCGCTTTGGGGGTGGGGTTCCCCCGGGGCCCGATCTGCCGCCGGCAGGAAACGGGCCTCTGGGGCAGGGGTTTCCCCGCCCCCCAGGGGGACTTGGCAAGCCTAGCCACCACCTGGATATTGGCAACCCTAATAATTACAAACAAGGTAAGTATATCACTGGTCTGGAATGAACAAACCATAGATTTTAATTTACTTGAACTTAAGTACCTTTTACTTATGTAAGTCTAGTATCATACTAGAACAACAACTGCTTTATGCCCCACACCTCAGTGAATAAAAACCACACGCTGATTTTTCTAAGCTTTTGGATATACCCTTCTGTAAACAATATTTCCAATGTAAATAAAACTAGGATGAGCTCGGCTCCCTTTAGAGAATTGCCTTGAGAGAAATCAATGAAAGTGTGAATTGAATGTGTATCAACCTTGCCTGCTCGCCTACGAAGAGGTCAATTTTCTTCTTCTTATGGATTACAGACCTGTTGTTGCAGATCTAGCCTGTAAGGAAGCAGCTTGCTGAGATTCAGGAAGAAGCTGTTTACCACATGCTGGAATGCATCAGTCTGCCTGAAGCCAAAAGACATATGCTTCAAATCTAACTTGTGAGGTGATGTAATGGTGGACGCTGAGATTGTTGTGGGCAAAACTTGCCATCTTACAGGTGTATAACCAAGCAAGAACAGAAAACATGAAGGGAAAGATGAACAGAAGAGTTACTTGTACATGTTTTTTTAATTGTCTTTGCCCAGGAAAGTTCAGCAAAGGCAAGGAATATAAGAAGTCTCCTTAGAGTAGATTGCATTGCCTCATGCGCTCAACAGTTATTTTTGAGAAACACTAACAGAAACGATCTACTGAGTCATATTAAAAGGGCTCCTTTTTTTACTCCTGTTTTCTGCCATCTGTTCTGATTAGCACTAGAAGCAAACAAAGACAGAGGGCAGAAAATGTTCTGTGAAAAAGCCCCAGTGCTTTATTTTTCCACAGAAGATTTTCCATTTATAAAAAACCCCACTGTTTTAGCAATAAAACTAAGAACAATTAATAAATCAGTACAGTATTAGGTAAGCTTGGCAGTTTCAAAGTTGTAATTAATATTTTCTCATGTGCTTAATTCTCGGAATTGTATGACGGGGTACATGCATGTTTAACTAATTTGTGACTGGGTGGAGGTGGGTGTTAAACCACAAATACCTCTAACCATCCAGATGTTTTTTAAAAAACCCAGTTACAAATCCACCTGATTGACTGTGCAGGTCAAATCAAAACCAAGGCTGATGTTCTTATTTACTGG
Source organism: Gekko japonicus (assembly GCF_001447785.1). Taxonomy (NCBI): domain Eukaryota; kingdom Metazoa; phylum Chordata; class Lepidosauria; order Squamata; family Gekkonidae; genus Gekko; species Gekko japonicus. The sequence goes on along the minus strand of NW_015167542.1, from coordinate 289,060 downwards.
TCTCTTCATGCACGGTGATAGGGGTGCTGTAACCACCAGTCTAATATAGAATTAAAACATAATGCAAGTAATGTTTCTGAGATTTCCCAGTGGAAGGCCTGTTAAATTCTGTTGAGTGGAGTGGGATCTCATGCACAGTTCTTTGGGTGTGCTAAAATTGGTGTTTTGACAGTACCTTAGTTCCCCCCCCCCAAGTGTAAACATAGAGGAATTACATGCTATACTATGTTTTTGTTGCTGTTGTTCAGTCGCACAGTCGAGTCCGACTCTTTGCGGACCCCATGGATTCCAATAAAAGTACACAAAGAGCTTTGGATATAACTTTTAAAGCACATTTGATTTTCCCCTGCTCAAGTATTTGTTGCTATAGGGACACAATATTAACATGTGGTACTTTTAAAATGCTGTTTATTACAGGTACGTAAAAATAAACGTGCTAAATCAGATCGTGCTCTATTTAGGCAACTGAATTTTTTTCTAATTCTTTCTGGGAAATTCATATCACTGAACACAGATCCAGAGAACTGCTGGTTTTTGTATTTTCAGACAGACAACTGTTATTGCCTACTTCTGTCCCAGTAATCCTTGGTGAAACTGATAATTCTTCTGAGCAAGTAGAGTCTAATAGAATCTGTATAAAACTTCCATTTTAGAGCATTATAAACTGCTGTTACATCATTCCCTTATGTTGTCAGCTGCTTGTGGAGGAAAGTCCTGTACCTTTAATAGAGACATAATGGGATGTTATTTTCCAAGCAATATTATTCACCTCCATGCTTTGAAAAGCTTCAGCTGCTTATTTTCACACATTATGCCTTTATTAAAGGGACAGGACATTTTTCTTCGGTGTACTTGGCAACCCCTATCTGAAGCATCATTGTCTCTCTTCCTCCCCTTTTAAATGGAGCATCGATCCTGAAAAGCTATGCTAGGGAAGTTGAAGGCTTACTCATGACAACAGTTCTGTTGATCCTCATAAAGCACATTACAGTACTGTTGCCACTTGGTCATTGTTAACAAGATTAAAAATAAACAACTTTGTGTCAGAAATCGGTATGCTTTAAATTATCTTTTTTTCCTCACAGAAGATGTTTTCTCTACTTTTAAAACCACTTTATTTTGTAATATAGTAATTTCAAGACAATGACATTATCAAAGCCCTATGAGAGAGGAGGAAATTATTACAAAAGTTCTAACATTCTGCAATTATAAGTACTTAAAATCACCCTAGGGAGCCAACGCAGATATCTTGCAAGGCTTGTTTTCAGTGGAATATATAAAACCTTTAATGGCTTTAATTATCTTTGATGTGGCTTAAAATCAACTCAGAGGGTGCACTAGCTTGAGAGAGACTTTGAAATATTTTATATTCTTCATTACTGGAATGGCCTTGTTCTAGAAGTTGTTCATACAAAACTAATTAAAGAAGATGACACATTCTAGATTAGTGACTTAATTTCAAGAACTGGGCAAAACCTTATGGTAAAGCAGGGTGCCAGCCTCCAGGTGAGGCCTAGAGATCTCCCATACTTACAGCTGATCTCCCCATACTACAGACATCAGTTCCCTGAAGAAAATGGCAGCTTTGAAAGGTACACACTGTAGCATTATACCGTGCTGAGGTCTTTCCCCTATCCAAATCCCACCATCCACAGGCTCCATTTCCAGATCTCCAGGAATTTCCCAATCTGGAGCTGGCAGCCCTATGCAACTGGTACATTAGGCCGTGTTCTGAGTTGAGACCAAGTGTGATGGATTGCAAAGAAAAGCAGGCTTTTAAAAATGCTGCTTGTGTCAGAGAGTCAGGGAATTCAAGAGTTAATCTTCCCTGGAGAGAAAAGCTTATGTGATTGGCTGCTCTACTTACTCTCTGATTGGCCAGCATCAGCTGAAACAGGAAATAAAACAGCTGATCTGGAGGGAAAAGATTCATTTGCCTTTTGAGACACTTTTGGTCTTGGCCTGAGATCTAATGTCTGAATCAGTAGCCAAAGGGTTTGGCTTCTGAGTGAACAGACGTTAGGAGTCAGTGATTTCTGTCGGAATTGTCAGAAAAGTACTTCTACAGTGAGAAGAATAAGAACCCCATTGTCTTAAATATATTAGAACTACTCTGAGCGAGAATTTAGATTATCTGCCAAGTAAGCTATAGCACAGCTTTATACAGACAACAGGTACTGGAGAAGGATTTGGCAAAAGGTCTGGGTAGTTAGAGAGAACTCCCATACAAGCTAAATAGTAAAAGGAGTTATTGCTTCTTAGTGATAAGGAGAAGAACTTGCTGCCAGTGAAAGGAGTTGGGAAGAGAACTCTGGTCTGTGATAAAGGGGAGAGGCTTAGTCACCTCAGGAGTTAGGGAAAAACTGTAATATCTAAAGGGAAAACCTAGATCTCTGAAAGGGGAAACCTAGAAGCACTAAGACAAAGCTATTCTCTAAGAAACTGTATTTAAAATTCTGTGTAACAGCTGAAATATATAATAAGCAAAAACCACTCACTGAGAAGAACTTAAACTCAGAAATTAAGCTTCAACAACACTCTCTTGTATGTTCAAAAGCCTCAATTCTTTATATATTAGAAAGTTTTATCTCGGCAGCCTCTATACCTTGAATCCTCATATTTATATATTTCCCACCTGTTCAATAAAATCTTTATTCTTCTTTTTTTAAAAGTTAATCTGCCTCAAGTGCCATTTCACAAGGGTTTATAAAACAGGACAGCTCCTGTATTTCCCTCAAGTTCTTGTCCTGGGTCTAAAGCCTAAACAAATATCTGTGACAGGGTGGGACAATTTAAGTTTCTCAGACAAAGAAGAAATACACGCTACCAGAGGGTGACTCAGTTACTGAGGGGAACTAAAATATTTTTGGCAGAAAAATTCTGCCTGGATGGTTGGGAAAGAGACAGGGGACAGCCACACCAGGGTAGTGTTGCCAGGCTGCAGGCAGCCCCCAGGAGAAATTTGGGGGTAGGGACTGGTGCACCAACATAACTTTTGGTGAAAACTGGAGGCAACATTTTTAGATACAAAACCTCTATGATCCACTATGCCACTTCTTGTTTTTATCGGAAGTAACCTCAGCACACAGGTGCGACACAGGCATATGCTCTGCTCGCCTGCTCCATTTCCTCTTTCCTCAAAGAGCAGGGAAGCCAGGGGGTTTCCTGCTATAGCAGGAGGCTTTGCATCCCTAGACTAGTGGTACATAGCCTGACTGCAGATTTTCAATAGATGAACTTCAGGCAGGGATGCTTCTGTTATATTTTTTACTTCTTTGCTCCTTAAGTCCCTGAATAAATAAACAGGGAGCTGTAAGGATGCTGACCTGGCTTTTATTATCAATTATTATTGGCAGGAGACTTTAGGGCCTACTAGACCACTACTCCTATTCTGCCTTGCTTATCAACAGCTGAGGGCATCACACATGTCAATTAGGGTTGCCAGTCCCCAGGTCCCGGCAGGGGTTCCCTCGGTTTTTGGGGCTTCTGCCCACCGCTGGCCAGCTGGGGAAACCCTGCCCACAAGCAGCAACATTGCTGTGCAACGTCCCTGATGCAATGACGTCACCTGGAAGTGACGTTATCACATCGGGGATGTTATGCAGCAGTGCTCTGAGTTGAGGGCAAAACGCTATGGTTTGAAGCCAGTTTTACCATAGAGGTTTGCCAAAAAAAACCCAGAGTGTCACCCCTGACAGCGCTGATGTGATGATATCACTTCCAGGTGACATCATTGTGTCGGGGACATCCTGGAACACCCCTCAAATCCCCCTGCCAGCGTGACAAGGGAACCTGGCAACCCTACTGGCAATTCATAGCTCCTCTCCTTGATGTCAAACACATAGGGTTGAAATTTCTGGGGTGGGAAATTCCTGGAGATTTGGGTGTGGAGCCTGATGAGGCACCTCAGCAAAGTATAATGCCATAGAGCTGAGGTGTCAAACTCATTTGTTGCAAGGGCCGGATCTGACATAAATATCACTTTGTCAGGCCAGGTCATGTGTGCCATAAAACGTAATGCCAGGTACCGGAGATAGAAACTATAAAGGACAGCAGCTGGTAAGCTCCAAGTTAGTGTATTCTCACTGCAAGGCCCCATGGGCTGGGGGGGGGGTGTGCAGAGGAAAACCCACACTGGCAGACTGGAGAGGCAGCAGTGCAGCACTGGACAGATGCTCCCATGATGCTTGACTGCTGCAGATGAGGTTGTTCTGCCGTGCTGAAGCCACAATGGAGTGCCTCAACCCACTCACCCCCAGTACTCCCTCCCTTGCACTAGTTGCTTGCGGGCCACATAAGAGCCCTGGATGGGCCGGATCCAGCCCCCAGGCCTTATGTTTGACACCCCTGCCATCAGGGCTCTTTTTGTAGAAAAAGCCCATTAGCATAATAGGCCACACCCAACAGCAAAAACTCATTAGCATATTAGGCCACATCCCTGACAGCACAGCTCATTAGCACATTAGGCCGCACCCCCATGTTACCAGAAGTGTGGTTATCCAGCCACACCCACCTTTTGCTTGTTATTCTGTTTACCTTGTTTGTTGTCAAAACCCAGGGTTTTTTTGTAGCAGGAACTCCTTTGCATGTTAGGCCACCCCCCCTAATGTAGCCAATCCTAATGAGTTTCTGCTGTTGGGTGTGGCCTATTATGCTAACGAGTTCCTGCTGGGTGTGGCCAACTTGGGAGCCAGCCGGAACTCCGTTCCTGTGCGTTCCTGCCCAAAAATAGCCCTGCCTGCCATAGAGTCTGTTTTTCCAAAGGACCATTTTCTCCAAGCAAACTGATTTCTGTAGTCTCAGGATCAGTTACAATTCTTGGAGATCACCAGACCCCACCTGGAGGCAACCCTACACATGCACGCCAAAGAATTATGTATTCTGCTTCACTAATAGCAGATAATGACTTAAAGGTATGTGCTCTGTTACTCAATACCTGTTTCTGAAATTATATTTGGGAACGTAACCTATTTTACAGTTATTAACTCTTCTATTTATTGGAAGTAACAATGAAGACTGAACCAATAGCACCACCATTTCTTACATTACCAATGGCAGCCCCACATCGCCATTTCCAACACTGGCTGCTGTCATATAGAGGATTTCCCCATTTTGGCCATCCAACTTATGTGTTGTTTTTGTTTTTCCTGTTTCTACATGATGTCAACTTACATTGATGCCCCAACTGTGGGTAGTCCATTTATCTAAAAGAAATACTTTTTATAAACCGGGGGGGGGGGTCTTTCCTGCCATGTTAGTGCCAGAAGAGTGATTTTTATAATGTGTCCAGAAGGGATGGGACACCTTCACTTTAAATGAAAGGGAACACTACCTTTATTCCTCTCTCCTCTGTGTAGTCACATGAAATTGTTGTTGTTGTTTTTGAGCACAGAACGATTTTGCAGAGCTAATGCTGAACTAGGAAAGTACAGAGCAAAATGCGAGTATGTTTTCCAATGATTCTCACATATATGGGTGAGTCATGGATTTGGGGCTGTCACCAGGGGTCTCCTGGGGCCGGAGCTCTCCGGAGCCCCGCTCCGGGAGTGACCAGCCCAGGGGATGGGGCGGTCACATGACCAAGCCCCGCCCCTGCAACGGAGGAGAAACCTCTTGTGGCCGCCAAGCTCCCCCCCCACCAGAGGCCGGGGAGCCCACATGCCGCGAGTACTTTAGAGCAAAAAAGAGGCCCGTCGCTGGCTCCCTGGGGCTCGCGCCGGAGCGCAGCGGCCCCAGGGAGTGAAGAGGAGGCCTGTTGTCGCCGGCTCCCTGGGGCCGCTGCGCTTCGGCGCGAGCCCCAGAGAGCAAAGAATAGAAGAGGCCCGTCGCTGCCGGTTCCCTGGGGCTCCCGCCGGAACACAGTGGCCCCAGGGAGAGAAGTGGTGGCCCGTCGCCGCCTCCCTGGGG